>NW_020799127.1:8361905-8376206 GCF_003259725.1 Athene cunicularia | reverse complement strand
AGAGACAGGGTTTAGCGGCTCGGCGGTTCGCATCGGGGGTGCCTGCCCCGTTAAGCGCGGGTTTAGCGGCTCGGCGGTTCGGAACTGGGGGTGCCTGCCCCGTTAAGCTCGGGTTCAGCGGTTCGGGAGCGGGGTGCCACTGCGCTGATCCCCGCCCGCCCCGAGCAGCCGGAGCCTTCGGCCCCGCGCTGGAGGCGCTTTAAGGAGACCCGGGGAAGGGGCTGTTGCCTTTTTAATCCGGGTTTTGGAGGCCGTGCGAGGCGGGAGAGCGGCGCCCGCTGGCACCCCGCTCCCCACAAAAAAAAAAAAAGAAAATAAAATAAAGAGTTTCCACTCCTGATCCCGCACATCTGTTCTGCAGGAAAAATGTCGAGCAAGTGAGCGCGCTAATCTCCCGCTGGCGAGCGGCTTCTCCCGAACAGCCGCCGCCGCCTCCTCCTCCTCCTCCTCCTCCTCCTCCTCAGCCTTCCCGATCAGAGGTTTGCAGCAGCCGCCGCCACCGAATTTCCTTCAGCTGAAAAGTTCGTGGCGTTTTTTGCTCTGCTCTCGCTTAAGAACAATAGAGCACAGAGAGGACGAGCGAACGCGTGGGGACGGGCTGTGGTTATTTTAGGAGGTGTTTCAGCGGAGCCTGGTACGTTCTCTCGCTTTCCAGGGGTGCTGCCCGTCAGAAGCCGCGTTATTCCTACAGCGTGGGGAAAGAAAAGCGTCTCTCCTGAAAAGCCCAGCTCCTTTGAATGGTTTCTGCTCAATTGCTGCAATAAAAGAAGTTTTTGTATGAATCTGGGGACGGATTTTTTTGAAGCAGCTCCTGGCTACGCGGGGGCTGCCTTTGTGCAGGGTCAGGGGGGCCCGGGGGGGCCCCTCGCAGGAACAGACCTGGGGTGGGCCTCAGCTCCGGGCCGGGCAGGGGCATCGCAGCCCCCAACCACCACAGCGGGGAGCGCGGCTGCGCTAGAACCGCGTCTCTCCCCGCTGCCTCTCGGAGTCTCCGGGTTTCTTCCCCGCCTCCGTGCAAACTTAGTCCGGACTCAGGAGCCCCTCTGAGCCAGGCAGGTCAGCCTTGTCCCTGCGACGCCTCGCCAGCCCCTGCTCCCTCCAGAGCCCCCGCTGGATCCGCTCCGGCTGCCGCTGGAAGCGCTGCAGCTCAGCATCCCCATCCCCGCGTTCTTCCGAGCGCGATTCCTGCTCGGGGGAACCTGCCCGGGGAAGGATGAAACCGCGGGGGCCGGCCTGAAGAACAGCTTATCCTGGGAGGTTCCGCTGCCGGGGAGACAGACCTCTCCTACCCGAGCCCAAGCAGAACCAGGGCTGCAAAAGTGCCCTAAACAATGGCCAGGCTGATGTTGTTTGTTTTTTTCCCCTAAGCGTGTTTCCGACCTGCCGGGGCAGGCCTGGCAGCGCGTTCGGTGACGCTGGGGGTCATGGACAATCCCTGCTCCATCTCCCCGTAACGCGGCCAGTTACAAACCGGACCACAGCTCAGCCCAGCCGGAGCTGTCGTCCCTCCGCGGCCTGGAGGGAGGGGGCCACGAGACCTGGGGACGCTCCTTACATGCAAACCTGTGATTTTATGCGTGGTGTTCGTAGCTGAAAATTACAACGGCTTCATCAAAACCAGCATCAAAGCACAACGCTCACCTGGGCGCAGTCTTTCTGGAGGCTGTATGTGTAATCACTTGAAAGGGAAAGCTTGGCTTTACTGCAAGCCCAGTGACTTTATCACCCATTAAACCCGGCTAACTAACATGAAAGATCTTTAGAGAGAAGAAGAGAAGAGCATCCAATTGTCAGTCTCGTAAGAGCCTGTTCTGGAGCCCGGGAGATACTGGAATGCAGTTAAGTAGAAGACAATCAATTAAGGTTTAAATAAACCCAAACGAGCAAACATTAATGAGAGCTATCTTGTATCTGAAACAAATCCTCTTAACTCAGCCCCACTTAAAATAGTATTATTTCCCCATTTGTGCCAAACGCATGGAGCCGGCGCGGGGATTGTGCACTGGGGAACTGCTCCGGGGGGGGGGGGGGGTAGGACCGTGCCTGGGGAGCTCTGGGCCTGGCAGCACAGGCCGAGCTTGAGGAAGGGGCTGGAAGCCACCAAGAAGCTTTGTTTGGATTTATTGGTCTATAAACATCGGTTGTACCTCTGCGTACGTTAGCAGGGCAAGTGAACCCTGGCACTGAAGGGCCCCGTGCCCTTGCCATCAGCTTTCCTCTGGCCCCGAGCCTCTTCCAGAGCTTCTGCCCTGCACTGAAATGTCACCTGCCCGAAGCTCCCAGAGTATTTTTGAGCCAGAAAAAGAGAAGGTATCAAAGGAGAGTTGAGGCTTTCAACAGCGCCAAAGCCAGTGCGTTACACAAAGCTTTCCCATAGAGGCCGTTATTTGGGTTCAGGGCCGGTTTGAGGCGTAAACCTCGTGGGGAGGGAGGTGCCTGCCCAGAGCTTGGGCGTCCGACCCGCGTCCTCGCTGCCCTCCAGAGAGCCCTGCCTGCTGCCTGCCCGCCGCTGGGCCGGGCGGCACGTGAGGCACTCGCTTCCGCGCCTTCTTAAAATAGCCAGCGCACCATTTTTAGTGGCGCTTTAAAAGGCAGATTGATGCCAATCGGCAATCTTGGCCCCCTTTGTCTGGCTCATTTACTCAGCAGCGCTGCCGGGGCTGCCGAGTGCGGAGCGGGTGGCAGGCGATGGAGCAGCCCGCTGCGGGAGCAGGAACTCTGAATTATCCCACCATTTAAGTAGGAGGGAAGGAAGTCATTAGCGAATTCATTTGTCTAACTTGTTCTTCTCAGACTCATCTCTCCACGAGAGTAAAGTTCCTGACGCTGGTGCAAAGCTGCAAGCGCTGACTGGAACCGGCTGCCACGCTGCGGGTTACAGACGCTCACGCAGACCCATATTCTGGAAGAATAAAAGGGGTTTTCCCTGCGATCCGAACGGCGCTTCCCAGGTTTCCCGTAACAGCACCTGCGTTACCACCCACCCACCGCGAGCTTTAATTGGTGTGGGCACCCCGAGGGTGCTGCTAACGGTGGCGGGCGACCGTCGCCAGCTGCACTGCACTTCACCCATCATGTTCTTGAGGCAAAAATCTGTTAATTTGCCTCTGAGTGGAAAGAAAGATGCTACCCGGGCTACACTTGCCAAGGAGGAGTGAAAATTGTCTCTGCAATAGAAATAGGTTGTCATTACCCATTTTCCTTTCATATGGAAAAAGCAGAAGTGTTACTTAGAGCTTGTGAAGAAGAAAAGAGTATAATGCAATTTCTTCCTCCTTGTAACATTGTACTTTGGTTTTTCAGACCAGTGCTGACAGGGAATAGGATTCTGGAAAGCGCCTAGCAGATTTTATACTCCGAGCAGCTCTTTGGGGACTCCGAGACTTGTATTCATCTAAGAAAGCATCCCCCGAGGTCTCAGACTCCTCTAATGGTCTTGATGGGACCGTGCGGCAAGGCCCAGCCCCGGCTCGGGCACGCCAGACCCCTGCAAGGGAAGAGTCACGAGAGAGAGCAGCTGGAGGGGAGGGCTGAGAAGACGCGAAAAAGCTGGGAAGTATTTTCACGGGGCACATCTGCCTCCTGCCCCTTCTCCAACAAGCCCCCACAGCCACGCGGAGCCTCCCTGCATCCTGGGCTGCCTGCCCGGGGGACGTTACCCGCCTTCCCGGCCACAGGTCCCTGCTCCAGGGAAAGATGCTACGGAGCCACTTCTGTGCCCGGAGCCCTCCCCAGGGCGCGGGGGCAGAGCTGCCTCTGCTGAGTGACGGGCCCTGCCGCAGAGCCGGCTCCGTGCCCCCCCAGCTGTATTTCTCCAGTACTGGGAAGCAGCGAAGGAGGCAGGGGAGTCGCCGCCCAGAAGCTAACATCTTGTATTTGTCTGGCTAGGCTGCTCTCATGCAGTTTCTTCCTCTTTTTTTTTTTTTTTTAATCTAAACATTTCTAATCAGCTTCTTCAAGCTCCAACATATGTCCTATAAATATCCCTTGTGGCAGCAAAATCTGTCTCATATGTGTACGCAAGACAAAAGAAAAAATTAGAAAGCATGAAGCCCTGACTTAGCAGCCCCATAGCGTAAGTTCGAGCCTCAGAGATTAATGAGAGAAGGAGGAAAAGCCTACCTTCCCCATGCCCCTAATGCAGCCCAGAGCCCCACAGACACACTTTGCCCCGGCTCAGGTGCTCGTCGTTGCCTGCAGGGCCCTTAGAAGCCGCCCAAGGGCCACTGGCCCCTGCGTGGCTGAGGACTGGCCAGGGGACAGAGCACTTCATCCATGGGGAGGATGCTCCGTGCTTTCTTTTTTTCTCGTTATGCAGCAACTGCCCCCAGGTGCTCTTGCAATTCTTATTTCAAGCTCTTGCTTAAGGAATGTACGGGCCCCTGGTTGAGCTTAGAGTAGGGTGGGATGTCACGATTCTCCGCGTGCCTCTGGATGGGGCAGGAGGGGGACAAGCTCCCCGTGCGAGGTCCCTTCGGGCACAAGTACCCCGGGGGAGCGGCAGCACGGTGTATCTGGAGCTCTGCCCCCGTTCCAGCACGGCCGATCAATCTCTCCCGCACTGGCCTCCCAGCCTGCAGCCTCCTGCCCGGGCAGCAGGACCCTGAGGACACACGAGGATGTGAGCAGCTTAATTGCCTTCAGCACAGGCATCAAGAATCCACCTGCTCACCCCACGCTTCGTGCTCAGGTGCTTTTTGTTTTGATGGAGACAACCTCATCTCTTGGCTGGCTTCATCTCCGGCACGCCGAGCCCTTGCCCGCTCTGCCGCGCGGCTGCCGGCACCTCTGGTACAGAGCTGGCAGGGCAGGCGGGGGCTGCAGGGGCCGGGGGCACCAGCTGGGGTCGAAAGCAAACTCCTAAGAAAGAGCATTTGCAGGAGACTGGAAACTGCTGTACCAGCTGTCATGGTGACCTGCCTGTGTCCCCTCTGCTGAGGAATCCTCGGCGTCCTCGGGAAGGTGACCCTGCCGAAGCTTCGCCACGCGTTCCCCAGGTTTCCCGTCGAGCTGCTGCAAGGTGAAGCAAGGTGGCTCCTTCGGGCGGTGGCTGCCGGCTGGGGGACGTCAACAACCCGGCGAGGCGAAGCTGAAGGGGAGAGGGGCCGTACCAGGCGCGGAGCTTGGCTGTTCCTCGCCAGGGAAGGAAAGCTTTGTCCTGGGCGGCTGAAGAGGGTAAATAAACAATTCTGAGAGGGGAACTGCTGCAGGACGGGTGTTGCTCCCGAACCGCTGCAGGGGTGGGGGCCGGACCTGCGGCAGCAGTCTGCAGGCTCTGGGTAGGGGAGGCGCAGTCAGGGCAAAGATGGGTTTTGATTCCACCGACTCGCAGCTCCCGAGTCCATCACGCGGAGCAGCTGCTGATTTAAACCCACAGCCCTTAGCGAGGGGGACGGCGTTGGCAAACCCAGCGCCTGGCAGAGCTTGAACAGTGGGCTGTGATCTCCCCGGGCGGGTTCTTCCCTCGCTCTCAAGCCCGTCTGCAGCAGGCTGCTTCCCAGGACACTTTCTCACGCTGAATTCCAGATTTTTCACCTTGATGGTGGGACAGAGCACGCTTAGGTCCAGCCCTACAGTTCCTTGTGCAGGAGGTTTTCTTAGGAGCAGAGGTCTAGTGCTGAGCCTGGCTTATTTCCAGCCCTGGCGCCGGTGTACTCATCTCTGCGCATCCCTCGCTGATGAACTTTTCTGTCTCTCCATTGCGGGGAGGGGGCACAGAGGATAACGAAGTTACGGCTCTTGCTTTCATAAATAGTGTGTGCTCCTTAAATCCTACAACCATCTCTAGCAGGGCTGTTAGAGATTCCCTTTGCTTTGGCTCTATTTGTCTCATAAATCTCAGTGATGTTGACAATTGGGCACAGTTTAATTTTGCAAATCTGAGGAATGATCAGGCCAATTTAGTTCACATTTAAAGCATTTGTGTTCACATGCTGGAAAGCCTTTTTTCTTCCTTGCTCCTTGCCTAAGGCCCTTATTATCTGCCGGTGCTATTTATCAATGCATAGCAGGTATATTACAGTAAGGTCTCTTTTGTAAAGTGACACAAAATAATCATTCCTGTTCCTCATCTGCTCAGCAAGAAAAGTGAGCCCGACTCTCATGCATGTCAGTATTCCTGAGCCGCAGCATTTTTATATTACTGCAGGAGAAGTGATTTAACTCAATAAGCTTTTCTCATAAATGGCGATAGTTTTATAAAATCAAAGGAGGCCCCTGTAAATTAACACAGTGCTCCCCCTCAGCTCCGCCACCCCACGCTCTGCCCGGGCTCTGGGGGACGGGGGGGCATCCCCAGCGCTGGGAAACCTCTGGCCGAGCGGGCGATGCTGGGAGCGCCCCTTTTGGGACGGAAAACGTCTGTTCTTGCTCTTGAAGCGCGTGAGGTGAAGGAGCAGCCTCTAATAACAGCTCGTGCCTCTGCCAAAGCCGCTCCTCCTCCTTCACACGCACGTCAGGGCTCCTCATCCCCTTCGCAGCGCAGGTTTGTCCGTGCTTAGCGAAGGGACGCGCAGACCTATTGGGCCATTTAATTGTCACAAACGCCCGTGTTTGTGCGGCACGCCGGGGCCTGCAGGACGCTGCGGGTTCTCGGTGGTGGCTGGAGCTCTCTGAGCAGGGCCCTCCTTCCTCTGGCGGGTAATTAAAGGCTCGGTGAAGTGTCCTGAGACGTCTGCACGCCCTGAAAGGCACCACAGAAAGCACCGTCGGGGTGCGCCGAAGGGAGTGACTCTTGCAGAGGGCTCGTGCCCCGGGCGCCGGAGCGGGGCTGGGGGCCACGGGAAGCCCCCGCAGAGCCAGAGCCCAAGCTCCGGGGCTCCTCCACACTGCTTCTGCCCTCGGAGCCACGGCCTCTGCAGAGCGAAGGGGATGATTTAACAGATGCTTTTCCTTGAGCACAGGGAGTGTGGGTTTTGTTTGGCTTTCTCCTCCCCCAGGGACTGAGGTTTAATATTACCTTCCCATTAATTTATACGAGAACATTTCCAAATAGTAAACTGCCAATAAATTAGTAATGCTGATCTATAAAAGGGGAAAAAAAATGGTGTGTTGCGAGTTTATAGCCCTGTGGAAAAACCATTAAAGAGAGGCCTCCTTAGCACGGAGCGCGCTGGGGAGAGCCGGGGCTGGAGCCCGGCCTGAGTGCGGCGGAGCTGCAGGGGCCGAGCTCATCCCCCGGTTGCGAGGGCAGTCGCATCCCTTACCCCCACCCGGGATAAAACCTGACGCCGGATGGTTTGTCCCGTCGCAGACCGACGCTGCCTTTAGCGCTTCGAAAACCCTCTCGCAGAAATCAGTTCGCGGGCTGGCGCCGGGTGACGTGAGGCTGCGGGACTCCCGTCCTCAAATTAAACTCGTAAACCCTGTGGCTCCTTCCCTGCAGCCGGGGGGGCTACAGGAATGAGTTTCTGCATGTGTACAAGCTTTCCCTGCAACAGCCACTTTAAATGTAAGTGGAGTTGATTGATAATTTTCCCACTGAAGAAACCCGAAATGAAATAAATAGGATTTGACATGTGAGGCAGTGATGCTCCCCCGCTGCTCTCCGTCACCGCGTGGCACGGGGGCGCCCGCCGCGGCACTCGGGAGCTCCAGGCTCCACCAGTAACACAAATGGGGAATGGAAACCTCGTTCCTGCCGCGGTTTCCTGTGTGTTTGACACGTGGCTCAGGACCCGCTTTCTCCTCGCTTGGCATCAGCATCACGGGGTGCTTGGCACTGCCTGGAGAGGCCTCTGCCAGCAGAAACAGCAACTGGCTGCAGAGAAGAGACAGGGGCAAAACGGTCATGAAATCCATCATTTACACGTCGAGGGAAAACCTCTGCAAGAGCCAAGTCCCCTCGTACCCAACAGCCTGACACGATTTCCCGCAGCTGCCAGGACGAAAGCAGAACTACCCTTTCTGTTTCATCCCTTCTGCGTTTGTGGCTTAGATCTCGTGGTCTTTATCACCACAAAGGGAGCAGCAGACCCGCGGGTCTCTGGTTTGGGGGCGGGCGGGCTGGGATGCTCAGGATACGCATGATCCATCACGTTCCCTTCTCCAGCTCATCCCTTCCCCAGCCGAGAGGCAAACGCGGACGTTAGCCAGCCTGGGGGGATGTGGAAGGAAACTTTGATCGCTGCCCCCCTCACGGCACGGAAGAAAAGCGAGCGCTTTCTGGTTGGCTTTTAAATACGCTTCCCCCCCGTGGCATCTCTTTGTCAGAGCCAGAGAGGAAAAAAAAAGCACAAAAAGATTCGCAACGACCAACCCAAAGGCGATGAAAAATGAATGAGAAGACAATTCAGCCTGGAGAGTACAAACAAACTATCGGGACCAAATAGTTTATTTTGAGGTGCTAACAAATTTGCTTCAGAGGCCTGTAGAAAAAAGTCAGGTACCATACAGGCTGCCTTTCCCTTATTTATAGAATAATTACGATGATTTATTAGCTGTGATCAGAAATATATTTATGGCGTGGAAGTTTTCTGCCATATTTCAAGTAATTCACCTCCTCGCACAACTGTCATCCCAGCTCCACTTTTTCTTCCCCTTGAAACCTGCTTGCACGACAATTTATGGCTTTGTTTGTGGGAAAAGAAGGTGTCTTGCTCCAGAGAACAAAAGCAAAACAAGTGCTCAAGGGTAAAACCCTCTCGCCAGCAGCCCCCCGGCAGCTCGCCGTGCCACGTCGGCAGCGCCCGTCCGGGCTGCCCCGGCCCCGCGGCGGGGCAGCAGCCCTGGCACACCGCCACTCTCGCTGGCACCCTTCTTTGGCAAAAAGCTGGGAATTTCTCCCCAGACCCCGGCAGTGTGAGGTGTTGGGCGGAGGATGTCCCGGCGGTGGCACGTACCACCCTGTGAGGCTCCCGGTTTGCCCCCGTGTCCCCAGCCGGGATGGATGGTGGGGTGGGAGCCGCCATCCCATCCCCTGCGGGTCTCCTCAGAGCCTGGCTCGCTGCCTCCAAAACAGCCAGAAAAAAACATCTTCAAGTTCCGGCCTCTTCACGTATCCTTGTCCTCTCTGCTCCTGCTGCTTGATAAACCAGATGATCCTCGAGGGTCCTTCCAACCGGGGATTCTGGGATTCTGTGAAATAAGTTTACGTGATTCGTAATAAGCAAAACCAGCACTGGACGGACCGGGAGCCCCTGCGCTACCCGGCCCGTGCTGACCGGTTTCCCTCCTTAGGATTTATTCTCTTCTCATCCATAGTTATACCCTTTAATACATATTCATAGGATTGCCGGGAAAAGGGTGGATTTCTGGAGATCTTTCTCCCGCATGCTCTCTTTGTCTGTTGGGGTCTTTTTCAGCCCCTCTCTGGTTGTTGTGGGATGAAGTAAACACTCTTCCTCGGCCTGCCCTTTTGGTGACCCCGAACTTCGAACATTTGTCTTACAGACAACTTCTTCTTGGGCCCGGATAACTGTGAACAACACTGAACGGAACCAGTTGGACCGGCCCGTTAGAACGCGGCCTCAGGAGGGCTTTGCAAAAACCAGAGAGCTGTTTACACATAACGGTCCCCCGAACCTGCAGTTATACACAAACACTTCAGTCAGAAATGCATCTGAAAAGAGCAATATTTTAAACTCATTTCACGCTGTGCAAAACCATGTGCTGAGGGAGGCGAAAATGGACTGAAAACTCCTAACGTTCTTTTATAACAACACGAATCATGTAAACTTCTTTCAGGCTGTGGAAGCACCTTGGGGCAGGGAGCGGTCGCGCCGTGGAGGTTGTGCCAGGGCTGGTGCACGGGCTGAGGCTGCGGACGGATGGACGGACGGACGGTCAAAGCAGCAGCCGCAGGACTCGGGCACCAGCTGCGGAGGGGAGGCGGGACGCCCTCCTCTGCAGTTACCTGCTTCAGATGTCTTTGTGCTTTCTGCTACTTCCAGCCCAAGCTGCAGAGTTTTATTTAAGCACTTCTCCGCTCTCCCCTTGTCTTCTTTTTTTTTTACCTCACAATAAAAGTCAGCTGTTATTTCCAATTTGTTTCATGCTGCACTCATTCATCCCCCGGTACCCGCGGGGCTGGCAAGGCAGAGACTGTGCCAGCACTTGAATACTGAGGGGAAAAAAAATGGTCTGAAAGTTTGGAGGTCCTTAGGAGTGAATGAAGTTTGATGCTGCTGGAAATATGAACTGCTGCAGTCGAGGTCCTGCTGCAAACCAATTGATTCTCATCAGCTCTTATTTGCTTGCCTGCATGGTCTTAGGACTGGCTTATTGCACAAATATCCCCTCCCGCTGCCTGGCTTCTCCGGGCTTTTCTCCTGTTCAGGGTCTGCCATAAGCTGTCTAGGAAGCTTTATTCTCTGCTTTTAAAAAGGCGATTGCATTTCACTGGCTGAAACGGTGGATTTTATTTCAAAGCTGGGATCACAAGCTTCCTAAAAGCAGGACTAACCCTCCCCTCCCGCCCCGCAGCAAGGGCAGCCCCCCTCCTTGAGAGAGCAGGCAGAGGAAATTAGCTCCTGTTAATTGGCTGCTAAGCTCTTCTCCTGCCCTTGGGAGCCCTGATGAGGGAAACTGCTTCCAAGAGCTTTTACTTTGCACCCTCTTAGAGTAACTGGTGTTTCACGGGCCCAGCACCAGATGCTAAGGCTGACACTAATAGGATTAATGACCAGAGACCAGAAACAGCTCCATTACGGTTTGGGAATTAGATGTATCTGGGAGCAACCGGGATATAATTTGGTTCATTTGTTAAAATAACATGTATAAAGAGAAGTCGAAAGCAAGCCCATTCTCAGGGCCCCAGAAGACAAATAAGAAGGATGGCCCTTGTCCTGGGTGGCATTTGTTTTCATTAAGTGGGTGGAAGAGACCTGATGGAACCAGGGAGCTTGATCGTCGAGTAACCTTGTTGACTCTGGAACAGTCAGAAGCTTTCAAACCGGAATTAGCAAGCCAGCTCCATTAAAAGGAACTAAAAACCAACCTGAAGCTCAAACCTCCACATCCCTCAGCCTTCTGCCTGTGTTGATGAGTCTCCAAGCATCAGCTTCCAACCCGAAGCCCACCCGCAGAAGACGTGTCAGTGTCGTGGGAAGCCCCTGCACGGCTGAAGAACCAGCAGCTGCCGCTTCCAACCTAAAGGGCAACCAACCGAGAGAGAGCTTCAGTTCCTCTGCCTTATTTAATTCTCCAAGCCTCATTTTGCGATCGGTCCCAAGGCGCCAAAATTAAAGGGATTTGCGCAGTAAAACGGTTTGGAAATTTATGACTTGTGGCCTGATGCTCTCCCGGAGCCCTTTCTTGAGATCCATCTTTCTGTCTGGATTTCCCAGAAGCAAAACCTCACCAGCCTCTTCCCCGAGTCAAACGTCTTTCCTCAGCCCTAACCCCCCCTGAAATATTTACTGCGCATGAGCCTGTCCTGCAAATGGAGCTGTGAAATGCTCCTGCTCCTCTGCAGGCTGCTGGACAGCTGCTGGTGGGTTTTCGGGGTCTGTTTCTTGATCCGCCGTTAACCTCGAGCCCGTCTCCGGCCGGGGCAGGGGCAGCCCGAGGGCCTGGGGTCAGGCTGGCCGCAGAGGAGCGCGTCCCCGTTTCCAGCCCGGCCTCTCCTCTCCCTCGGCCAGCTTTGCGAAAGCTCCTCAGCTCATCCTCCAAATCTTCTTGGCCCAATAAAGCCATCCGGGGTAGTTTAATGACTTTTGAAAACAGGTTAAACAACGCCCGGCCCTTTTGCCTCCCAGTTAGAGGGCCTCTTCCCTAATACTGTCAAGGTCAAGGCTCCTGTCCCCATGTCTAATTATGACTTGGGGCTTATGTGCTCTTCGGCTAGTCTGGCTTATCCACCTGTGCTTGCTTTGCTGCGGCTCCTAATCATTACCTAAACCAGCTCCTAATCGTTACGGCCCTCCCTGCCCGCACGAAGGAGGTTCCCGGGACACCCCCGCCGTAGGCTGCTGGCAGGGGTTTAATCCGGGGGGGAGGAGAAACTTTTCTTGCTTGGGCTGAGAGGATGCTGCACGGTGAGGAGGGGGAGCAACCCCTGAGGGACCCACGCGCCGCCCGCTCCTCTCCCTGCAACCCTGGGCCATCCTCCCCTCCTCCCTGAAGGAAAATCACAGAAACGTTCCCTTTTCCCCCATTTCTTTGTCTCCAGGCTGCAGTGCTGGCCCTGAGCACCCTGTTAGTGCCACTGCTCCTTCTGCTCCGGCTTTGTGGGACCCAACCCCTTACTCAGGGGCAGCAGCGGTTAATGAGCCGCCCTGCGCGGCCGCAGAGACCCGGCCCCCCCGGCAGCACCTCCCGGGTACCCACGGCAGAGAGACAAGGTGCCTCGTGGCGCCTCTGCCATCTCCTCCCTCTGATGCCTGAGATTTTTTTGATAAGCTCCTTGTTTCCCAGGCACAGAGTACAAAACTATTTTTCTTGCACTGAGCAGACAAGATGTTGAAATGTTTTTCCCTGTGATAACTGGAAGTGGAAGAAATCCTGCCTGCGATTCTTGTCAAGTCGAGGGATCTCTTTGTAGTTCAGTGAATCATTTCATCCCCAATGTTAATTTAAAAGCAAACAAACAGAGCTGAATGCATTTGATAGCAGAATTATTTCCAGTACATTTCAGGTTTTGTGGCGCCGTGTTGTAGAACGCCGCCACACAAGTGTTGTGCGGCAGAGCCTGCGGGGGCTGACGGCTTGGCTGCGGACGGCTCAGCTGCACCCCACTGCACCCCACCATGCCCGGGATGGACCCCGAAAGGCAGCAAGGTCCCATGCTGGGAGAGCAGAGCGTGCTGCTGCTCCCGGGGAGCAACCCCGGAGCAACCCCAGAGCAACCCCATTTCTGTGGGCACGGTGGGGAAAGGCTCTTGTCCACCGACGCCGCTACAACAGCAAATCGAGAGTTAAAAGCTCCTCTGGAGAAACAGGAGCTGCAAAACATCAGCCTGGTTCCACCTCAAAAGAGCAGGAATGAATCAGAAAAGGGCAAAGTGCGTGAAAAGGCTGAATTGTAATAAAAACGGTGTTTAAATGTGCCACCGAGAATTAATCACTTTTTCCTTTGTAGCTTCCCCTTTGTGGGCTATTCCTGGGAACATGCGGAAGGCAACATGAACAAGGAGTTAGTTTTATGTCGCATGTAAACTGGATGAGGGGTGTAATTGCCCTGGTTTATGGGCAGTCAAACACCATTAACCCCACTGGCAGCCGACGAGGAGAGCGGGGGTCAGCCGCGGGGTCTTGGCCGGGGGGGGGATGCAGTCCCAAAGGGTAATTTTGGTTCTACTCAGGCCCGGTGCCCCGGCTGCTTGCCGGGGGGGGTGATAGAGACTTTCCCACCTGTTGTGGTGGCAGCGGGGTTGGGGTGAGAAGTGCCCCGGTGCAAGTCCAGCGCCGCGGGGACCAGGCTGGCCTCTGGGCTCGATAAACGCCTGGAATTGGGAGCGTTTATCCCCTTGGAGGGAAGGGCTGGGAGTGATGCTTCCCGGGGAGAGGCAAAGCCTCCATCTGCTTGGCCCCTTGGGAAGGAGACGAGGGGCGACTGCACAGCTGCTGGGGGAGCAGAGGGCACCGAGGGGCCCCACAGATTTCCTCCCCATCACCTCCTGCCAGGGATCCCCCTTCCCTGGGTTTTCCCCGGCACTGCCAGCCGCTCGCTCCCGAGCCCAAAGGAGACGCGGGGTGTCGGTGGAGAGGCTCAGCCCTGAAGGATGCTTTGTCATCAGCCCCCCCCTCGCCGGCAAGCCCAGGGAGCGTCACCTTTTCAGATACACAAAAATCGATGCTGTCCTATATTCCAAAACCTTTAAACACCAGACAGGCAATTTGTCTTCTTTTATGGTGGCTGAGAGTCGAAAGGAGCCTGGCCAGATTAAATAATCCAGCAACAGCAATTTGAGGTCATTTTCATCATATTAATGGTTTTTCAGCCTATAGTAAAAAGGGGAGCCAAGGAGCTGGGCTTGGACCAACTCCGCAATGGCATTGTTTTGCTGCAGAGAAGCGGTTTTTGATGAACATTGCAACGAACTGGAAGCGGTCGGTGGAGAGGCAGCCACAATCCTGGACACGCACGGCATCCGCGGGGAGCCACGGCCCAAGCCCTGCCCAACAGACGCTGCCCAGGGACAGGGATTTGGCCCCTGTGGACTCTGCCAAGGAGACAACGGAAGGGGAACTATTCGAAACTCTGCTTTTCCCCCCCCTCTTTATAATGAAGAAGTAGAGTTGGAGCTTTATGAATCTGTTCGAATGTTTCAGTGCAAAAACGCAGCTCAATATTTTTGGAGAGATTTCAGTAAGAAGATCTGTGGATGCGCCGCTCTGTAATTATGCGTACAGCACCCCGCC
>NW_020799127.1:8353376-8361855 GCF_003259725.1 Athene cunicularia | reverse complement strand
CCAGCGTTCCCAGCCCGCCGAGCCCGTGTCCCGCGGAACGCCCGGGAGCGCCGGCACAGTCCGACCCAGCTGCTGCGACCGCTGCGGAGCCCCTGAAACCGAAGCCCGGCCGATCCCCGACGCCTGCGACCCCGACAGCGCTTCCCCCGCCACCTCCCCTCGCGCCGGAGCTGCAGCCGGGACCAGCGGATGCTGCGTGGTCCTGGGCGCGCTCAGCACCTCTCCAGCCCCTTCACATGGTCGGATCCTGATGCAGATCCCGGGCAAATCCCCGGGCAATCCTTTCCTTTGCCTTCGCAGTTGCTGTCCCAGCACTATAATCCTTGATACGCTACTTTTAATTATGGAGGAAACATCGTTAAGCAGACCAATCTTCACAACAAACTGATGTTTGACGGCTGCAAGGTGCCTAATCAGTTCAGACATTTTGTAATTAGCCTCCCTCAATACCTGTGCAGATCGGGCCACTGGCTGGAAAAAAAAACCCCTTGTATTTCCTGCCAGATTCATTTAACTGGATGAAGAAAGAACATTTTTTTTTAGCCTAAAAGAGATAGAAAATTAAACGCGTTGGCATTAATGCCTTTCATAAGGTGAAGATGGTGTCAAAAATAATAAACAAAGCCCAAACCACGCACGTGGCTGCTGCGTTTCCTGAATGATTAGAGTACTCAGTGATGAAAACAGACACCAGCAAGCCCAGCCCCAGGCACGTTATCAATTTTGTTTGTCCCCAGAGGTCACTGAGTGTTTGATCAGCCCTCCGGATGCGATACGCGCCCCATCTCAGGTAAATATTTGGCCAGTGGACAGGGTTATCTTCCCGTTTGCAAAGTCTCTTATCTGTGCGGGCGCAGGCCGGGCGGCTGCCTCCCGCGCCCTGACTGTGATTCCTGCGGCAGCACCGGGGTGGCAACAACAATCACACGCCTCCGATACTGCCTTAACCCACAGAACGTAATTGCTGCTGCAGAAGAAATTAAGCACCACGATGACACGACCGTAAAAAGAGACTTTGCTCTCCATCACCAGATCGCGGATACCGCAGCCTTTGCGGGCGAGGGAAGGACGCCAAGGCCAAGGGGGCGGGAGCGGCTCGGCCGTGTGCCCATAACGCCGCGGGCACCGGGGCCTGGCCTTCACCCACGGAAAGGTTTGGAGGGACCCAAGCGATAGACTTGGCCCAGATTTGCAGTCCAGTATACTGGCTGCCTGTTCCCTGGGTTTATTTCTGCTCTTGGAAAGCGTGTGAGGGTCTTAGAAACATTGCCTGTGGCTGTAAACCCAGCACTAAGTCTCTTAAACCTGTAAAGGGCGGAAACATCTAGAGGAGCCGCGCGTATCTGAGTCCAGGGTTTGCAGTGCAACAGGAAAGATAACTTTACAATAACGGGTAAAAGCACAGAAGGAGCCTGTTTTATCAGCTGGAGCCTTGTGCTGATCCGAGCAGTCCCGGGGTTGCAGCCCAGGGCTCACGCCAGAGCCTCCTCCCAGCCAGGAGCTGCGCGCGATGCAAAGCCGAACCGCGGCAGCCGCTGCCTGTGCGCCCGTTTGATGATGTTCTCAAAGAGCGTCTCAGACACGTGGAAATCTGCTCTGCAATCTTCCCTCGAGTCAGTTAATCCCCTGGCAATTACCGGGGAAGGGGCTGGTCAGCGCTGCCCCATTCCTGGCCAGCAGCTCCGCGCTGCCGGGGCAGGGCCAGCGGCCTTCGGGAGCGACCTCTCTGCAAAGGCCGCATGGATTATGTTTCCTCCCGTGCGCAAAATTCCTGCCCGAAGCATCCTTTTATTGTTCTCTGCCTGCGTTTTCTTCCTTGATTTGTCGCCACGCTGGGATGCCGGCTGAAACGGCTGCTGATGCGCCAGCCCCCACCTCATCAACCCCGAGTGTTGTTCGCCGGAGAATCCCCCCGGGAAGGGCCAGGAGCCCCTTTGCTGCTGAGAATTCACTCCAGCAGTTCATCGCCCATTCGTAGTCTCCCTGGATGCTACAGGAGAATCTGTCCACTTAAAACAGGATTATTTCTGGGTGGCAAACCACAAAGTTAATTTGGCTCTAATCCCTTTAAACGGAACCAATTATTGGAGTGCTAATGACTCTTCCAGAGGGCTCTCCCAGGCCGGGCTGGCGAGGGCACGGCAGGTCTGCGGGCAGATAAACCCGAGCTCCCGCCTGGCGTGGGGTGGCGCCGGGACCACGCACCCACCTCCCCGAGGTCCCCTCCTGCCTCCCCCGAGTCCCTTGCCGCTTGCTTTCAGAGAAAGAGCGTGAGAATAAACAGCTTTAATCATACAATCCCCGCTTGCTTCCTATTGCTAATAATATTATCGTCATGATATTAAGCCAGTTAATTCTTTCCCTCGATTTATTTGCTTTTGTTTTCGTGCTCCCATATTGTAATTTTCAATTTAATTAGTTTCCGTTTTTCTGAGGGCAATAGGCCTTGGTTTATCTTTGCAGCTAATAGCCCTAATTATTTACCCTTTCTTCGGCAGTATCTTGTTAACTTTATGGGCCATCATTTCTGTCGCATTTCCAGAGCTAATTCCCTCAGTTCTGGAACCACATTCCTAAAATCTTTCCCCCTTTCCCACTTCCCTGACTCTGCCTGACCTTGCCCGTCCTCGCGCTGCGGCTGCTGAGCCAGGCTCAGCGCTGGATGAGGAAACCAAGAGGCTTTGGGTCGTTTCTGACACCGGTGTCAGGTCGCGGCAGCAACAGGAGCTTTGTTCCTCGAAGTGCACTTTTGATACATCGAATCAAACAGGCAATTCAGGAGAGAAACCAGATCAGGTCGCTCCTGAATACAGATTTCTCCAACACTGGAAACGGGCTCTGCTCCAGGGAGCTCACGGCGCTGCAGGGACACGGGCCCCGGGCAGAGCCCCCTGCATCTCTCAGCCAGTAATTGCCATCACATTCCTCCTCTTCTTGTGTCTTTCCACGGTTGGTCCTGCTCTTCTGAGACAGTTTTTGGTTGTTATTTCTATCTTTACCAGCCCAGGACCCATTTCCTGACGATGGAGCCGTCTGCTTGTTCCCCTCAGCTCCAGCGAGCGCGGAATTTCTTCCCTCCAGCAAGAGAAGAAAAAGCTGTGCAGAAGCTAAAGCGCCTCATCGCTTTGGAGGCAGCTAAGGCTGTGCGTGGCTCCTCATCCCTCCGCGGGCTCCCCGAGGGAGCTCGGATGCCCCGGCTCAGGGCGAGCAGGGCTGCGTGGCACCCTTGGGCAGAGGCCAGAGCCTGCAGAGAGCTGCGCTACCCCCGACTCCCGCCTTCAGACCCCATTAATCACGCTCCTAATGAGTTTGTGTTCACAGATGTTTTTAGCTGCAGAGACGAGCCGCAGATTATATCTCCCATTGATTGTTTCGTCCCGCTCAAATGATTTGTACCGGGAAAGGGTTCTGAATTTTTGGCTTATATCGTGCTGGGAGAGCGGGCTTGGCACGTGGAGTTGTAATGATCACAGTGACTTAGTTTGTTTTGTGTTTTGTTTTTTTTTTTTCTGGAAGTTTTACGCTCAACTTCACCTTCAGGTCGGATCTCCCTGGTTTCAGAGGGCGGCAGAGGTGCTGCAGGAGCGGCGTGGGGAAGCTCCCGGGGTTACGGCCGGCGCCTCACCCAGCCTGAGCCGGGCATGAAACGCACTTCCCCGTTAAGCAGGCAGGGAGGGATCTGCTGGGGGCAGCCGTAAGGGCACCTGAATTATTGATCAGTACCCAGATTCCAGCAGAGGCGATGAGGACAGCGAGAGCGGCTCCCTTCCCCCCGGTGTGACCTGGCTTGCAGTAAATTTAGGGGCTAAACCCACCCAGGGCTCGCAGTTCCACACCCGTCGTGTGGGAGAGCTCGGGAAGGGCAAAAGCCACACCAGGGCAGAAATGGCTCTGAGTCTTCAAGGCGACCAAAGAGGTTTGGATAAATGGCTTTGAGGAACAGCCAAGGGAAGGAGAGCATGCCTAAAGCCCCTCGGTCTTTTACAAGATGATTTTGATGGGTTTGAGATGCTCGCTGGCGTGCAAAGTGCACAGGGGGTAAACAAACACACGTACGTGCAACATATGGAGAAACACACATGAAGAACAAACCAGCCATATGGCCAAATGTTTCTGCCAAATTTTCTTTACTCTCTCTTTCCTTTTGGCTATTTTTCGTCTTCCATGGGCTGCCACAAAAGGTGCCCGGTCTCCTTCCTCCACGTCTCCAGCCATAACGTCACTTCTCACCTCCCTTTCTGAGGGCCAGTTTGAGGCATTTTCTGGATGCTTCAATTTCTTAAATGCTGTTGTCTTCCAGGTTGCACAGAGGAAAAATATCTCCTAAAACCCAGTGAAAGGCGAGCAGAGGACTTGTCCTGTAGGGCAGAGGGTGCCGGTGCAGCCACCGGGGACGGGGCATCCCTGTCCTGCTGCTCACTCTGGATTTACAGCATCACTCCCGCCTTCCTCTCGGCCCCAGCACTGCTTTCACCCTCAGCCTCTGCAGGTAAAGGGAGAGCAAGGACAGCGGGAGCCCAACCCTCCTGTCAGCCCTGACAATGACAAAACCGCTGCCTGGAAGCAGCTTTTCACGAGCAGGGTCTCGTCGCTGAGCTGTGAAGGATCCAGCTTGCGCTGGACCACCTTCCAAACTTGGAGACAGAGCAGCTACCCCGAGGAGCAGGGTGTGTGTGGAGATGGGGCTGCGTCACCTCCGTGCTCAGGTGTCATCGTCCCGTGGTGCCTTTCACCCCCTGAATGACCTTCGTGCTCCCCGTTCCCACAGCAGGCTGGGTGACGGTGCCTTGCCGAGCTACAGGTCTCACCAAAAAGGCAGGACTTTGGGATAAAAGGTGCCCCAGGGTTGGCAGGTGGGGAGGCAGATCCGACCCGATTGGGGAAAGGTGGCGGCGCGAGCCAGATGTGGCGGCAGAAGCTTCTGGAAGGGAGCCCACGGCAGGTGGTGGCATTTCTCTAAGCCCGTATTGACTTTGGCTTCCAGAATCAATTTTCTTTATTAGCTGATGAATCTCCTCAAAAGACTTTCTGTACTGAATCTGGATCAATTATTTAAGCAGTAAATTCTTTCCACTCTAGCACTGTTACGGCGCAGTGATTTCATAGGGAGGAGCAGCAGAGAGGGGTTTAGGGACAAGGTCACCGTCGGCAGGACATCGGAAGAGGTTTGCCAGTGGGTGACTGTACAGCTGAGAGCTACTGTAAAACAGAAGCGATTAATAAGAAGCAGATTTTCTGGCAAAGCGCTGGGATTAGGGGTGAATATGAGGAGCAAGTCATAGGAGACTGTAGTCTTAATTATTTCTGCAAGCAATGAAGGGGAGCCCAGCGCGGGGCGGAGGCAGGAGCGGGCAGCACACGCTGGGCAGAGCCAAGTCCTGCCCCGGCCGAGACCCTCAGGCCTCCGCGGGGACACGGGAGCAGCGACGAGTGCGCGAACGTCTGCGCAGCATCAGGGTCCCGCGGGGGAGGACGGAGCCCCCCAGCTCTCGGGACCGTGGTCGCCCACACGCGCTCCACAGCGGTGATGCCCGTGGGCACGACTTTGCTAATTGTCGCCCGAACGCCACGGTGCTGGCGGGGGCTGGAGCGGGAAGGGTGCTCCGCTCCGCTGCCCTGCTGCTGCCAAGGTCTGCTGCCGGCGTCTCGTTTGCTTTGTAAATTGGGCTGCGCGCACTTGTCAGGGGCTGGGGAGCTTCAAGGCCAAAGCTAACCTACGAGCCACGGAGTAAGAAATAATTCTGCCTCCAAGAATAACGCTGGCTCACGAGGTCAGAGAATTCAAACATATTTATAGCCAGCAAAAGAAAATGATTGTGTTAAACGGCGGCTGAAGTACATGGAGCCCCAGCAAGAACTGCCGGCTGCGGCCATTCATTACGTTACCAGGAGTGTAATTACGCAGCTCGGTCTTCGCATCCTGAAGACTTTACTGCAATCCTTCTCAGAAGCCCACTTTGGGGATCAAAAGGCTAATGTATATTTTCTGCAGAACCAAACCGTAAATCAAAGGCTAACCTCAGGTTTAAGAGGCGTTCTCGTCGGGGGGATGCGAGGCAGTGACAGTGCTAAAGAGAGGAGCAGCAGGGCCCGGCGCCAGGAGGGACTTGGAGGGACTCGCTGCCTGTCTCCTCACAGAAATCGCACCGAGATGAGTTCGACCTGGTTCCAATAATCAGCTAGAAATAGCAAGCTCAATTAAGGCAACCAAACAAAGGAGACGACAGGTACCTGCACGGAAGGACCTGAGGGACGGGGGGAAGGGAGCCGGGGTTTCTCACCTTCCCTGAGCAAACACCATGTTTTTATGTAAAGCTGCAAGCAGCAGGTCAAACACGGGACAAGGACAGAAGAGACCAGGACACCAGCCAACGTGCAGCCCCCATCCCCATCCCTCCGCACTTCACTCCAGCCAGGCTTCGAACCTGGTGGGGGGATTTCAGACTCGAGCTTCAGTTACAGCCCCCTGGCTGAAGTGAAAACCTGTTTTCCTGTAGAATTTTCCCCTCCGCTTGCTGCCCCGTCGTGGCAGCTTCGCATTCAGGACCAAATATCATTAGCATCTTTATATTAATTTTTCATACGAACTCCACAAACAAAGCAAACGCAAACAAAACATTCAGCGGAATGAGGCCGGCGTGTTGGTACCTCGGTGCGATGCCTGGCCCAAACCATCACCCGCTGGGAAGCAGCTCAGCTCCAGCCCCAGCCCCCGGACCCCCCAACTCACCACCAGCCCATGGCTCACCCTGGGTCAGAGATTTGCCATCTGGGACGGAAATCCCCAGTGCTCCCCCCGATGCTGCTTTGCATTACAGCCCCAGTTTTGCTAAACCCTCTCCCGGGAAGGGGATGAGGGTGTTGGGCCTGTGACGGCTGATTTTAAACAGATGGGGCAACCGCTGCCAGGCTCGCCAGCCCGGGCGAGAGCAGCGCCGCAGCAGAGGTGTGCTGAGCACCAGCCCTCCGGTGCCGAGCCGCGGGGCTCTGTGGCTGCGGAGGTGGGTGCTTGGCTCCTGCGGCCGGGTCCCCTCCTCGGCAAGAGCTGCCAGGCACGGGCATGCCCCAGCAGCTCCTTGGGGATCTCATCAGCGCTGCCATCTCCCCCCGCAGCAGCGGGGGTTCGGAAGCGACGGGAATTGAAGGCATAAATTTAAAAGTATATACAACCTCGCGGTGTGTACATCAAACCCAATTTATTCAGAGCGAGCAGCTCAGACATGCTCGCAGCAGCCGTGAGAGCGTGTTTATCAGCCGGGCTACTTGGGAGATCATTGGCATTGATTGCCATGTCATTGTCACTTCTGGGCACGGCGGGAGGCCGGAGGGAGCGAGATTACATTGTCGGCACTAACCGACTCGTGGTGGGGAGCTGCGGTTTCCCCGGGACGGGGATTGAGCCTGCGATGCTCTGCTCGGTGCTCAGCGCCTGCCGCCGGAGGGGAGCGGCCCCCCAATGCTTCTGAACTCCAGAGAACCAGCCATGGTGGTGTGACCCGCCAGAGCCATTCAGTGGTATTGCTATTTACTGACGGATTTCTACAGTGCCACCCGCGTGGAGAACATGGGGGCTTTAAAAAAAAAAGAAAATCCCACCTGATGGAGACAGAGCGAACGCTCCACAAAAAGGAGGCAGGCAGGCTTCTTCGTGCAGAAAAGGCCGGGGAAAAATGAATTGAGAGTTGGAGAAATCTCTCCCCCAAAGGAAATTAAAGAGCTCGGTCTATTGAGCTTACTAGGAGGAGCCTGGGGGACAACTTGGCCCCTTTGCAGGAGGACCAGCATGCGAGGGGCAGCACCACGGGGCCTCCAGGTCCAGAGGAGCATTGCGAGAACCAACGGCTGGGAATTAAAGCTCCGCACGCTCCAATTAAAATGGAAGGCCTTTTTTTTTTTTTTTTTTCCCTGATAGCACCGTGGGCAATTAATGATACTGAGAGAAATGACAGACTCTGGGTATTTCCAGCCTGGGAGCAGCGTCGGACCACCACGCCGTGCGCCAGAGCGGGGAGGGAGGGCTCGGCCCTGGGAGCAGGGAAGGTGCTGGCTTGGGATCAGAGAGGAAAAAGTTGCCTGCTGACCAGAAAGGGATGGCTCCAGAAAAGTGCAAAGCCCTTTTATCTTTACTCCAGATCATCATTACCAGTCCTGACCTCCTGGATGCAGCTGTTGATCAGCAAATCTCCCAGCACTCTGTAAAGGAGGTCGCTCTCATTGTCCCCTTTTTTTGCAGACAAGGAGGTTGAAGTCAGCCGGAATTGCCGGTGCTCAGCCCTCGAAAATGAGGCTCTAAATAACCGAGACTGCAGGGGACGGGAGGGAGGCAGGATATAATAACCTGAGCGGGAAGATGTCCAGGGCAGCAGAACGGGCGCTGCAGCTCAGGAGAAACCTCTGGCAGTATTTCACGGCGCGAGCAGCGGGCGCTCCCATCAGCGCCGTCTCCTCCTCAGCGAGGCAGCGGCGGCAGGGAGGTGGT
>NW_020799127.1:8346454-8353326 GCF_003259725.1 Athene cunicularia | reverse complement strand
GGTTCCCACCCCCCGTCACAGCCAGCCGAAGCCTTTGCCAGGGTTGGATCACGCACAATAATTCCTTGCTCTTGACGGCCCGCGCGGGCTCGTGGCAGGGGAAGGCGAGTTCCCGCTGGCTGAGGAGCGGGAGAAGAGGCTCCTGGAAAATCAACACAGCCGAAGCTGCCGCTGAAATTCCTCTTGGCAAAACTCACCCCAAAATGGCTCAGGCTTTGCAGCCGCTGTGGGGTTTGGCTTGTTTGCCTGTTTGCTCTTTGCTCATCATATTTCCAGCTGCTCTTGTGTGTATTTGCACTTTGCAGGCTTTAATTGGGACGGCTGAACAAAACCCATCCTCAGCCTACGATGCTGCAGCAATAAGTAACAGGAGGCACAAATTAGAACAAATAAATCTGAATCAAATTCAATTCCTTGTGCAATCACGAAGATCAACGCGTCAAAGTGCAGGCGCTATAAATTAAAAGCCTCCAAGAAGACAGTTGAACGCGCTTCCTGGCTGCTGTGGCTGGTGTTCAAAAGGCATTTATTCTTTGCAGGGCGAGCTAGAGCCCTGCAAGCTGAACAGCAGGAACTTTCCCTCCGCTGCCAAGAAAGCTTTCTGATACCAAAAGATTTCTTTCAGCAGATATGAAAAACCTCTGCTGCGGTGGTCTGTGCACAGCGGTGGTAGCAGGCAGAAGGCAGGCAGGGTGGCAGAAGGCGGGCAGGAGGCAGGCAGGCACCGAGGGGGCTCCGTCGTAGGCTCAAGGGTGACTTGGCGGCCGCAGCGTTGGGCTCGGCATCGG
This sequence comes from Athene cunicularia, assembly GCF_003259725.1. NCBI lineage: Eukaryota > Metazoa > Chordata > Aves > Strigiformes > Strigidae > Athene > Athene cunicularia. The sequence goes on along the minus strand of NW_020799127.1, from coordinate 8,352,538 downwards.
CGGGTTGTGGTGGAGGTGGGTTTGTGCGGGCAGGGAGGTCCAGGGGTGAGCGGGGGTCTGGCTTCATCCCACACAGTCGCTGGCTGCGTCTACTCCATCCTCGGTGCAAGAAATGGGTGTTCGGAGCTTCAGAGCAGGACGGGGCTGGTTGATCCTCCCCTGGGCATCGCACCTCTGGGGCAGCCCACGCTCAGCGTCACCCTCCTCCCGCTCAGAAGCGGGGCCGACGCGCGAGAGGGGATGCTTACCCCTGACCCAGAAATTTGGGCTCCCTGGGTAGATTAGTGCCCTTCAAAGAGAAAAAAAAAAAAAAAAAAAGGTTCCACAATATTGTGGGAAGAATCTAACTGGTGTATTTCAAAAGAGGTACACGCAGATAAACAAGCAGGACGCTCGCAGGCGCGCTCGCTGTTACGTTATTTTTCACGTTCTTTCGGCCATTAACCGGCTTCTGTTCCGTCAGTGAAGCTGCCTTTGCTACAGGGCACGAAATAAGTGGCATATAGCAAGGGAGGGGTAAAACTTAAAGACAAGCAGAACCATCTTCTGCAGCTTAAGCAGCTACCAAGAGCTGCGCCCACCGCCGTGCTATGGGACACTTACCTGCTTATTGATTTGGTGCCTGGCGTGTGCCATTTGCTTTTCCACCTCCCAGCTTCCGTTTGAATTTTATTGGATTCTCGTGTTTAAAATTACAGGCAGGTCCTTTGAATTGGCATTAGCTCTTTAAATATGTGCTGCATCTTCGCGTGTCATGCCAGCACGAGCCAAGCGCATCAGAAGCTGCTAGATAATAGGCAATTACTGCTCTTAAACAGACGAGGCATTCACTAGCAGAATGGGCTGCATCTTAAATCATCCATAAATTCTCTAATAGTGCTTCTATTAATACCTGGTTTCTGGCACATTCCTAATTATTGTGTTCCTTATCAAACCACCGCCTTCCCTTGGCAAATCAGCTCTGCTGGGGAGAGGAGACGAAGGCAGGAGCCAGTGTAGGGCTCCGTGGGGGAAGCCCAGGCTGGTCCCGGCTGTGCCGCGCTGGACCAGGGGCTGCGGCGAGCGGGCAGGCAGGGTGAAGGCAGCTCTGCCTGCACCCCACTGCCTGCAGGGCATCGTCACCCCCGGGGAAGCTGCTCCACGGCATCGCTCGGGCGCTCCCCTTCACCAGACTTTCCTCCGTCGGGTGCCGCGGCTCTAGCTTCTCGTCGGATGAGCAGCACCTTTTGGTAGAGGCTGAGGCTCCAGAGCAAACAAAACCTCCCGGGGCGTCGTGGCTGAGGTGTCTCGCTGGAGCCGAGCGGGTGCCTCGAAGTTTGGCTTCTCCGCGTGTGCAGCGTTGGCAGTGCCGCCGCAGCCCCGCTCGGCGCGTGAGAGGGCTCTGAACACCACTCATCCTCCCTCTTGAACCATCATGCACTCCAGAGAACGAGCGTGTACAATTCATGTCTCATTAAATTTTTTTGAAATATTATCTTTTTCTTCTTCCCTGCGTTTTCCCCCTATTAAACCAAAATCGAGCTTCCTTTGGAGAATACAAGTCATTTGTTACCATAACAACACCTTTCCTCCCGCGCAGCCGCTGCTCATCTCCCCGCCGTTGCCCCGCCGCCAACCCCACTGGCCTCAGCGCGGGCAGGGCCCCCCGGTGCTGCCGGGGTTCAACTCTGGGTCTGAATTTTGGAGGATTTGAGCCGCCTCCAGCCCCACATGCAGCGTCTCCTCAGCAGCGCTCCTGCCCGCTTCCGTCTTTCGAAGGAGCAGGTCGGCGCGTTCCTCGGCCAGGTCCTCACTTACCACTGAATCCTGATGACACAAGATTCCTCAGAGCCGGTAGCTTTGATTATTCTCTTTTTTAATTGCCCTGAAAGCTGCGCAGAGGGAAAGCATTACTCAAAAAAACTTCCTTCTCCAGGTTCCTCCTGTAAGGTCGTTAAAGCTGTTGCCCGTTAGAAACTCCCCGTCCCGCCTCTGGACCCTTGCCGTGCCAGGGTATAACCCGCCGTGTGCAGACGAAAATTAAACACGAGAGATGAAACTGCTAAGTTGGATTCATTTAAACAGATCAAAATCACCCCAGCAGCACCAGTGGCACCGAAGGGAGCAGAGGGCAGCTGCTGGAAAGGGGAACGTGGGACCCCTCCGTGCAAACAGCCCCCCAAGGCTGTCGGCTGGCCGCTGCTCAAGGAGTTTTGCAAAAATAAAACGAAAATGATTTGCAACACCACATGCTCCCCCAGGGAAGAGAAAAGGCCCAGGGGTCCCTGAGTTCTCTCCCTGCCTCAAGCTGCCTTCGAGGCACAGTGGGACCCGCCTGACCTGGCGGCGCAGCCCCAAAGCCCCCGGCAGCCCCACGGGCTCCTCGGCTGCAGGAGAAGGAGAGGGCACACGCTGCCGAATAATCCCCTGCGTGCTAACTCCTGTTCTTTCTTGCCACACAAGACTGATTTATTACACAGCCTCGCTCCCTCCGGCCCCTCACCCTCTTAGTATTGACTTCGGGAAAACCTCGCCACGGTTTGGCCATTGCCAAGGTGGAAACGCAGAAGCCGCCCGCGCGCCTGAACGCTCTCCTGGTGCCCTTATGGATCTGCCAAATGAACCAGCACCCCCGGAACCAAAATGTGACGCGAAATTGAGACTTTGGTCCGTCGCCTCCACAAGCCGGGGCTCAGGGAAGGGAGATGAGCGCCGGTGATTTCTGCGCCTTGGCAGCGCATCCCGGGTTTGAATATTCCCGGTGAGCGGATGGAAAACGAGTCGTGTCCCCCCCCATCCCGAGGCGGGGGATGCTCTGAGCCCCCCCGGAGCAGAACTGGCACCTGGCGGGGTGCCAAAGCTCCGGCCGTCCCTCCGTGACAGACAAGTTCATCCCCGGGATGTTGCAGGGTCCCTTCAAACCCACGAGAAGCTCCTCACACCCTGTCCACGGGCTTAACGTTCCAAGTTTGGCACTCAGTTCTTGGCGCCCGCGGCACCCGCAGTCCCGAGGGGGTGGGAAACCCCCGGCCATCCCGCTCCCCTCGGGCAAAGCCCCTGGAAGCTCAGGCACCGTCAGCTCCCCCGGCAAAAGGTGTTTTTTGCCCCGAAATGGAGGTCATCTGTGGTGTTAGTGCCCCACCTTTGTGAATCTCCCTGACACTATCTGACTTTATTAGGTCTATAAACGAAATTAAAATACAGTTAAAAGAGATTTCTTAAATGGACTCGTAAAAGCTTTTGATGGAAGAAGCGCTTTATCCTTCTAACTTTTTTATGACATCCATTCACACTTTTCCTTTCACTATGAACTTTTAATGACTCGGGATTTTTTTTTAATGACTTACAATTTTTTTACGATTCACGCGTAAGGCCCAGCAGACGCCTTTACGCCGCAGCGTAAATCCCAGGGCAAAGCCGGGCCTCGGGGACAGGGCTAGGACAGGCCCCCCCAGGGCGGCCGTGCCAGCGTGCCCGGGCCCGGCTCTTCGTGCCGCTGCTCCCGGGAGCGTGGTGATGCTGTGAAAAGCACAAAACGGGCTTAACAGTGTCTGGCCACACTGTGCCACGCTGTAGGATACCACACCATGGGTTATTATATTGATATGGGTGTTACTGATAATGGCGATGATGATGATCACGATGATAATAATAATAATAATAATATAAATATTGCCCATTCCCCCTCCACGCCCGCGCCTTGGCGGAGCAGCCTGGAGGGGACAGGCAGGGTCCGGGCTCACCGCTCCCGTTAGGGTCCAGCCACTCGATGCCACAGCGCTGAAATAAAGATGATTAAGTAGATATTCCAGCCTCTTCTTTTTTTCCCCTCTCCTCGGTAAATGTCATGCTTCAGGGGAGTATAGCCAAGAAAAGTTCAAAGTAATAATATCAGAAATCTGCTTCTCTTTTCCTTTTGACATTTTATTGTGATATGAAATAGCAGGGGATAAAAGCTCTAATGGGGATATTTGGTTCTTTCTTTCGGTGAGCATTTAAAATGCTCGCTGGTTATGACTCACATTTATTATGATATATGCAAATCTGTAAGGGCCTCATTCACAGAGCCGAGGCAGCCACAGCCACTCTTTCGGAGGATTTACAGCACGGGAGCCAAAGCCTGGCAAGGTGAGGGTGACTGCGGCCCAAGTCCCCGCTCTTCCCCGGGCTGGGAGCCCACGTGCCACCCACCCCGGCTCTTCCAGCCTCCCAGCCCCTCGTCCCAGCTGGGCGGGCTGGTCCCCGGGCCGGGGGGACTGTGGGCACCGTGACGGCCACCCCGGCACAGCCGCACCACGGAGAGGGTGGGGGGGTGCTGGGGGGGTCACACAGCTGCACCTACTTCTTGCAATTAAAGCACAAACTGCTTCGCCATCGGCCGCTTTGATGGTATTTCTGTGTTGACTTTAAACCAGGAACTTCAAATAGATAAACAATGGCAAGTAACCGGGCTATCAAATACAATTTTAATAATATTTAGCTGGTAATGTGCACGGAGTCCTGTTGATTTGTATAAGGGAGAAACGGGTTGATTTAAAAAAATAAAAACAAAACCCTCATTTCACATCGAATCCTACCCTAATTAGAAGCTATTATTGCTCTCCAACAAATAATCTTCTGAACTAAGTCCATTCCGCAGAGAGTGATCAAAGGGTGATTTAATTAAATTTTCATGTTTAATTTTCCTTTTTCATTTCTGACTTTTTTTTTTCTGTTTCTTTCTCTAACGACTGCCACAGGGGGAGGGCGAGGCGCTGGCTGGGGCCGGACGAGGCACCCTCCCGCCCTGGGCGCTGCTCGGGCACCGGCGTCCGGCTGGTGGCCTGTGGCGTGAGCCGCCCGACAGCGGGTTTCCTTCTTTATGGTATCTTAGTTTTAGTTATCTGGTCCGCAGCCAGCTTAAATGTTATACTTAATTTAGAGCAATAACACTTAAATTATGAATTGTCTGCTGTAAGTATAAATTATACATTTTGGAGATGAATATTCAGGTCCTAATTCAAAGCGGCAGATGTGGTATGGAAATGTTCGCAGGCAGACGCGGTTCCAAGCCGTGATTTGTTTTTATTTTCCCTGGGAAGCCGTCCCTGGCTGCCCCTCCCCAACAGAGCCGGGGGCCCCAGGAGCACCCCAGCCCAGCCACCCGCCGCGTACCCCCACAACCTCTCGGGGCTTTCTTTTTGCAGAGTCTGCTGGCGGACAAGAGCACGGGAGACGGGGCCGGGAGCTCTGCAGGCAGCGGCGACCCGCGGCTGCTCCGCGCGGAGCTGTGGGAGCTGGCACCCACCCCTGCCCGTCCCGGGGCTCAGAACCGACCGCCCGACGCTGAGGAACCCAACTCCAAGGTGAACATGGCCGTGGGCATCCCGGGGCGGACAGATCGGTTGCATTTGAGGTCGCATGGACTGGGGGAAGAGCATCTGTGTTTAATTAGGAGGTAAATCGCTGCCCGCACCCATCGCCCTGTTCAGATCCCCCCACTTCACCGCTCTGGGGTGGTTTTTACACAACGTTCTCGCCGACTGGCACAGGCTGGGTTTGAGGGGGCCGTGACCAGGCCTTTCCTCTGCAATCCCTGGCATGAACCGTCCTTCTAATGACACTTTCCCAACTGGCGTTTACAAGGAAAAAGCATATTGCTGATTAGCAGAAAACACACATTCTCCTCTCCGGACCGAGGCTCCCCGAGTCCAGCGCCCTGCTGCTCCAGCTGGCATCGCCCTGACGGGAGAGGCGGCGTAAAGCCCGAGCCTCCTGCGCTGCCTCCGACGGTGCTAAAGAATTCATCAAAGTGACAAGGCGACAAAAGCCGCGCGTTGCGGCTCCGCCGTTCCCTTGCCACTCACCGGAAAATAATGCCCCTGCTGAGTTGCATATGATCTGTTTCAATTATTTGTTAATTTTCAGCGTGTTAGTCAAACTCTGACACTGGGAGAAAAAGGAAAAAAAAAAAAAAATCGTGCAAAGTACTTTCAAAAACTCCCGTTCTGGTAAAAAGGTCTCCCGCTACGAATACGCAGTATCTCCTGTAGCAACCGGTAAGTTAATGTGCATTTAGAAAACCCACATTTACATACAAATATGATTTCAGTCCCGCATCTACAC
>NW_020799127.1:8321358-8346404 GCF_003259725.1 Athene cunicularia | reverse complement strand
GCGCGGCACTCGTCGTGCCCATCGCACACCCTGCCCGCTGCTTCTCCCTTTCCTAATTAGTTACCACCGACAGTTCACACTGTAAAACGCTGCCCTCATCTTTCCCATAATCTCAGCTTCTACAAAAATACTTATCTGATGGAAAAACCTTTATTTTTAGCTCTGCTTTTTCACTGAAAAAAACGAAGAATTCCCCTCAGACCCCTCAGTAATGAATTGCAGAGAAAGTTTCTCTTCAGTTCATCTGAATGATGCTCATCTGAGGGGGTGGAAAATTACTGAAAAACTTAATAGTAAGTAACAAAAAAAAAAAGTCTTGAATTCAACCTTTATGGCATTTTTAATCACATCAGGCATGATTCATTTCACATGCAAATCCGGCCTCACGCTCTCTGTGCCGCTAAAGCATCTGACTTCAAACCACCTCAGCACAAAACCATTCCAGCTGAAGACAGAGATTCAGATCTTCACCAGGGAACAACCGGAACTCTAAATTTGATTTGAAATCCGGGATTCCTTTTGTGAGGGGGAGAAGCAGCGGGTATATCTGATAGCATCCTCCGAGCGGGTCAGGACAGGTCTCCGCGAGCACGGGGGGGTGTGTCCCAGCGGCAGCACCAATGGCGCCCGGCCCTCGGCACGGCGCTGAGGCTCCCGGGGTATCGCGCAGGCGTGTTTAATCTCATCGTTGGCCAACTTGGAGGTTGGTTCCCCTCATTCATCTCTCAGGGAAAATGGTTCAGCCGTGCCCTCTGCCTGGAGGGGCCGCGGTGCTGGGAGCGGGGTTTTGCGCCGGCGAACGGGCTCAGCGGGCACCACGCTGGCCGCAGTGGCAGGCAGCGCTGCCCGTGCCGCTGCCCAGCCCTGCCTGCAGCTGCCTTGACCCAAGGCTGGGTGTCGGCAGGTCTGTCCCGGCCGTCGGTCCGTCCCCAGGTCCTGGGTGCCAGCGGCTCGCTGCCTTGTTGTGGGAGAAAGAGCGCAGAGGGAAGGGAAGCGAAAGGCCGGGAAGGATTTTTCTCAACGCCGGTTGTTTTCCCCTGACCCACTTTAGAACAACAGCAGTTCAGAAGAGCGGGTGTTGCTCTTCTCCGATTCGCAGCAGAGGGCAAAGGCACCTCTGGAAATCAGCCCGTGCTCCCCACATGCATCGGGCCACCCCGCAGGGCCAGGACGCTCCCGCAGCTCCCAAAACCGGCAACGGGCAGACGGCACCGCGCGCCACCGAGGGGCTGGCGACCAAAGCCCAGAGGTCGCTGGGGCCTCGCTGTGCCTCGGGCTCCCACAGACCTTTCCCCCCTTTGCCCAGGACCTTGTGTAATTGTCTGCGAACTGCAGAGCGCTAAAACTTCAGCCAAAGAGGTTTTTCACCGATGTGCAGGTTTGCAGCCAGTTTTTTTTTTAATTAGTAAAAAAGCCTCCACTCCAAATCCTGCAAAGCCCTCTCCAAAAGACAAGCCGGGCGTAGAACAGCTTTTATCAGCTCATTTTTCTTCTTTAGACTTTAGTCTAACCTGATTGTTCTTTGTTCCTGCAATACTCCTTCCTGTCGGCGGGATAAATAAAGCCCAAAGTATTTAACTGATCAATAGAGACGTAATGAAGTGGACGTTGTCCGGTAATAAATGACTGGTCAGAGGTGACTCCTGGATTGCAGACTGCACTGACCAGCATTGTAATAGGCACAGCTCACAATCTCCGTTTCAACCGAAATGCACATTAAATATTTATTAAGACACTCTTAATTAGAATAAGCTTAAGTAGAAAAGGGAAATGAAGCGGTGACCTGTATCTTTCAAAGAGGGCTCTGAGCCACCCCACTAGCACTGATGTATAAACCCGGAACCCTTTTGATTTCAGCAGCACCACGGCTGGAAACGATGAGGGGGAAAAACATCTCCTGGCTGCGAAAGATATGGAACAAAGCCAGGAAGAATTTTGCTTCAGTGGAAGGGAATTGGGGACATTTCCAAGTGTTTGGTTTTGTCCGTCTTACTCCTTTTCTTACTGCATTTCCCACTTCCTTCTTCTGGAAAAATACAATGAAACGAAGTCTTTTTTTTCAGTGCCCGGATTTGCACTGAAGCCCCAAGAACACGGACCAGCTGCTGGAGGGGTCGGGCTGAGGGGCAGCCTGTTCCGAGGCCGGCAGCCTGCCCGGGGACGGGCGGGGAGGCAGCGGCGATGCGCTTGGTGCCCGGAGCTGCTCTCGCCCGCGCCTCACCGGCGGGATGACGGTGACAACTCCTGTGGCGGGAGCGAGCGCGCTGTCACCCGCCCCGGGACGGGGTGCAGAGAGACAGCGGCGCAGGGCGCGGGTTAGCTCAGAGGTCAGCAACACCCCAAACCTGTGTCCTGGGCACTGCTGGCTCCCGCCTGCGCGTGACGGGGCTGTTTATCATAAAACACACCAGAAACGGGTTTTTACCGCAAAACTCCAGCTTTTCCACACCGGTACAGTCCTCGGATTGATTCAAGCGCTCTATTGCAGTGAATTCCATTCAAAGACTATTTTTGGGAAGCAGAACGCGTTGTCCGTCTCTCTTTGCCTGGAGAATTCAACCCGTTTGCTTTTCCCCACAACCCCAGGAATGACACAGAATAAACAAAACACAAAAGCTATTCGGGGGGGGGAAATGAAGCAAAATGTTTTCAGACCCTGCAAATTCACCGGGCAAACCTCGACTCCATCACACCAGGGCCATGCTTGGGTCCAGCTCCTCTGTTTCCACTGCAAGGGCGGGAGCTCTCCCGGGGGCGTGCGGAGAGAAGACTCTCTGCTCTCGGCAGCAAGCAGACACGCAGCAGTCGCCTCCAGAAGCCGGGTCACCCCAGCAGAACGGAAACCAAAGCTGCCCACTGACAACTCATCCCTGGCCAGGGCTCTGCGTGCCCGGGGTCTGGATGCAAACGAATCGCTGGATTAGGGGTCTTTTTTTTTACACCGATTTTAGCTCCTAATTGGATACAGTTTCCCAGAAGGAGATAAAATATTTAAAAACAAGTATACGAAAGAGAAAGTCAGCCTTTATTAAAACGACTTCACCGTTTTGAACTGATGCCTTCAAGTACTCCTGTAATTCATCCTTATAGATATAAAATGATCATCCGAAGGAAGATTGTTAATAAAACTGACACTTCCCCATCAGTCAACTTAATTCACAATATAACACTTCCCAAATCCAATTATGTCTGCCTGATGACTGACGTTTGGTTCAACGTTATTGTTCACGCGGAAAAGCAGATACAAAAACCAGACGTGAGCCATTTCTGGAACACCGGGCGATCTCTGTTGGGACAAGTCTCGTGGCGCCGCTGACGGAGGGTGAAGCCGACAGCCCCGGCACAGGCGGCTCCTCAGGACCCGACTCTACCCCGCGACGGGTGCCGGCGGTTACGGCGCCTGCTCGGAGAAACCGGTGCGTATCGCTCGGCACATTTTAAACCTTTACTTCATCAGGTGCTTTTCCAAGCCAGAGCCTCTTTGCACCCGATGCCTATCAAATCCTGTGCTGGGGGGAGGCTCAGCGAGCCCCTGCGCTCCGGGCACGGCTCCTCACGGCGCTCGCGGCGGTGCAGCATGAACGGTGAACGGCTCCGAGCTGAACTAGTCAGGGGATGTCAAAAGACAAAGCACTTGTTCCTCTGGGGGTGTTCTCTCTTCCCACGGGTTTTCTACTACCTTCATGTGATTTTTTTTTTTTTTACATTTGGATTTAAAATAAGGAACATACATTCCTATAGAGGATTTATTTTTAAAACCAGCAGAGTTACCTGACAGTGTACCCCTAATTGTCTGCTGGGGGGACGGAAAATGCTATGGTAAAACTGTTAATCCATCAAATCAGGGAGCACAGAAGAGGGTGTGAGGCTGCAGCAACAAACTGCAGCTTGGGCATTGACCTGAAAGGGTTGAATAACCACCAAAACCGAGTTATAAATGTCTTCCGGGCTACATTAGGTTTGGAAAATGGCATCTGCTGTAGGGCTGTGACTGATGGTCGTGTTCCACGGCAGGACGGGATGTGGTACCTCGACAGGACCCTGCAAGGGCAGGATACGGGCAGGGTGCTGCTCGTTCCCGCTGCGACACCCACGTCGCCTTCGCTGCAGGCCGGGGGGCAGCTGCACCCTTGGGTTCAGACCCCCAGGTCTCGCCCTCTTTTTCCCCTCTCCCCATCATCAGGGGCCCATCCACCCGCAGCACCGCAGCGACACGTCGCCGGGCTCCTCGGTGCCCGCACCTCCCCGGGGACTCCGACACAAGCGCGTTCCCTTGGGAAGACAAACGCGTTCAACTGAAGTCAGGCGGCCGCGGTGCCACAGCAGCTATCGCATGGCAACCATTGCCAGGGAGACGAGCGCTCCACCGCAGCGCCGGGCATCTCCGGCAGGCAGCTTCAGCAAGGCCACGACGCTCCCAAATTCCCTCTGTCTCCACGCCGTGTGCCCTCCTGTTCTCTTCTCCGCACTGCACCGGAGGGCTCCTGTCCTGGAGCTTTCCCCCAGCCGGGGTGGGAGGGTCCCAGGGGTGCAGCACAGGCGCTTCCCCCTTACATAACGCTCATAAACTGTTTTGAAACCCCAGCGACGTGCTGCTGCGTGGCTCCTCCCGCCGGGCCAGCGTGGGTGCGCGGGGCCAAAAGCGGCACCGGGCTGGATGTGCTGGGTGTGAGGGCTGGGTGCTCAGCTGCTTCCAGCGAGGCACCAGCAGAAATTAAAGCTGTTTCCAGCAGCAGAGGGACAGCGGGGCCGCATCCTGCTCCTGCCCCTCGGCGTGTGCTCCAGCTCCCCAGGGACGCGGATGCTGCTGAGCGCAGGATCCGGCCCCGCCGCCTGCAGGGAGTCGCCTCTGTTCCTTCGGTGCACTCGTACAGTATTTGAACGTTCTTCTTTGTTAACTGGAGTTATTTGTTTAAAGACAAAAATCTCATCTGATTGTCTCAAGGAGCAGCACTTCAGCACTCTACCGCTCTTCGGGGATGCTGTTTGTGTGGCGTTGCACATTTTATTCCCTTTTATCGGCTGTGGGGTTGTTATAAGGGAATGAGGTGCGTCGATCATGTGCGTGGGAAATCCGCCGAGGCGCCAGGGCCTGGCTGTGCCTGGGAGGGGAGGTGGCGAGGCCGAGAGACCCGCTGCGAGCACCCACCCTCCGGCAACAGAAAACAGGAGAGGAAAGTCCTCCCAGGCAGAGGGGACGGGCGGGGAAGTGATGCCCCGTCAGCGGGGGCTGCGATCCCGACAGAATATGGTGCACAGTGGATTAAATCCCGCCTTTCCACCCGGTTTAGCAGAACGCTCAAGTAAGCAGCATAAATTTTTATTGGAGTAGTAAGTCAGCAGCTTTTCTTGCAGCTGCACTGGCCGCTCCTCAGCCGCGGGCGGGGGGTTTGTTCACACCAGAGCGGGGAAGGGGCTGGGGATGCAAAGCGCAGCGGGGAGGCGGGGGGTGCCGTGGTTCCTGAGGAGGGGGTACGGGCGGCTGTGGCACAGCTCAGACCCCCCAGCCCGGACAGGAACAGCCGGGGACTTTTCTTGGTGCTTTCCGCAGTCCAAGAGAGCACGAACATGAGACTGACAGGAAGAGGGGCAGCTTCAGCTTCCTTCCAAGGCAGCCCCGGGCACCGCGGGGGAGCTCCATCAGACTCCTGAAAGCAACTTTCTGTTTAGCTGCTATTTCCATTCAGCATTTAAAGCTGAGCCGTGAGTGGTTCCAAGGCAACCCAGCCTGTTAGAGCAGACAAAGAAATATTGCGCATCTGCCTGCAGAGCTGAGGCTCTGGGAAAGCGACAACTTGCTGGTCAGACCAACCTCCAGACCCGGCCTGAACCGGGAGATGCTCTTGGACCTTGACGCTGCGGGGACCTGGCCAAGCAGCCCCGAGGCACAACTGTCCTGCAGACCTCCTGCTACTCAGCTGCTGGCACGACTGTGGCTGTAGACACAGAAAATCTTGGCTTTGCAAAGAGTTTGTTTTAGGCAACGTTGCTCAGACGTAACGCTGAAGCGGGGAACGGCTGCTTTACATAAGCACAGCGCCAAAGGTCTCTATTTAAAACCCCTCCCGCGGGCTGGACCGTCCTGCTCGGGGTGGATGCCAACAGCCGCCACCTCCCTCCAGCCATAACAGACAGTTGTAGGGGGGGAAGGGGGGGGCTGAACTCCCATTTCTCATTCCAAAACCACGCGCAGAGGAGCAGTACGGAGCCTACCCGCTGCCCCTCCGCGTGCCTTAAAAACCCAGCTCCCCCCATAGCCTGCCGTGACCAGATTCAGGCAGCGGAGAGATGAATTCCTCGCCACAGCCAGCGAGAAGCGGGGTGAGTTACAATACACATAAAAGATACAATCTACAGAGAGGGAAATGTGCGTATATCAAAGGGAGCAGGAGCACAGGGAGCCTGCAGCAGCGCGGGGTGCTTGGCGTCGCGCTGGCCTTGCCCATCCTCACCCCGGGTGCAAGAAACATGAAAATGAAGACAGTGGGTGAGCACCAGTCATCTGCAGATTCCCAGGACTGGCAGAAAAGGTGTAACCCGCCTCTCCCCGCCCTTCGGCGCCAAGCATTAATAATTCCTCTCTGCACGGCCAGGTAGTGCCTGGGACAGGGAGGCGGCGGCACCCTCGGCCACGGGCACAGGGAGCACGTTCGGAGCCCCAGGCAGCTGCCTGCCTGCTCGGGGTTTTCTGCTGCGTGTCAGCAAAGAGTGATTGTGAGGCAGCAGGGAGCCTCACGCACCGGCAGACTGCTCTTAGAATAAAACCAGAATTGGACTTCAGCAGTTCGCGGTCGGTCGCTCCGCCGACAGCACCGCGGGCAGGCGTGGGGCGAGGGGGTGGGAGTCGTGGGGCAGGCAGCGACTACAGGCAGCACCGTGGGACCACGGCCCACCCCCAGCATCTCACCCAGGTGTCTCCGGTTGAGGCAGGGGATAAAAATCAGCTCCTGAAAACCCACCGCAGGCTGCTGTGCCTCGGAGCGCCGCAGCTCGTAGAGCAGAGTGCCAAGCACAGGACTTAATTTACTTGGAAAAGGTTGTCGTGGCAATGGGAGTCCAGAGCGCACGAGTGAGATGAATGGTTCCAAGAGCTGGGCTCATTTGTCTTGCTGCCTTGCTAAAAATATATATATATATGTATGTATGTTGTGCTTCTCCGCAGGGTTGCAAGCGTTCCTTTCCACAGCACAGAGGTCCTGCTCTCTTTCTGCCATGAAATAAATCCCCCGCAGCAGGCTCCGGCCACACACCGTGCCCTGCACCCGGGTTCCCGCGGGCTCCTCCAGCTGTGGAGCAGCTCGTGCCACCGCTCCCCCAAGGAACCTGTGGCAGCGTGCACGGCCCCCAGCTCCGCCGCACAGCATCCTGCAGTCGCCATGGAAACCGAAGATGCCGGCAGCGCTGCCGAGCTGTCAGTCAGCACAGGGGCACCCGTCCTGATGCCCGGAGGCCTGCAGTGCCCGGCGCTGGCTGCGGCAGGGCCACGGGAAGGGGACAGGGACCAGTTCTGCCAGCGAGGGGAACCAGCCGCGATGCTGGAAGCGTGCAGCTCTGCTCACCCCCCTTGGAAGGGCTTGGAAGAGGCGGCCCAGCCTCAGCCAGAGGGCAGGGGTGCGGGGAGCCCTGCAGCAGGTCTCTTTGAGGCTGGGGGTGTCCGAAAACCGCTTTTACCAGATGTTTGCAGGACACGTGCAAACAGCACAAAGAAACCCCGTGATGTTTCCTGGCCACCGGCCACCAGTCGTCCCAGCACAGGGACAAGAGCTCCTCTGAAGCCCGGGAGGCTGGTGAGGCAGCTCACGGCGCTGCCCCATGAAATATCATCTTCCTTGGTATTTCACCTGTCTTGATTTAAACTGCCTGCCATCTCCTTTTCATCCCTCTTCAAGAAAATATTGGGATCGATTCATCACAAATCCGCTTTGTAGTTAAAAGGAAATGAAAGGTCACTCATGTCACCTGCAACGGTCTGTGCTGCCTCCGAGAGCATCCTAACGACTGACCCGGGGACAGCAGCAGCGTCTCTGTTTGCTCACGCAGGAGAAAGGTGACGTTACAGACACACAGCGGCAGCAAGGACAGACGGGCCCACTCCACAGCACCCTGTTTCACCACGCCCTTGCCCTGCCTGAAGCCTCCCGGGAGCTCTTTATTTTCCTGCAGATGCTCCGGGTTTCTCCTCCGCCCAGAGTGAGAGCACCCTTGTACGGAGGAAATCCCGGCAGACCTGCCGAGCTGGTTTACACTAATGCAAAACACGGAACAGAAGAACTAAATCAGCTGGAACGTCTGTTGCTACTTATTATTTTTGCAGAGGGGAGGAGGCAAAAAGCACAGAAGCAGCCGGGCAGCCCCGGCACAGCTCCTCCGCTCCCAGCACAGCACCAAAATCCCTCCCTAACGCTTCCACAGTGGCAGCCTCGGGGACCACTTATTCAGATTACTGAAGGAATTTGCTCTAGGCAAATATGAAGACCCAGACGGGCAACCGATTAGAAATAGTCTAGCATTAAAAAAAAAATAAATTCACTTTTCATCCAGATGCAGCAGTTTGGACTTGAAGCGACAGCTCATCTGCTGCTGGGAAGGGCACAGTTCTGATGTCAGAGGGGACGCAGGCACGGCAGCACTCGCTGTTTAATACTTGTATGTTATTTAACTGACAGAATTAATCACTGTTGCTCAGCACTTTTGCCACGTGTATTACCTTCCTATTTGGTCCTTAGAGAAATCCCAAGCAGCATCAATGAGCTGCCTGAACAACATCTTTAGGCTGAGATAAACCAGAGAAGAAACGTCACGGATTCACAAAGCTAAAAGACGCGCACACGCAACGCCCCGCTTTCCAGAACAGGTGCCCCTCTTGGCGGCTCCAAGCTGGAAACCAGCAACTGATAAAACACGCAGCGCGGGTGTGACAACCGGGAGAAAACAAGCGATCTATCAAAGCGGTTCCTAAAGCCTCCCAATAAAACAAAGTGCCAAATGGAATTATAAACCACCGCTGGTACTTTCAGAGCTGGTTGGGAAGCCGTAGCATAAATAACAGGTCTGACACGGGCTCTGAGCTCGGTCTGTGCAGACCTCTGCCGTGGGAGCTGGAAAGGCAAGCGGGACCGTGCTCCTGCCTACACCGATCGCTGCCTGCAGCCCGGCTTCACCTCGCAGGGGGAGCGGCACTAGAGAGGGTGGCACCGTGCTTGTCGCAGCGAGGATGAGCCCAGAGCCCTCCGGCCACTGCCCACCGCACGCGTGGCCCGGGATACCCAGGCAAGAGCTCTGTGAGGGTCCAGCCCTGGCGCGTCCACGCGAAGCACAAATCCCGGCCGCGTGCCGCGCAGGACGGGTTCCCCACAGCCAGGCTTTCGGGCAACACGAGCTCGACAGCCAGCTTGACGGTGTGGCGTTAGCGGAGGCTCTGCTCCAGGTCGCTGGGGTATCACCTGCCATCCCAGGACGTGCCCGGGAGCAGGCACCTTTATGGATCATCAACAGCAAAACTTTGTCTGTTGCTGGAAGGACGCACGAGTGCGAGGAGGAACCATCTGAGCTTTTCAGAAGAGCCCGAGTACCAGTGAATCATCACAATATTGTTTTTCTTCTCCTCCTCTTTTTCTTTTATTCGTCTGGAACAGTTCACTTTGCTACTAAGGCTAAACCACGAATCTATGAGCACCATATGCTCCCAGCTACGTCGCAGGAGCCCAGGACTAATTCAGATCTTGAGCCTGTCTTTGGGCCATCTGTTCGCAGGATCACACAAGACAATGTGTCATTATGGCTGGGAATTTGCATAACCGCTGTGGAGGAATTGTGTCCAACTCTATTCATACCGGCCACAATGAGTTTTCTCACGCGGCAGGAATCGCGCGAGGAGCCCCTGAGCACCGCGGGGATGTTTCCCACGAGGGGCCCAGCCGAGGAGCAGACCCAGCACCCGTGGGACCCCTCCGAGCCGCTCGGGCACCAGCGCTGCCACCCCCCTCCGCCCTTCCTCCCCACCCGTCATGCTTCCAGCTGCGATCCAACGCGCCGAAGGGCGAAGCGCCGGGCGCTTCCATCCTGCTGGCACTCCGTCTTCTCTGCCAGGTTAACGCATTAATTCTCACAACTATGACAACAAAGGCTTAAATAACCGCGTAAATAATAGATCACGCGGCAGAAGGCTCGGAGGAGCAACACCACGCTCGCTGCAGCCCCGGGCCCTCTCTCCGTTGCGGCTGCGGAGGAAGCGATGGGAGGCAGGAGACGCGGAGGCAGACGCGGTCTCCTCCCCGAGGCTGGTGCCGGGCAGGAGCCCAGCCCCGTCCAGCCCTCCTCCACCAGCATGTTTCCAGTTCTTTGGACCGAGCCCCAGCACCACCAGTATCTCCCATCCCAGGGAGCTGTGCTGGGTCACCCCCATTCATCGCTCCCTCACGAGGCCGCACGATGCTTCGTGCTGCAGAGCGTCACCGGGGGACCGGCCCTGCCTGAAAGCAAGCAGCGTTTGGGCAAAATCAGCGTGGCTGCGTGCCGGGACCTTCCCAGCTGCCAGAGCAGGCAGGGGATGGGAGCAGGCAGGGGATGGGAGCAGGCAGGGGATGGGAGCAGGCAGGCTTCGGCCCCAGCTCCGCTCCACCTCCCCTTGGCAGGCAGGAGAGCCAGCCTGGAAAGCCTCACCCACCGCCTTTATCATCGCCAGAAGCACAATAGCCCTTTAATGATAATTACAGGCTTTCCGGCAGCTTTGTTGTTCCATGGGGCCTGGGTTTTTTTGGTAGCAATAGGTGCTGTTTAAGTACTTGAAAGAATGGCACTTAGCAGATGTCTTGGGGTAAATGGTAGGTTAAGCGATACCGACAGCACTAGCGAAATGAGCGCTAATTTACGCTCACATGATTCAATTTGCATGGTTAATTCTATTTAAAGCAAACATCCAGCTCGGCTGGAGCTCCAAAAGAACCATTGCTTTCATTTTGTCTTCTCTGCAACACTTTGGAGAACAAAATGGCCCAGAGGAGGCTGGGGGGGCTGGAGCCCCCCCTGTGAGGAGAGGCTGAGAGTTGGGGGGTTCAGCTGGAGGAGAGAAGGCTCCGGGGAGACCTTAGAGCGGCCCCCAGGGCTGAAAGGGGCTGCAGGAAAGGGGGGGGACACTCTGGATCAGGGGGTAAGGGTAGGACAAGGGGTAACGGGTTTAAACTGACAGAGGGGAGATTTAGATCAGATCTGAGGCAGAAACTCTCCCCTGTGGGGGGGGTGAGGCCCTGGCACAGGCTGCCCAGAGCAGCTGTGGCTGCCCCCTCCCTGGAAGGGTTCAAGGCCGGGTTGGACGGGGCTTTGGGCACCCTGGGCTGGGAGAAGACCGTCGAGGCGATGCCCCGTCTGAAAGCTGCTTGTGAGCTGCGCGGGCTCCGCGCTGCCGCCCGCCGGGACGGGCACAAAGCCGGGCTGCAGAGCCGGGGACGGACACGGGAGATGCTGTAAAGAGGATGAAGTCTAGAGCAGGTTTTCCCTCTTTCTTTCCAGCTATAATTTAACAACTAATGCTATACACGGAACTGAAGTACCTTTAATTTGTTCCTAATTAAGGTTCTTGAAAATTTACCATAGCGCCATGGCTCTTTACCACCTGGATGTTATTTTCCCCGTTCTGCGCCACTTGGGATTTTCCCTGGGGCTTTTCCGCCCCAGTTTGACACTGGGAGGGTGGAAGGCAGTGACTTTGCTTTTTAGCAATCAATATTGCTCGTTAGCCGAATAATAACATTTCTTCATTACAATGCTTCAAGTTCTGCAGGGAACAGAAGGTCTGTAAACACCCCGGATGAGCGAAAAAGCATAAATTACCTTGGAGATAATAAGCCAAATGTAAACAGTATTTATGGTTCATTAACGCAGCCATGCCGTGCGTGCATGGGAACACGCACAGCGAGAAGCCGGAAGAGGAAGGTGTCTGCGCGTTATTTATTTTCAACCCAAGACACACGAAAGCAAAATATCGGAAGAAGTTTCCAAGCAATGTCCTACAGAACATTCGCACCAGCACACGCTGGGGTTTCGCCTTCCTCTCACAGGGCAGAGAAAAAGCACTGCGTCACGCCGGCCAACCGAGCCCAGGCACGATTTGGGAATTACAGGCGGCGAGCACTCAAAAGCAACGATCAGAGGAAATATTTCACCAACAACCAACGGGGCTGAAATTTTTCCAACGGGGAACAAATTTGTGAGACTCTAAGCTGGCGTCTGGACTATTTGTGAGCGGTAAAAGGAACCAAACGCAACAAATGAATTGCTTGCTGCAAAGCAGCTCGCGCGGCTCGAGTAACTACCCAGTAATACCAAGCCGCCTGCAAATTGCTAGGTAACTACGCTGAGCAGAGCCAAAAATAATCCCTCCTGCAACTTACTCTGACAGTGTGTGGAAGAGTGAAATAACAGTGGTTCTGCACGTAACGGAATGATACTGGCCCCGTGGAGCAGCGCCAAAGGGCCCCATCGATCACACGTGAGGGATGTGCTGATGGTGGCGGGTGCCCAACTCTCCCTGGGGGCCCCTTCAGGGTAGGAAGGGGGGGGAAGAATGACACACGGGCATTTTTGACAATGTAAAAAAACAAACAAAAAAAAAAAGGCAAAAAAGTGGCTCTCCGGGTCCTCCCCAGGGAGCACGGTCACGCGATGCTGGAGGGACCCTTGCCCAATACCTTCAGCCCGCGCACAAGCGCCAGCAACCCATGAGAAGTCCTTCAGAAACACTGCGTGCGCCAGTGACGTAAATAACGCCCGGCCATCTCTCAGGTGCTACTGAAAAATGTCTTATTATTGCCGTGGAAGTTTAGGAAATATCCTGATTAAATCAAAGAGGCACCATAAATTGCCGAAGTTAGAATTCTCCGGGATGAAAAAAAAAAAAAAAAAAAGCAATTTTGTACCCTGTCAGCAGAATGTAAATGAACGGCCCGAATGAATTAGTGCACGATAAACTTTTAAAAAGCCAAGTTACAATTTAGAGCAGTAGCGAGAGCTGTGGAATGATTTAAGATTGATTTAAAAAAAAAAAAAAAAAAAAAATAGCGCCACTCTAACGCCATTCAATTACGGCCGGCACAGCTACCACCCGTAAGTGTCTGTTACCGCCTTCTGGGACAAGAACTCTTTGTTCTGCTGCTCCAAGGGTTACGTGCCCGACGCCTGCGGGACGACGGTCCCTGGTGCGGGACCACGAGGATGCGGTTGCCCCCTCTGGGGCCGTTCCCTTGGCCCCCAGCCCCCAGCCAGCTGCTGTGCTTCTAGCGCAGATTTTTGCAGACCAGGAATCAGCAAAGAGGCGTTTACATGGGAAAAGGCACCGGGATGGGCTGGAGGGAGAGCCTCCAGCTGGCCTTGGACCTGTGAGCCAGAAGGGGCTCCCTGCAAAGGCAGGGTGGGCAGGGGAGGGATGCGCAGCCGGGGACATCCCTCCTGCCCATCCCCGAGGAGGGGCTGAGCCCCCAGCACATCCCTGTGACAGGCCCAGAGGTTGCGCTGTAATTGCTTCGTGCTGAACACTTTAAGGGCACCGGGAGATTTCCCCAGCGCCTCGCTGCTCTGCCTGTAATGAGATTAGCCACAGCCCCCCCGACAAGTCTCAAATAATAATTGACTTTGTTTTGTTTTCCGTAAGCCACAGCGACTCTGCTGATCCGAGTGATTAATTCTGCTCCTTCCCTGTCAAAGGGGTGATGGCTGTGTCATCCCAGTCACCGACCCTTTACTTCTACAGAGGTGGGAACGCTGCGGGCTGGGGGAAGCGCTTCCCAGCGCCCGTCCGCGGGGACTGCTCCGGCCTTGCCGAGGATGCTGTTCCGGGAAGCTGCACAGCACCCATCCAAACTGTTCCTGGCAGAGGCCTGGAGGGGAGGGGGCTGAGGGTACCCAGGAGGTCCCGCATCCCACCCCACCCCTGGGGATTAAGCACACCCCGCGGTCAAGCTCCCACATTTCCTCTGGACAAAGGTGCTGCATCCTCGATGGCAAAGCGAGCCGAGGAGCTCAGCGACGCCTCCACCGCGGCAACCAGCAGTGCAGCAGGATAAGGATTAGTCACAGAAATAAAGCCCTGCCTCTGATCTGGCGGCTGTACGGAGTTGGCACAGACGCCGAGATGGAGTAGTGTAGGTGTGCGGGTGCGTACGTCCCCCCCCGCACCCTCCCAGGCGCTCGCCTGCCGTGCACCGACGGGGAGATTCCCAGTCCCAGCGCAAGCGAGAAGCACCCACACCACCCACCCAGCACCCTGCTGCCGGGCGCCTTGGGGTGCTGCGCGGTGGTTTACTCCGCAGAAGGGATACAGAGCTTGTCCCCCATCCTCTGGCGCCCAGCCCGTGGGCAGCGAGCCCAGCAGGAGCCGCAGCAGCGCGGGGGCACTCACTCGCAGCCGGAGGCGACAGCAACGTCGCCCAAGTGAAGCCGTAATCATTTGGCGATCTCTCCTCTCATCCCGGACAGACGCCCGAGGCTCTAACGAGGCTCCTCCAGGACAGCTCAGGGCAAACGCCCCCACCATGAGCAAGCCTCCGCGTCAGAACAGCCTCCTCTGCGGGGAGCTGGGCAGGCCGCGGCGCCTTACGGGAATCACTGGCTGGTGAACGGCCCCGCTGATCCAATTTCATGCTTATCCTGGAGCCTCTCATCCTCCGCCGCAGCTGCTGGAAGCTGCTTTTTGGGTACCTGCTGCTATTAGTCAGCCCTGGGCGAGCGGGCTCTTCCGCAGCCACAGCACCAAGCCAGCTGAGCTCCCTGGCCCGTGGCCAGCGCTGACCTTTGCAGGGGGAAGGCTGGAGGGGACAAGAAAGCCAAGCAGATCGCCCACTCCCTGCCAGGGGCAGCAAGATGACCGGGCAATGTCCTCCGCGTAGCAAAAGGAGCCTGAAGAGCTGCCCAGCCCTGCTGCTGGCTGCTGGCTCGGCCCCATTCCTCCACGGCCACAAAACCACCTCTGCGGGGACATCGCCAGGGTCCAGGCATGGCCTTGGCCGAACCCCAGCCCTCGCTGCCAGAGCCCAGGGGCTGCTCCCCGGGACGCTGGGGGGTGGCTGCCTCCTGGCAGCGCCGTGAGGCACTGGCGATGGCACAAATCCGTAACCGGAGAACCCATTTTTAGACAGTGCCGCAAGCGTGCCCATTAGCATCAGCTCACATCTCCCGCGAGTGATTTACCCGTTTCATTTTATTCAGTGAATTAAAAACACAAAAATAACCGCGGTCTGCACCGATCCTGTTATCGACCTGTTTCAAAGGGGCAGCATCCATCACCCCCGGCCGTGCCGCCCGCCTCGCCGCAGGAGAGGGGAGGTGCCTGCCCTGGGGGAAGCGCTGGCAGCGAAGGGGCTCTGCCGTTCCACGGGCGCCAGTTCGCCTCCAACAGCCAGACATCAGCCCGTGAGTAATTATTTGAAGAACGAGACGTTTTATTGTCCAATTCATGACATGTCTTATAGCATGCTTGAGACATTAATGTTCTTCTAAATCATTGCTGGGTATAATATTTTGCCGCTGATACCGCACATAATCTTTGTATTTGATATTCTCCTGTTATCTAATGGTACTCTGCAAAATTACAGTGACACCAACGCTCACCACCCTTATTGAATGGAAAAATCAAATTAAAGATGAAGCATCATCGATTTCGTTACGGGTTCCAAGGTGGCAGGGAGTCAATTGACCTTCCTCAAAAAAACAAGACCGTAGAGATGTTCCTGTTGCTTTTTATCACCCTCCCGGTGCTTACTGTAGCTGCTTTGGGGCGTTATTTTCTCAGTCGGTTTCCTTCGTTAAAGGTGCGACACAACCAAAGCGCTAAAACTTCCAGGCAAAATGGGAGAACTTTCCCAAACGGGCGAAGACAGAGATGGCAAGGGCCCGCCACAAATGCACAAGCTGGGACTGAAAAACCCCGCGCTGCTGCCCCATCCTGCCCGCTTCCAGGAGCCTCGTCCCCCCCCGCCCGTTTGCCCCGTTAAACAAACCCCGTCCATGCTGCGGTGTCCTACGAGCAGGTTTTTCCCCGCCTGCTTTGTGCCACCTGCCAAGCCATCGCTAAGCCCTGGAAGTGGAAGCTGCTGCCATTTACCAGCCCTCGCACAAAGCCCGAGAGTCTCTTCCACAGGCGTTATTACCGTGTGGGGAGCGTCCTTAAGAAATTCATAGTAAAATGCAACAAGAAAGGATAACTTCATTATCAAGATTCGCACCCCTTGACAGCCAATATTCCCTCTTATTACAGATGGAAAACACTTTTTTTTTTCTTTCACCTGTGAATGGCCCGAAGCTCTACAAATTTGATTAAAGATGGAACAACTGCTGAAGGATTCATGCTTATCGAGAGCAGGCGCAGCGTCTCATGCAGCCAAGAGCCAGCACCGAGCACGTGCCCCGTCGGCGCTGCGGGCAGGGCCAGGCCTGCACCCGGGACCCACGTGCTGGTGCCCCTCCAAGGGAGAGCAGCTTCACACTGTGTGCCCACCCTAAGAGCCACACGACCTCGGAGAAACCATTTAAACCGCCTCCACCTGCGCTCCTCGCCGTGCCGCGCTCTCCGTCCTCCTACCTTTCTCCATCCTTCGTTGCCTCCTGACGCTGCAGCGCGTCCCGTCTCGTGGCACATCTGGAGAGGAGGTGGAGTCCTTGCCGGTGCCTCCCACCATTTCTGCAACAGAAAGGGTCACCTCTGTGAAGCTGTGGATGCCAGTGGTAACGTCTCACGTACCCAGCTTCAGCGGCGCGTGGTTTTCTTCTCCAGCTCCCCTCCCTCCCACGGCGTGCAGAACAAGGCTGCTCCCTCATTAAGCGGAGGGCAGCTTTATCACCGCTGATTGCATTAACCTAATAATACCTGCATAAAGCAATCAAAATAGAGACTAGAAGGTTTTTCTGTTTGTTTGTTTTTTTAAACAAAGACCTGGTCCATGAAGTATTGATTAAACTAGAGGATTAAATTAAGCAGCAACTGAATCAAGTGCAAGGGCGTCTATGTGCAGAACGTTGCCAACAAAGGCCCCGGGGGAAATACACAGGGCTTTGGAGCCCAAAGACGAGACGCACGTCACGGAGGAGGGCTGGATGCTCTTTGGAGCGGAGCAAGACGGGTAGAACGAAACAGGCAAAGCAGACACCTTCACCCCACAGACACAGGGACCCCCCCTGCAGCCCCTCGCACACACGGGTCGCTGCTGCCAGAGACACACAACCCGGAGGAGACCCCACCCGAAGCGTCTTCCCAAACAGAACCATTTTCCGCTTAAACCTACGCACAGTTCAGTTACAAACTCAAGGCGGGTGTAAGCTCCATCCCCGCAGGGCGGTTTTCTTCGACACCCACAGCTGTTCCGGGGGGCCGCCCCCTGGTTCTTGGGGCCGCCTGGCTCCAGCCGGGCAGGACGGGGCTGCGGCCCGCAGCGTGGAAACAGTGCAACCGCGGGGATGCGGGAGTTCACGCGCGCCTTCCATAAAGTGTCGTTATAAGCTGTTAAAGTGACTGCTCTGCGGTGATCCTGAGAAATTGTTGCTTCTATTTTTCTCTCTTTGAGAAAATTCTGATCCTGCATCCGAGATGAAAGTTGCATCATCTGGGTATGCAGTGAAGCGCTTGTTGTGGTTATCAGCTTCTCGTTTCCTCCAGGCTGGGTCAGCTTTACTTCGATAAAATTGCCACCAGAAGACAAAAGACCATCTTTTCATCTGGATTAAGTTGGCAGATCTCAACTGAAGTCGATGAATTGATTTTAGCTTACACTACCCAAGTATCTCACTGTGGAAACCGTAATATCCCAACTAAGAATTTCTCCGAGAACTTATTTCTGATAAAGCCAAGATAGAGGGGTTTTCTGAGCTTTGTAATGAAATTAATATTGACATCTCCGCTCTTTACAGAAGGCTGCAAAGGATGCACAAGTAGAAGGCACAGGCTCTCCTGCGCTTCCCAGCCTGCCCAAGGTTCACTCACAGCCCTCCTGTGATACCGCTCCTGAAAAAGGGAGGATTTTATAAAATCCCTTGGGCTAGCCAGCAGCTTTTCCATCAACCCCAAGAGACCCGGGGAAACATGTGATGTACCATTAGCACTGACGATTCTGCAAAAACAGACACCAACCCGACCTTGGCTGGAAGGACAAAGCGGTTTCCCCCGCGGTGCTGCCTCTGAAGGTGCATCTCCAGCCCTGGCATCCTCCTCCTGCTCCAGCCACCACAACATCCTGCCAGGCCAGTCACAACGGGGAGACCCGGCCCCACGCCGGGCTCAGCCAGGCTCCCAAAGACTAAGCGAGAGGCAGGGAAACGGGTAACAGCAGCCTGGTGACTGGAAAGAAATATTTGCTGAACAAGAGTGTGCTCAGGGTTGGTAAATTCTAGATGCTGCTGCTGGAGAATAAACGCCTCTGACAGGCGACGGCAGCCAAGTCACTGGAGCACCCGGGATTCCCCATCAAACAAATTAAAATCAGCAACAGGCCGGAGGCTGACACGCCTGCTGCTGGGGGCCAGTGCTGCGACGAAGGGGACCAGCGACCCTCCCCGTGCCGCCCCAGTGTGGAGACCGGCCGGGCCACGCGGTCCCCTGGCGACGCAGCCCCTGCCTGCTCCCTCCCCGCCCTGAGCAGCTGGAATCCTTCGGTGCCAGGCGCTGGTGGCGCCGTTCCCGCAGTGCCACCGCGAGAAGCGGCTCACGACGACCTCGGGAATGAGCTGCCGCTCCGAGCCGGGGGGGCCGCATCCGTAATTAGGAAACCGCTTTCATTTCCAGCGCAGTAACCCGTAAGTCGCCTGAACCAACAAATCTGCTCCCCATGTCTGCGAGGAGGTCGGGTGAAATATTCAGAGGACAAGAATCCAAGAGCATCCTCCGGAAGCGGTCCTCTCGGGCCAGGACGGAGGCAGCTGGCGACACAAACCCCCCCATGTTACATCTCTCTCTGTGGCTCATTAAAGGGCCTCTTCCAATCTGGCACAGAGCAGCAGCGCTACGCTCCCGTTTTAATACAGATGCCAGTTTATAATCTTGATGACTGGCCTGGAACCACGCTCCTTTTTACCGTGATTTGAAAGGAGAATAATGTTTTACACCAACTTCCCATTTTTGTTTCGAGGGTATTAAGAAATGAGACATTAATGGAATGTAGAAAATGAGCTGAACGTTCAGCCACTATTTACCAAATTGTTCCTGTTCATCTCTGGGAGAGGAGGAAAAAATAGAAGGCAAGAATAAAACTGTGCCTAGAAACATACCATTTTTCCAATGCATGCATGGCTGACAGCCACTAAGCACAAATGAATAAATATTTTATGTACTTTAATTTCCTCATCTACGAGCTTGATGTTCTGAGCCTTTCTTTGCTTTATTTTGCTACTTCATAAATGTTAAAAACGTTTATCCTCTTATTCTTTCCAACAAAAGTAAGACTTTTACCAGCCTCTGCTCCTGTTCCATTTGCTTTCATCTCTTTATTAGCATAGCAAAATAGCACATCACCTGCAGGTTTCTCCCTTCAGTAATTTCTCCTTTCTATTTTTTCCTCATTCCTTCCTTTGCCTTCTTATCACCTGTACTCCCATCTCTGTATTATTCAGGAAGCACAGTGTTTGCTTGCGCTTTTTTTTTTTTTTGTCCCAGCTGCTCATTGAACCCTACAGCCTATTGAGATGCAGCTTGGTTTTCTCTTGTGTTTATTTCATTTCCCTTTTTATTATCTCCTCTTCCTTACTATGCCATCACTTAATTTTTTGCCTCCTCATTCCCCAGGCCCCCGCATCTCCTGCGTGCTGTGGCCAGGGATGCTGGGACATCTTGAGGCTGGCGTCCTTGTTCACTCTGCGTTTTCTGTCTCTTGCGTTTGTCCTTTAAAAAAAAACACCACAGAGCTTCTGGAAAATTCCCCACTTCCATTTTCCTTTAGAAAAGATAGAAGAATTCCTGTGTCAGCGACGTGTCTGGGACTGAACTCGGCCCCCTTGGGAGCATCCCACCCGTTGGGGAACGCTGGAAGACGCCAAGGGGCTGCAGCTTTCTGGGAAGACTTTGACAGCCTCAAATAGCTGCCAAGCAGCTCTGCAACGCTACAGAAATAAAAGGAAAAAAAAAACAAAACCAAACCTCCTTGCAATTAAAAGCTTAATCCTTCTCAGATGGAGTGGTAGCAGGGAAAGGGACAGGTAGGTGAGGATGAATGTCACCAGCTGAGAAACAGAGGAAAGCAATAACAGAGAAAGGTGAGAATGAGCAGGGATTAATCACAGGCAGAGTTCAATAGGAAGGTTTTAAGGTGAGGTAAGATAAGTGGCGTCATCTCCTGAGATGGATAATTGTCAGGAATGTGGAGAATTACCAGCCCCCACTGTGTGCTGTAGCTCCAGTGTTGCATCAGCCTTTCCTGGAGATTTGCTAAATTTATTCTTCTGCAAGTTTCTAACGGAATCCAAAGCTCATCATCACCTGGTGGGTTATTTCCATTTGCCTGCGTTACAAGTGGTTTTAGAAAACCTCAGATACTTTTAATTAGCTTTAAATTTCTCAGGCCTTTTCCTCAATCTGTGATTACTGTTTAACCGAAATGACATCTATTGTCTTTCCTCCCTCCTCTGGGCTAAGAAATCCCAATTTCCTTCAAACCAGCCAGCACTTCTGAAAAACGCGCAGTTGCAGGTTTCTTCTTGGACATCTCTTTTCTTTGCCTCTCACGGCCAAAGAGGACTGGAGCTTTGGATGCGAGAAACGCTCTGTTCCTCCCCAAAACAGCCTCTTCCCACAGGCAGCCGAGGAGGGACCCTTCCCTGCTCCCGGGTATCTGAAGCTCTCGCCACAACAAGCAGCAGCATCCAGAAAGCTGCCCGTCACGGGTGAACCTGATGCACCAGTAATTTGCACACATCAGTCACCAGAGCCAGGGGCTGCTCCCGCCCGAGCCCCACCACAACCATCACCCCTTTCCCATCACCCCAGGCTCCTGCCTGCTGGCTCTCTGGGATTCAGGCAGCTTGTTCGAAGTTCGACCTCACTCATTTTTATACAATCTGGAAGTTCAGGTCCCTCATGTGACTACGGAGGCCTCAGCCTCAACGCCCCGCCCTCAAATCAATAGTTTTTGGCATATTTCAGAGGCACAGGGACTCACCAGGCAGCCCACCCACCTCCGCACACCCGTACAAAGCCCTGCTCGCGCTCAGCACGCGTGTGCGCACCCTGCGCGTGTGCTCGTGCAACACCAGAGCCACACGGAGCTGGAAAGCCACCGCGGCTCACGTGGGATCGAGATCAAAGCCGCCCAGCAGTGCTGATTGCCAAGATGAGCCCTGACACGGAGAACTATTTTTAATTCAAAGAGTTGTGTCCGCCTGTGTGCCAACCTGCGAGCTCTGTCAATTTGCAGGGAAGTAGTCAAATCCGATTACTACAGAAAATATGCAGGGAGGGTAACATGGTGTGAACTGACATAATACGTGTCGGTTAAGGTGCTATCCTGGGCTTGACTGTTTTCTGGATGTTATAAATCCCACCGCGGTAAAGAGAGAGACATATCCAGGGGTTATTACTGCCATAAGCCCTTCGGCTTGAAATATATTTGCCACTGGCGTTCTAGATATAAAGTTTCCCTACAAATGAATATTCCTTTCCACAAGTGGCCTTTGCGTCCTCTCTCCCCCGTGGGAGAAGGCAAAACCACGCTGGGTTTATTCAGGAGCACAGACCGAGACCTTCCGCACGCGGACGTGGGTACCGGCAGCTCCCCACCTCCCCGGGGAGCCCCCAGGACCCACGGGGATGGCAGGAACTCGCGCCCAAGGGAGCTGGGGACAGCCAGGCAGGGCCTGGGGCAGAGGCGAGGCGGCTCCCCCCAGCATTTACAAGCAGGGAAAGAGGGACCAAGAAAAGGCAACGAGCCAGCAGCAGCATCTTCCGGGAGACCCAAGAAGCAGCAGAGCGGACGCCTTGGCAGGCTGCTGAGGAGAGATGCCTACAAAGGCACCTCGGCAGCACAGAGCCCCACGTCCCCACCCCTTGCGAAGCCAGGCCAATTAGTGATCCCAATCAATAATCCTGGCCCAGAAACCTCAGACAGGAGCTACAACCAGAGAAAGATTTCCCCAGAGGCAGCCTCACAGGCACGATTGCACAGCGCACAAGGGCTGAGACTCACTCTCAGTCAGTTTTCATGGGTCCTTGCCCTGACTGCAGGAGCAGAAGCTTAGAGAGCGCTCCCCGACCTTCTGGGGCGAGTCACGTCATTGACAGGTTTGAAAATAATTATTAATTGCTCCTTTATTGCACTGGGTGACTGATGGCGGCACACACACACCGCAGGTCCACAAACCGAAGAGCACACCCAGCTCCCCACAACACCCTTCTAAATACTGACGGTAACTAGAGGAGACAAGAGCCACCACGCTCATCAAGGCAGGGAGCGGCACCTCCCTCCTCAGAAGGGCCCTGGGTGCTGCTGTCAAACTAATAATAGCAACCACAGTGCTGTTTGCTACCCTAGAACAAATAATACCTGCTAACGTGAAGGCATTTCACCTCCCCTCCAGGTAATTACCTTTATAATTCTTGGAAAAGGCTGCAGATGACCTGTTTATCCAAGGGGGTGAACAGCCTGTCCTCTCCTCCCCACCAGCCCTCTGCTCCCCAGAAGAAACCATTAGACACAGCAGAGAGCTCTGGGGGGAGGAAATTTAAAGCCTCAAGCCTGATTAACCAAAGTGGAAAATCCTGTTGCCATCACGGGGGCATCTCACACCGCCCCACCCGGGGTGGAGTCGCTCAACCTGGAGCCAGCCATGTGTGTGTAATAGCCATGATGGGAAAGGGCAGGTGCACCTTGTTTGGTTTTGGAGGACTGGTTTAAGGGTGAACACAATAAAAATCCGTCTTTCAGAGTGTGGGGGGAAAAAAAAATATTGACAAAAGGTAAAAAATAGAACTCTGTGAAAAAACGAGCTGCTGCAGAAGCTGCTGTATGGAAAGGGGAAGGAAAGGCCGTCGGTACGACGGGGGACAAGCAGCGCCGTGGTTTTGAAGGATCTCCTCACCAACTGCGCGGTCTTGGGGCAGTTCTGTCCACCGGCTCTGTGCTCTGCTTTGAAAATTTAAAATCTTTTTAACATCAGAGAAGCGATCCCTCCTTAGAGAAGGCTTTTATTGACCCGGCATATCCGAAGCAGAATATGTTATTGATGCCAGAAATAGTTCCACCTCCGTGGTCGGCTCCTCGACGGAGCCGTGTTTCTGCCCGGCATCCAGCACAGCGGTTCCCACGCGTGGCCCTGCACGCCCAGGGATGCTCTTGGCCCCGAGGCCTGCGGGGACACGGGCTTGTGCAGGGCGAGCACTTGGCAAAGAGCAGCCGGGAGCGAGAGAGTTAAGTGTCTCCCTCCCCACAACCACACTGGGGAGGAATTTTTATTTTTTTTTTTCCCCCCAGAAAGGTTGAGGACAGGGAGGGAGAGCTTCAAAGTTTCTCCACACAAAACACTGAAGCAGAATTTTAATGGGGAAAGAAAACAAAAATATGAAAGCGAATAGAACAAACAAGAATAAATTATTTATGAGGATGAAAGTGAAGAAAGGAAAGTTAACCGAAACAAAGAGAACCACACATTTCCCACAGCTGAGGTATCGTGATCAAAGCGCTTGCAAAACCAAAGGCGATCGCTGAGTGATCGCAGAGAGGCTTTGATGGCCGGGACTGGTGCTCCCCACCCTGCGCCTGGGGGTCCCCCCCTGCGCATCCCCCCCGGGAATTCACCTCTCCCGGGGGGGCTGTGCTCAGAGCCGCTGCTTCGCCAACTCCTTGTTCAATGCATCCCGCAATGAGACGCTTCTGAAGTTCAGTGGGAGTGAGGTGAGGGCTCCCTCCTGCACCGACCCCGTTCCACACAGCCCCTGACTTCGGCTGAAGCCCCAAGAAAATCTTGCAGCCTTCGGGAGCCAGAATTCGCAGTTATGGCTGGTGTGACCCGGGGAAACTCTGCCGGGCTCTGCCTTTCACCCAAAACCGGGTGCCCCTCGCTGCCCTCCCAGTAAATCCCACCAGAGCGGGCCGGGCCAGACACACCTACCTGCCGCTTACTTTCTCAAATAATCTCCCTTTATTGGGTAAATGAAAGACAAACTACGGTGCGCCCCGGCAAACATCTTCTTTTTAAATATTTTAGAGCCATTAACCTCTCCCAGCACCCATTGTCATCTGCCAGGTAATTGAAATGGCTTTGCCTAAGCAGAGTTTTTCTGAGATCAATTATTTACTTCCAGCAGAAGGGTCTGGCTTCAGGCTTATTTATGATGCAGCTGTTGCTACCACTAGCTTCCTCAGCCTTGTTTATTCCTAAGCAGATAAAAGCTGGCTGATTGGAGATAAAGTTCTTGATTTTTCCAAAGTGCCTGATTGATCTTGTTGGCCACACTTGGAAATTGGGATGCAATGCTTTCATTACGCTGTTGTCTTCCCTCTGTTGCCGCTCCGCAAATAAGCGACACGCCAACGAGCTGGCTGAAATTGGTGAGAGGAGCTGGTACGGGGGCAGGAAAACCCGCTTTGCCGTTCGTACCCCAAAGATGCAGCGTTAGGATGGGCCCCTCGAGCCCCGCTGCGGGGGGGACCGGCTCCAGCCCCCCGCTCGAAGACATCCCGGGTTGCGAATCGCTCCGTCCCTGAGCTTACACCCCCTTGGCTGCTCTGAATGCAGACGGGGAGCGTGAAGGATGCCCGTGTCTGCCTCGGAAGGAGCACGAAGTTAAAACAGATCCTTCACTCTTTTCATGAATAATATAATTACCCAGAGAAGGCGAAATGAAAAGGGTGGGGGACTGACGCCGGGGCCTGACGGGCGCGGGCCGCCCAGCGGCGGCTGGCACGGGAGCGGGCAGTCGCTGCGTCGCTCCCCGAGTCGCTGTGCTGCAAACGAGCCGTATTTGACCATATAAATGGTCTTATTCAAAGCAGAGAATTAAGGTAATAACAGTTCTCTGGGAAGGAAAAGGAATTCAATTTCAAAGCCAAATTAAACAAAGCTTCCAATTCTGTCTCTTATAC
>NW_020799127.1:8287118-8321308 GCF_003259725.1 Athene cunicularia | reverse complement strand
GGGCTGGGGCACCTCCTCAGCCCGGCGGGGCCCTGCGGGCGCCCGGCCTGCAGCAGGCAGCTGCCCGTCCCCCATCACTCTGCACGCGCAAAGGCCAGATTTGCATTATTAAAGGAGACCCTAATAGCCTATTGGGTACGTGTAGATGAAAATATTGATTTTGTGCTCTCAGGAAAAAGCCCAATTAAGACGATCTAATGGAAACGTGACCCTTTATCCCCGCTTTGTGTTATATATCAGGAGCTAGCATTCAACGGTTTCAATGAAGGGGAAAATCTGATCATTTTTCTTCTATTTCCCTTCTTGCTGCTCACTGCAAGAAAGACTTGCTGAGTGTGAAAAAATTCACCCCAAGCACACCCGACCTCCTGATTGCTACGCTGCGGTCCCGGGGGGGCGGCTGCCTGGGACATGCAGGTAGGGAGAAGGTGGGATGGGAATGGAAGCCCCAGCACCCAGTTCCTCCTCTCCGCCTTCAGTCTCCTCCACACCCCGGCCATTTCTTCCCGTAAAAAAGCCAAAAAAAAAAAAAAAAAAGGCATGCCAGTGTAACTGGAAAGAGTTATCAGCCTCGTCCGCTGATCCCTGACTAGTTTTCTCGCTGATCTCTCTCCGGACTACATGACAGAGATGCCACTTTGCAGTGAAGAAGGACTCTCCAGAGAGGCGATCCGTGCTCCTGACGTGATGTGAATGCAGCTTCCAATAACGGCAGTGTCAGGGGGGAGACTGTCACCGGAGCAGAGGAGAGAAGACAACATGATTGCTTTAATACAGATCTTTAAGAAACTCCAGTTGTTGGGGAATTGCGTGGAGCTGACAGTCAGAAACGCCGATGAACTGCTCCCGCCCAGCCCGATGGGAACCTGCGGCCAGACACAGCCCTGTCCCAAATCCCAGCGTTTCGCAGGGCTCCTGTTCACCGACTTCCAAATTGTTCTCTACTAAACCGGCTCTGGAAGGGCCGTTTCAGACCCAACCACCTCCGGGGAATGGTTTGGGGGGTTTTGCTTGCATCAAGGCTCTGCGCCCCGCGCGTGCTGCTTTGAAAGAGATTTGTCGTGAAAGACAAAAACAACAGAAAGAGGGCAGGTGGGGCATCTCCCTTCCCCGCCCTGAAATTAGGAGGAGGAGGGCACGAGGCGCCGAGCCCGCACGGCAGGAAATTAGTTTAGCTGTGGGTCAAGCCTCTGCCCGTGTTCTGGTACAGATAATTCAATTACTCGGCTTGTTTACGGTGCTCTGTGCGTGCGGGAGGGCCTGTCCTTCCCTTCCGACAGCATCAGCCAGCGTGTTATTCCCAGCTGGGCCGGGAGGGCTCCGGCTCCTCCGTCGAGGGCCCAGCCGCGGTCCCAGCCGCCGTTCTGAGCCCTCAGCCTGCAGCGCCAAGAAGCCTGCGGTGCTTCAACCTTCCAGGGCCAATCTCTTCACTGGTTAATTATGTTAGAGGATTTCACTTATTAAAACTTCCCACTCTGGCAGCTCATCGGAGATGAAATCCTCCAGCTTTGCACAAATAATTCGCATCGGATCTCGGTGCCGCATATTCCAGCCTTGCTTGTTAACGGCGAGCTGGGCGGATGCCAGGAACCGTCGTCGCTGGCTCTCTGGGAAACGGATGATTTCCTGAGAATAAGCTCTTTTAATTTCTACTGATTTGATAAAGCACACACATTCTGGGATTTTTCTAGCTGTCTTCAGCGGACAAGCGAAGGTTTGTTTTTTAAATTGCGCTGCCTGCAGTGGGACTGGCGGAGCCCGCTGCGGGCGTGCGAGCGGGGGGCACGCTCCCGCGCCCCCGTCCCAGAGCCGCCTCCAGTCCAGCAGCCAGCGGGATGGCCACGGCCTGCGGGTGTTATTGCCCTCTCCTGGGAGGAAACAGAACTTCCTGCACAAATTATCCGCAAGAAAATAATTATAGTAAGCATCACGAACAACCCAGCTCCTACCGAAGCGGGGTCCCCGTCCCCATTTGGCCGTGGTCCCCGTTTGACCCTGAGGGCAGCAGGGCCTGAGCGGCTCCTCCAGCAGCTCTGGGCATGGGCAGACACTCTGCTCCCGCCGCCGCACGCCAGCTGCACGCTGCGGGGGCTCAGAGGCCGGAGACGAGCCCGGAGGAGTTTTGCCGTGCTGCTGGCAGAGAGCAGGGTGCCAGGCTGCGGCTGCCGGACCACCTGGCCGCCTTTCGCATCCCTCCTCTTTTTGCCGGCTCTTCTGCCACGCCAGCGCTGGCACCGGTTCTTTCAAGTGAAACGGCTGCGCAGCTGCAGGACGCATCCAGGTGAAAAGTTCTCCCCAGGCTTCGAGCTCGGCGAGCCGGTGGCCGCTCCGATAGCCCCGCGCCAGGCAGGTGGCTCCTTCGCATCGCCCAGCGGGCTGGCGCGGGAGCCGTGCCGGGAGAGGCACCGACACCTGGGGCAGCAGCTGCCGGTGTCTCCAGACGAGGAGCGCAAGCTCCCGGGGGCAGGATGATCTCCTTGGCTTTGCTGCTAAACGGTGGCAGAAAATGGTTCCAAGCCACTGCGCAGGGAGGAGAAGCCGGGGGAGAGGATCCTCTCTGGCTGTGGGTCGAGGGAGGGCGTCGGAACGGCTCAGCTCTGGGTTTACACCGAGCCCTGCCTTCCTCCTTGCTGGGTTTCCCCAGCGCACTCTGCAAACAACTTAACCCCACCGTTGTTTTTGTAAAGCCGGCCTCGCGCAGCTCCTCTGCCAATAAAAGTGATTTGCAATTAGTTCAGAAGCAGGTTTATCTCCTCCCTGCACAAAGTGGTTCTTGCGCAGGACTTCTGAAATAAATATTAGAGAGAATAACCAGAAGCTGATATAATAGAGCCGCCTACTCTATATTTTACCTCTTCCACTGCAGGAGAATTGTGTGAAATACGTTTATAGTCCCACTTACAGCCATCCCTAGGAGTGGTTCCTTTGGGCAAATTGAACCGATGATCAGCGAGGATAAATCACAATTTCCCCAGCGCAGTCAATAAAGCTGTGCGAGCGCGCGCCGTCTTGGGATGCTCGAAGTGTGAACGGGGGGACAGAGCCTGGCTTAAATCCAGTCTGGATCTGGCGGTGGGGAAAGCTGAAATGGTGTGAGCTGTACTGATTCTCAGGCTTTGCACTGGAAACACTGGGAGCCTCGGAAAGACAAATGTCTGTTTGGGGGAGATTTGGGAAGGGTCGGCCCTGAAAGCAATAAATATGCCTCATAAAAAAGGTTAAATGTGTTGGTTGCGTCTGCAGGTAGCAAACCAGGTTAGAGGCCGGCTCGGAGGGGCTGCCTGGCAGAGCGGAGCACGGCCAGAATATGGAAATTCCCGCTAAAAGGCAGTGATTTATAGACCCGAAAGTGAAATGCAAGAGATCGCTGAAACACAGAGCCTGGTCCCCCGCGTCCTTAGGAGCAGTTTAGCTCCCAGGTGTGAAAGTTTTGAAGATCTGCGACACGCTGGGGCCCAGTCCGGAGGCAGGAGGGACTAAGGGGAGTTTCACAGGGACACGCCGGGTGCGTTGGGGGCGCGGGGCTTCAGCACGTGCTGGGGCTGCGCCGAGGCGCGGAGGATGCTCGGGGGAGCGCCGGCGGTCGGCGGCAGCGGCGACGCTCCTGGGAGCGCTGGGGGATGGACGTGGCCGCAGGGACGGGGCTGTGTTACCGCCCGAGCGCACGCGAAAAGGTTCCAGTGCAGCGGTTCTGCACCACCGCGCCATCCCAGAGGGTCACAGGGCTACGACGGGTTACAGCGGGCGGGAAGGTTTATCGTGACGATTATTGTTGTTCAGAAATATTGAAACAATGAGGAATGAACACTGGATCTATTTATAGAAATTCTAGGGAAATCTCACTCGAGCCATAAACCCACTTAATTGCAAATCCGCACAGATGTTTCCTTTGAATTTCAAAAGTGATTAATAAATAAATTAGAGTAATGCTTGTTTTGGCTGAAATATAATAATAAATAATGTTTATAGCACTTAGTTACCCAAACGTCCTCAGCGCTCTGTGACAAATCAGACACATGCTAAACAGCTAAAACAGACAAGATGGAAACAATTAAAGCCAGGCTGAAGCCATAAATAAGCTCGACAGCACAAGCGCCACCGTGGGCGTGCAAAGGTGGGCGCCGGTGCTGCCCTGCGTCCCGTTCTGTTCCGTACCAGGCCACAGGGCCCTGTGGCACGGCGCGGCGTGGCACGGCACCTGCGTTCTGGCACCCCATGGCACCGCTCCCCCCTGAGCCCGGCGCCGTGGGCAGCTTCCTGGCACAATCCCCACACTCGATCCCCCCTCTTGAAGCCGCTGGCAGAGCTCAACGTGTTTACTGCGTCCCTCGTGTTGACTTTTTTAAACTCATGCATAATGCAAACTCTGTGTATAATTCCCGGGTAAACACAGGCGTAACTTTTCTGTTGACTATTCCTTGACCCAGTTACTGTATAAATACGCTCCGGAATTCAGCGGCACTAGAATGATGAGACCTTCAGGAATTTCAAGGGCTCGCCAGGCCCCGCGCCCATCCCGGCGCAGCCAACCCGGGCGCCGTGTCACCGGCTTCGGGCAGGTCTCCGCTGCGGCGGGGCCGGGTGGCCGCCGGGCTACCGGGGAACGGCACAGGGGAGCCCTGGGGGAGGACACGGTGGGAGGGAGCCCCGTGGCCACGGTGAGAGCCTTGCCCGTGGCCCCCAGGCAGCGCCGAGCATCCAGGGGACGACTGAAGACTCGCAAAATTATTGGCCCAATCTGTTTGGGTTTCCTCTGAAATAGGAGCCTTTATTTTAATTTATATTGTAATGAAAGCTTGTAACAGTACTGTATCGTAAACACAAACAGTGAAATCTTATAAAAATTTCATCTTTATCTATTTTGGGAAGAAATAGCCCTGTCTGCCTAATTGAAGCATCCGTCATTCTGACATTAAATAGTGCATCCATGGCTCTTTTATTGTATTTCCTTGCATTTCTCATACACTTTTAAATTGAAATAACACTGTTGGCTAGGAGATAAAGGGAGATAATAGGTATTTTATAATGAGCAGAAAAGGAGGATTCATCTTCAGTCAGAGCCGGGAATTGCTTTATCTTTTTTTTTTTTTTTTTTGGTGTTGTTATTTTGTTACCCTAAAGCGGGGATTCTGCTGCTCAGCTTCCCCAGCCCTCGAAGATCGAGCGAGGAGCATTTATCCGCACGTGAAGAGGCGCCGGTGCCAGGCAGCTGCTCCTCAGCAGCCCGAGCGCCGGCGTTTCTAACGTGCCGCTCCCCCAAACGACTCTGGCCGTCCGCGGGGCTGTCGCACAGCAGGGCCGCGCCTGAACAGCACTTCACAGGGCACTTGGGAGATTATTTTTCATCGTTTTAAGGAGTCGTCTTTTCCCCTCATTGCCGTTTGTAACCGCTTCTCCAGCGCTTGCTGACACGTCGTGAAGAGTTTCCCATGTTACGTGCACGGGTGGTTGGGGGGACCCCAGTCACCACCAGAGCCTGGGTGAAGCCTCCTTTAGGCAGCCCTTGCTGCAAACCCAGCCCAAGCCGATGTGTTTGCTCTCAAAGCGGCCGCTCGTCCTCGCCAACATCGTTAACCCCCAGCGGGCCCCAGCGCCAGCCGCTCCCCCCGCGCGGGGCTGCCCGGGAGACGCGTGGGACTGGGCATCCGGAGCAGCACCCCAGAGGAGCAGCCTTGCACCAGGAGCTCCCGCCCGAAGCCACTCAGGAGCTGCGTTCTGCTAAGGATTAGGTGAACCTGGTTTCGGCAAGCTGGGGTTTAAAAGAGGGATTTGGTGCGAAATTAATTTTATCTAGTGCCACTCCTGTCGGGAAGGAGCTGCGGTGCATCAAACCGGCCTCGGCTTAGCGCGGAATAAGAAAAAGTGGATCTGAAGGGTTTGGGATCCGGCTGCGGGGGAAGCCAGGACAGAGCCCCTCTCTGGCTGCTGGGATGCACGAGCCCAGCTTAGCTGGACCAGCGCTCGTCACCCCTCAGCAGCCAGACGTGGCTAGTGGGGGCTGCCCGGCGGCGAGGTTCACCTCTACCCCATCGCCCCAGCGACAGCTTCACGAACGAAGCCACAAAAAAATCGAACCGTGCAGCAGTTTCCCCATGTGGATTTCTGTAATTAAATTCCGTGCAAAATGAAGCAATTACCAAAAAAAGGCGCCGCATGACTACAGATAACTGTCAGCGGGGAGGCTCCCCAGGTAGCTGGCGGAGAGGCCGCGGGCGCTCGCCGTCCCCGTGCCCCTCGGTGGGGGATGCCCTGAGGTGGGAGATGGGTGCCCTGGCCCCACTGCCCCTCGGGGGGGGGTTGCTTTGGGTGCCCCCCCACCCTCCACTGCCGGGTCCCCGTGGCCCCGGCTGGGCTCTGCCGGTGGGCGAGGGGGAACATGGGGAGGGAAACGGCACTTGGGGAGGTGAAGGAAGAGCCGCCGCTTGGAGTAAAGGCACAAGACATCTAATTGAGATTTCTCTGAAACCCACTGGAAATAATTAAAATTGACTTCTAATACTTTACAAACTAATTAAGAGTATTGGACTGGATAACTACATTGAAGTATAAGTGGCATTTAATTGGGATAAACTGAATCATAATTGGAAATAAGCGCAGCCCAGAAGAGTAAACAGCCTGGCAGGAGAGGTTGCGGGCAGCTCGCTCGGGGGCGAGGGCAGCCCCGCGCCTTTGCCGACACGGCTCTGCCGGCAGATCCCTGCCGAGGCTCCTGCGGGCAGCGAGCGAGCCCCGAACCAGGGCGCGGGGGCAATTCGACTCGTTCTGCAGACAGCAGAGCTGTTAAACCCTCTTCGGAAGCGCCTGCACGCCGAACTCAGTTCCTAGAGCCTGATCTGCTCTATCAGCCCCCGAGTCGTGCCTGCTCAGTTATTTATCTCAGCTTTAGCAGCGATGCCCTTCCGTAGTATCAAACAGCCCCGCTGCTGCCTTGCCCGCTTCTCATTCTCTTCAGTGAGATAGGAACAAATTAACTGGATACGGGAGCTGCCGGGGCTTTGTTCTCCCTCATCTGCTCCACTCATTACTCTGAGAAGTTCTATTTTCCTTTTCTTTACTGCTTTCTTTTCCTGAACAATGGGCTCTGAATGTATTCAAGCAATTCTTTTATCATTCACTTTTGCAGAGATCTTTAAGTTCTCCACCTTGAACAGTTGGTGTTTCTATTTATGAAAACTTTCTTGCTGACTGCTGAAATTCAAATTTTATTCTTGCAATGACTGGTTAGCTCAATTATCTCCTGTACCATTCCCCGCCTTTAGACTTAACAGCGACAATTTATAAACGCCATCCTTCCCTCTTGTTTCCTCCTCTCCTACACACTTGCTGCGAACCCATGAGACTTCTGATCTCCCTCTGATAATGACTCGAGGTGGCCAGACCATTTTTCTTGTATTATTTGCCCCACTAAAAGAAAACAGAAAACAAATTCGGAAAACCCTCAATACATTTCCTCCCTTTTCATCTTTTCACCAGTGGAGGCTTCACGAAGCGCTTTACCAGATGCAGGAAAGGCCCCGCCGGCCCCGGGAGTCACCACCCCAAAGCCCCCAGGCTCCCCCATGATTTAGACAGTGCTGAACTGCGCTTCTTTTTACATTGCTGGTTTTCCTTCCAAGCCTGGCACAAAATAATAAAAAGCTTAATGACTATTATCTTCTCTCATTTGCTTCAACAGCTTCTTTGAGGAACGTGCTGCTTATTGCTGGTTTCTGGCCCCTCTGCTGTCGGAGGAAATCTTCCCTCCCTGTTAATTGTGTTTTGCACTCGTGGCCGGGCAGTGCCCGTGTAGAAAACCTCCTGCCCTCTGGAAGGTGCCAGCTGCTTTCAGAAGAAAATTGGCTTTTCACTCTGTTTACGGCTCCATCCCCGCTGGGGCAGCAAGCTCCGTGTTTTCACTTTGCCACTGGCGGTGGGGGCTGACGTCCCCCAGCTGGACACCGCGGTCACGGAGAGACGCCGGCCAGCGGAGAGGGCTGGCAGGGTGCTGGGTGCCCTGGGGAGCCGTGGTGGGTGCCCTGGGGAGCAGAGCTGGGCACTCTGCGCTGCGGCAGCGGTGGGTTTGCATGGCGAAGGGACGCGGGGTGGCCTTCGCCCGGGGCTCCTGCGCTGCGAGCCGGGCCGGCTGCCTGCAGCGGCGGGCAGCAGATGGGCTGGAGTTCATCAAAGCGTTCGCATCTCACGGTCCGAGGAGCCCTGAGAGGAGCTCGAGCGCTGCTTGCAGTCTCTTACACCAGCCTGACTCCTCAGCTGAAAATAATTTTATGGTTAAGTACAGACCATCTGTTACCCTCTACTTTTCTAATGGAGTCCATGTTCTTTATGGTTTATTAATATTTATTTTGTCTGCTTAAAACCTAAGCATGTTGCAGAAGACTTGTGATACGTCTACAAAGATTCTGTCTCCCAGCTCGGCACCCTCAGAGAGCTGACTGGGGGTTTCGAAGTGCTTTTCCCTCTGAGCTGGCAGCTGGCAGCTGCCCTGGGTGGCGAAGCCCGAGAGCGGCACGGGAGGTTCCCCCGCACCGAGGCCGCTCGTCCCACGCGTCCCCGGCATCTTCTTGGGGCAGACAAGGCAATGCCTGTGCCCACGGGGATCGCGGTGGGTGAGGAGTTCCCCACCCGCAGCCGGAGCACGCGGACATCCCTGAAGGGATCGGCTGGAGGGAGGTTTTGGTCTTTGTTTCTGGTGCACCGAAGGCTTCAACGCCACCTCCCAGCAGATCCTCCCACCTCCCAACCAAGCTGTCTCTTAAATCGCCTCCTACGAATTCCGCGCTGCCCCACGTCGGGGGCGTCGCTACTCAAAGCCTGCGTGGCTATAAAGCACGAAGGCATCAGCTCTGCGCTGGCAGAGAGAGAAGGGGAAGTCTAATTGCCTAATAATCTTGAGGAGGATTCGGGAGGCTTCTTGCAGCACCGGCAGGATAAATCACCCTGGTGCGGCTCCGTCCCCAGCAGAGGTATGCTTTCCTCCCTCCGCTCCCTTCCGTTTTTAGGCGTCTATTCTGAATAAACAGCCCAGGGCAGGGAAGGCGCAGCACCCACAGGGCTGCCAGCACCTGGGCAGGGCCGCGAGCAGCGCGAGTCCCTTCCACGCCGCAGCGTGATTTTTCCCTCCGGAAAGAGAATTTCCTTGCACTGAAAAAGTCAAGGATTGGAAAGGAGATGGGAGAAAGGAGATTTGCCGCGAGCTTTGATAAGCATTAACACGCTGCAAGTCTTACGGCTCTTGATAAACGGCGAAGAGGCCGAGCTGTAACAAGCCGAACGGCCTCTCAGGAAGCCAAAGAAAATAAAGTTTAGCATCAATTTTTAACTCTTGCTCTGCATTATTTAATAAGTGGTTTGAAACCTGCCTTGCATCACGAGAGTTTTTAAACTGTTCCTGCACTGGAAGAAATAATAAAAATATATATTTTTGCAATTACAGAACATCATCCCCCTCGGCTGTGCATGCTTCAAATATCGGTCTGCTGGTTTGCTTTGGGTTTTTTTAGGTGCCCTCAGCAAGACTTTTCTACACATTTAATGAGATTGGGCAAGGAAGGAACAACAAGAGGATAATCTGCAGGCGGGCCCTCGCAGGCTCGTGCTCCTGCCTAACTCACACACCCCGACCAGCTTGGAAACAGCAAAAAGAATGAGTCCATTCTCTTTTTTGGCAACCGGCTAATATGAGCATCATTTTTCTGGGCGAAGCCAGGCCTTTCTCTGCGCTCAGCCCCAGGGTCCCCCCACTGCGCTGCAAAGGGCTGAGCAGAGCACGGGCCGACTTACTCGGAGGTAACGTTGAGCTGTGACTAATACGTCAGGCTATTAATATGAATCGGGACTAATTATGCACCCTCATTAGCATTCTTCTGCCAAGCTGTTTCAATGTAACCAAAACCTGATCTAATAGTGTCACGTCAGGGTGTTTTACCTGTTATTTTTCCTGGCTGGTGGCTCTTTGAGGGGAGGAGCATCGGGGTCTTTGCTGGGCTCCCAGCCTGAAGCACCTCGCCCCCCACCGCGCCTGGTTCTCCGCAGCTTTTGGCTCCCTGGGTCTCCGACTCCTCCCGCCAAGGGTGCAGCTCATCAGCGCCCAAACTCTACCCGGAGAGCACAGCGGTTTGCAGAGCTGTCAGTCTGACACCAGAGCAGGTTTTTTTGGCAAAGCAGCATCTTCCCGCTGAGGCCAGGCCAGACACGGTGAGAGAAATCACCCGCAGCATCAACGTTGGCCCCCAGAAGAGCGCGGGAGCCCACGTATTCCCTTCCCAGGCAGAACACGGGCTCCTCTCTGGCTTCTTGCACATGGAGGGTTTGAT
This sequence comes from Athene cunicularia, assembly GCF_003259725.1. Lineage (NCBI taxonomy): Eukaryota > Metazoa > Chordata > Aves > Strigiformes > Strigidae > Athene > Athene cunicularia. The sequence continues at coordinate 8,310,998 of NW_020799127.1, read as the reverse complement.
TTTTCACAGATTTCCAAGTATTTGCCAGTTGGAGCAAAACACACCTTTTACGTTTCAGTGGAGGCGTCAAGCTGTTCGTGCTTTCTATCACCCGCCGCCTTTTTTAAGGGAAGCTTTATTAGACTGCTCGATGGATTTTCCAGTTAAAATAATGGGTGTTTTACACTGTATGCATCAATAAAAATGTAAATACAAACAGGAAAGGCAGTGGCAGCCGTGGATTTTCTGGCTTTTGCTCCCTGGGCTGAACTGGCAGGTCTGCACTTCCCTGTATGGAATAACAACGAGGTGTCCGGGGGGGGGACAGCCAGCTCCTCGGCAGAGCAACATTACCAAGGCCCCTCCAGTGCTGAGCCTTGGGTTCCCCCCGTTATTGCTGGGAGCTGCGAGGGATGATGGTGCCTGGCACCAGTGGAGACAGACTCGGGTCCCTCGGTGCCCCTCGGCATCACTCACACCCTGCCCGGCACGCTGCCCTGCCGGCTCCGTTCGTTCAGAAATTAATGGGATGATTCACACGAGCGAGGCGAGTAGCTTGCTGCTTCCAAATTTCCATAATGATCATGGCCCTAGAACGGAATAAATGGCTTGCTTTGGTGAAAATATTTATAAAATGATGGGTTTGAATCCCTGCACTACAATATTTAGCCTCACTGATGGCAGCGTTACCGACGGGCAAAGCCAGTGAAGTCTCAGACGGAACATAACCTCCTCCAACAAAACCGCGTGGACATCCCCGGCCCGATTTCATCCGCATCAGCGCAAATCAAACATCCCTGGAGCAGGAGCTGCTCTGGCACGAGGGGGACCAGGACGGGTGTGCTGACCAGCCCTCAGGTTGAAAATGAACGGCAGGCACTGGCTGCCCTCCCTCGGGCCAAGGAGCTCTTCATCCCGAGGAAAGAGCCCGTTAGTGCACCCCTGAGCGCAGGTTATGAAATTCACCATTCAAATGTCACGCCGATACCCGGCACTCGCCCGTATTGATGCATCCCTCCCTACCAGGGCGAGTAAACTAATCCCGGACTCTCTCTGGCAGTGGTGAAAGGAGGCACTATACGGTATTCTATACTTCCTCCTCCGTTTAGATGGATTAATTGACCTTTAAAAATGTACCCAGAAAATAAATGACCTAATAAAATGAATTATCCTCTTCCACACAGTGCTGGAAATCCACTGTAACTTGAGAGGAGACTAATGAAACATCGAAATCATTGAAGAAATGACTAATGAAAGAAATAAACCTGATAAAGAATAATTGATTAGTCATTTGGAAGCAGTGCAAAGTGCGGGGCGAAAGGCTCAGCCTGGCCACGGGCCCAGGGAGGGGACTGCCTGGTCAGGAGACCCCGAGCCAGCTCGCTGACCCCTCGGGCGTCGGTGGCCACCCCGGCCGGGAGGGAAACTCCTCTCCTGCAGAGATCTTGGCAGCTCAGGGCTTGGGACGGCTCCAGCTCCGGGCGAAGCTGAAGCACCTTGGAGCCTTTGCGGGGGAAGGTCTCTGCCCTGCCCAGCCTCGGGAACGTGCTCCTCTGCTCCCTGCAGCCTCCCCACCGAAGACGCTTCCCCGCGGGGACGGGGTCGGCACCGGGGGGGTCTCTCCCTTAACACAGGCTGAGCTGGGGCAAGGGCAGCAACTCTGCCATCCTGCCCGCTCCTGCACGGACACAAGAGGGGATCCTGCACCCGAACCGCTGCACCCGAACCGCCGCAGCCCAAATCTGCACCCAAACCCCTGCGGGCCCACGGGGAGCGGGGACAGAGCTGGTGCCGGGGCGAGGGAGGGTACCCCCAGCTCATGACCACATGCGCGGGGACTCCTCCGGAAGGCAAAGCCAGCACACGCTGCCTCCCGGCTGCTCCCCCCAACCTTTCCGCCAGCGCCCAGGCACCCGCCGGCCTGTTGGAAGGCAACTTCCAGCTTGAGGGACCACAAAACCCACATTTTGGATTCTGACTCGGGGGCGATGATGCCAGTCCCCGCCACGTCAGTGCCCTGCTACCTGCTCAGCGAAGCCTGAGCACTGCAGTTGTAGAGAGAATGAGCAAGAGCAAAAATCACCTGAACCTGCCGGTTTTCCCCCATTTCTGCCCCTCCGGTGGCCGGGCGCAAGGTGCGGGAGCCACTGCCAAGGCTCCTGTGGGACCTGCATGCCACCAGCAAGTTGCTCACATCGCATTTATCCTTCCTTGGGCAAAATTAAGGATTAAGGAAAAACAACATCCAGAACTGCTGCTGCTTCTTTAATTGCAGTTTACAAGAATTTGGCAAATTGGACACAGAAAAGGAAAGCTCTCTGCGCTACAGTTGTCTCCTCAGGCTGGAGCAATTTTGGGCTTCGTTTTTGGCAACCACAGAGCCCTTATCTCGCTGAATAAAAACCATTCCCTAATTTTTACGAGCTCCTTGGTAAGATTGGTGGAGCGGAACGATTGCGGTATATCCTGCCCTCTCCTCCCGGTTTGTTGCGGGGGGATATTGTTCCCTGGGTGGGAAATAAAGGTGGAAGCGTCTGTGCCGAATTTACAGCTCGCAATAAGCAGGGTTTTATCAACAGCCCTCCAACAAATTATTTTTATTGTCAGCCTCTTACTGCCTGGAGCTGTGGCCATGAAAAAGCAATTCGGTGGAACTGTAATTGTGTCACCTACGGACAGGGCCCGGCCGCGTCCCGGCGCCGGCGAGCAGGAGAGGCCGGAGCTCCTTGCCAGCGGCGTCCAGGCAGCTCCACCTCTGCCGCCACACCGCACCGTGTCTCCTCGAGAGGTGATAGAGGGAAGAGCCGGGGAGAAGGGGCTGCAACCCCCCCGATCTGGCCGCCCCAGCTGCCCCGGCAGCGCCCGTGCCCACCGACGGCACCGCGACAGGATGGGGAAGAGGGGGGGTGTCCTGGCAGAGGCACCCTCTGCAAAACTCCCTGGGGCAGAGCATTCGGCTTTATTGGCATGCACTGCTGAAATGGATGGATGCATATTTACATATTTATTAAACAATTATTAGAAATTCTGCGAAAGAAAGTCATGCCGAAGCAGTCATTAATAATCCCACGTAGACGGCTGGGTCTCAGGTCTGTGATGCAATGGTTTGAACAAGCAGACATGTTTTACAATATAAATAGGATGTACCCCCGCGATTATTCCATCCATAATTCTATATTAAAAAGTGTCACACGAAGCTTGCACTCGTTACTCAAACTCCGCTCCTTCCATTTGTTTATTTGTTCTTCCAGCACAAAACAATTCAACCTCTACAGTTATTTTAAGCAAATTAGGTTTTGCTCAGAGTTTCATTTCCATTTTAAAATATGTCCTCGCGGGAGCTGCTGGAGGTGCGGGCGTTTGCAGCGAATCAATACATTCCGGTTGAACTGTGGTTTTTTTTTTTTTTTAACACGTTATTAACATTCGCAGCAATAGATGAGGCTCCGCTAACGAACCCAACCGAGCGTAAACACGGGCTGCGCGTCCCCTTCCTCCACCCAAAGCCTGGCAGAAAGCTGGGGGGCAGGGGAGCAGCCAAGCTGGGGTACCAGAGATTGAGCCCTCGCTTCTGCGCTGCTCCAGGCACGGCGCTGATCATCTCCTCGGCCTGATTTTCTCCTTTTCCTAATCATAATGACTGCAAGATTAGCTAGAGGTGAAGAGAATATTAAAACTTTAATAAAGTCGTCAGGGCTGACACCACCTCTGGGCTCTGATCTTGCCTGTGCATTACCTTTGATTGTAATTTATATTTTCATAAAAAATTCAAGATCTGTAGCGGACTGGAAGGAAAAAAAAAAATAATCAGGCTCTTGTGTAGTTATTGGCAATCCCAGAACGGAGACGCGGCGGCACGAGTGATCCCGGTGCTGGGGACACGGCGGTGTCCAGCCGGGGATGCTGCCCCCAGAGCCAGCCCCGCCTGGGATGCTCCACTGCGAGGCTGTGAGCGGAGACAAGGCTTTGCCCTCCCTCCAGAATTGTCCATAAATCCCTGTTTTCATCAATCAGGGCTTCTGCCGGGAAGATCCACGGTCTGTTTGCACAAAGCTCCTGAGCAGCAGCTAAAGGAGGTGGCAGGGAGCAACTCCAGCCGGATCCTTTCCCATAACTCCAGCCCTCACCTATTGATTTTTCCACCGCCCGCTCTGCTGCGCCAGCACATGATGTATCTGGTTAATAAAAGCGAAGTGGGAGTTAACGTTCGTTACACGGAGCCCCGCCACCGACGTCCCTCAACATCCTTGTCCCCGGCACCTCCAGGGTGACTCCACCGACCCGCTACCGCGTCTCTCCGGGGGCACCGCGGTCCCCACAGCAGGGACGGCCCCGCACGGTCCCTCATCGAGGAGGGAAAGGACACTTTATGCTGTACAGAAGATACTTGTTCACAGCAGGAAGCAGCAGCAGCAAAGGCTTGTTGTAGCCCCAAACACCTTCTCTTTACACCCCCTTGAGCCACTGAAGAGCTTACGTCTCCCTCCTCCGCGGTCCAGCCACCCGAAATAGCAGGCCCTGCGTCGGGAGGGAGGAAAGTCCGCGTCCGCTCGAGCTGCTCCTCAAGGAAACGCCTCGAGCAGGGCAGCAGCATCTGCACAGTCAATAACGTCGGGGAACACTGCGGCTCAGGCAACGCGAGGGGGACTCATTCGCAGGTGGGAGAAGTCTGGAACACCTGCCAGACTTTCAAGTGCAAATCTAAATGACAAATACATTACGGTAACTTTTTCTTTGAAGGCTCACCATCTCTCAACTCATCCTTTGAGTTAACTGCTCAGAGGAAACAGCTCCCTGTAAGCTCTGGCAGGTACATCGCCACGCTGATTTGTTTAGAGGTGCACAAGTGATTCTTCAGTGCTTGCATGGGTTTGGTTTTGTTGGTTTGTTTTTTTTTTTTTTCTGGCAAAGACCAGTAGATTCAGAAGCCTGGGCACAGGAGAGCTGCAATTAGTACTAACGCAACCCGTCTCCTCGTTAAACGCGTGTATCGGCCAGAACAAAGGACACCGGTGAGCCACGGCTGAAGATCTTTCGGGTAGGAGCAGGTTGGGTGGGTAACCCCGTGTGTGCAGAAGGGGGTAAAAGCCCTTTGTGAGCGACAAGGCGCCGCGGTTGCCTGCGCTGTTCTCAGACGCGGAGGTTCTCACACCCTGTTTGCCCCCCAGGAGCCAGACCCCGTCCTTCCCACGGCTCAGCTTGCGCAGAACAACCCCAAGACGCACCAGAGCGCTCCTCGGGCGGCCGGCAGCGCGCCGGCAGAATTCGGGATGCAGCAGGTCTGATTACTTGAGATGCTGAACCATGCGCTTGCTAATTAATCTCCATATCCTAATTTGTGCAGCCCTGCGATGTTCTGGGCCAATAATTAATCATGGTGCTGAGTTTCAAATTGCAATGAGTGCAAATTGAACAATAGTTCAAAACCAACACTGAGGTCATTGACTCAAGGTATTGAAGAAATGTCTGCATGGTGCAATAAATCCTAACTGGGGTTTACCGCAGCTTGCTTAGGAGTGGGGCCTGCCGGTTAGGGGGGCACAGCTTTGCTGCAGCCTGTTTTGCCTGCTCGGGGGGACCCTGGGCATAGGAGCATCCCTCAGCCCTTCGGAGCGAGCATGGAGTGAGCGCGGCCGTGTCGGGCAGGCGCAGCCTTTGTCGCGTGGCCTGGAGTGGAGACTCCTCAGACTTTGCACAGAAACTCATCTTAAAATAGCGGCTTGACAAGTGCTCTTGGTGCTAATGAAATGGAAATTGTGTCTGTTAAGATGAAGAAGCTGTTAAGACAGCTTTAAATATTGTGCTATTCTGTCGACTCCAAAGTGGACAAATTTTCCATGATGTTCTTATAGATTTGTTCTTAACCTTAAGAATATCATTGCGGGGATAATAATTCCATTTTGTGAGCAGGAGAGAAAGCAAACAGAGAAAGCTGTCCTGCTGTTTGCCTTGGAAAGGAAGAGCCCTTGCGGAGCCTGGAGATGAGGCTGGCTTTGCCCTGAGAGCGTATCTTCTTAACTCAGAAACTGAGACCTTAAATCACTGTGTTCTGTAAAGCCGCCAGCTCGGAGACGGAGCTGTTCTGGGGACACACGGCTCTCTGGAGGAGCGCAGGGCATTGCCCCGGCATCGGCCCCTCGCAGCGCCTCTTCCCTTTTAATACTTCTGTGCAGGGCTACAGCTATTCTCTAGTTCTGGGTTGGGTTTTTTTTGTGGTTCCAGGTGAAACAGTCACCCACGAACAACGGTCTGTGGGTGCCGGGCTGCAGACCCACGACCGCTCCTCAGCACGCAGCAACGTCTTCTTAGGAGAAACAAACGGGCTTTCTGTCACCGAGTGACTGATGCTGTCGGCCGTACGCGCGGTGACGGCGTCTAACTATAAACAAAATGAGATTGTCCTCTAGGTAGAGCGTAGGGAAGAAACTCTTATTTATCACGATGGAAACATTTTGATGCAAATTTCCCAGTTCCGTTGGCAAGCCTTAATTGGCCAGTATATCAAAGCAGGTATGGATGCAGTTCTGTTCCCAGGATATGATATTTACCTTCAGCTCTCTGAAGTGGGCTTATGTGTTTTCCAAATTGTTCTTCAGCTTTGAAAAACTTAATGTAGCCTGAACCACCGAAATGAAGGGCTGCAAACCGACTGCTGTCTCCGTGCAGGATCCAAATCCCCGAGCAACAGCATCAGAGCGGCTGGGGAGTAATAGCACAGAGTAAGTGTTATAAATTACCCGAGATCTCCTGCTTCTTTTTCCTCCTTTTTTAGCAAAATGTGAATTTATGAACACAGACTATGAATTATTATCCCAAAAAGGCACATTAGGTATTTTACAGCATATTTCATATAGTTTCTCATCTAAAAAAAAAAAAAAAAAGGCAGACAGTCAGAAGAGTATAAGAACAAACTGTTCTCGACTAATAAAATGTCGCTGAAGATAATCGGCAATTTCCTTTTACTGTGTAGCACGGACATGGACTTGATATTTATAGTCCTCTGCCTTGTCCCGAGCGGGGCCCTCGCGCCCCCCAGAGCCAGCTGCAGCCGTCCCTGCCGGCCCCGCCCGGCTGCACTTCTGGGGGGACTTTTCCTTCCTCCCGAGCTTCTCCGGGGTGACAAAAATCTCTATTAAGTCCTACAGCAGAGCCTAAAGCCCACGATTCTGCCTGACATTATGATACAGCCAGAAACAGCTCAAAATCCGCCCTTGCAGAGCCCACAGGAGTAAGAGGATTAGGAGCGATGTGAAATTAAACGCCAGTTTCTCCAGAAGATGAGCGGAGGAGAGCTCTGCCAGTGCCCCTCCCGGCCGAGGGCTGGATGCCGAAAATGTCCTTCCTCAGACAAGGAGCCTGAGTCGCTGCCCTGATTTGTGCCCCTGCCTCTTGCTCCTCGCTCTGTCCCTTGGCCCTTCGCCCAGCCTGCCCAGGTTTTGCCTCTCCCTGAGAGACGGCCCCAGCTCTTGGCTTTGGTTGCCCGGCCAAAGCTGTTCCTCCGGTACGAAGCAATAATGTTTGCCTAAAACATGAGGCTTTGGAACAAAATATAAACTAAGTGTATGCATCTGCTATAAAATGTGATTAACTCCTTGACGTGGAGAAGAGTTACGGCCACTTTGGGAACTCAGAGGGAGAGGAGAAACGTTGGGCAGGTCAGTCAAGGCAAATGATAATGAAGATTTATGGGGTCTGCCCACGGCAAGAGTTTATTTAGGCTCCTACAAAGTGCTCCCGGGAGGGGTATGAATGTGTAACCCAAGGGGACGGCAGAGGCCACTGGCTGCCGAGCCTGGACACGGGAGCTGAACCGGTCACCGCGAGAAATTAATGGTGGGAGGAGACTCCCCGGTAGCTTTTCCACGGGGGAGCTGCTCGCTTTGGGGTTCCTTGGGAAACGCCGCTGGGCCGCGGAGCCCTTTCTGCCCCACGGTGGGACCCCACGCCCCGCACAGCCGGTAGCCAGGCGGCCCCGATGGCAGCAGCGGTGTGCGTGTCTGCTCCGTCCAGTGACCGCAGCTGGAACCTGCCTCCCCGTATGCCGCAGCTTCAAAAAAATGTGCAGTTAGAGCGGTGGCTGGAAATGAAGCAGGAGAAGAGTCTGCTCTGCTGTGGATGGAGGAAAGGAAACAAATGTTTTCATATAAAGGAAGCTTACACTGCATATAAATCCTCATGCCAGAGGCTTAATATATTGTGGACAGAAGCTGTTCCATCATTCTGGGGCTATCAAATTTTTTAATCAAACACTTTAGCTATTAAACTGCCTGGGGTTGGCAAAAGCTTGCTGTTACCGTAGGTTAAAACCCATCACGGTCCAAACAGACACAAAATTAATTTCACGTGCCAAAGGAACGGAAGATTCAACACGACAGTCGTGTTTCCCCAGGGCCGGCTGCGCGGCTGCGCTTTCCACCCCACCTAACGGGAGACGACCCCCAGCTTTGGGGGGTTTGGTTCATCAGTCCAGAGCTACCCGGGGACCCCCTGGGGGCAAAGTTCTGTCGGGGTCTGGGCTCTCCCACGGCCAGGGGCCACCAAACAGCAGCCAGGCGCACCGGAGGGTGATGCTGGCCGCGGCTGCCTTCGCGTTTTAGCCCAGCCGTGAGGCTGCAACAGGGAGGGAAGGAGCTGCCGCTGGAGCAACTGGTGTGACTGTTCTCACTGGGAGCATCGGCCTGTCCACAGCAGAGCTGCTGCTCGGCTCGACACCCCGCTAGCCCCAACCAAGACGCGCCTTTGCCAGCGTCCTGCAGAGCTCCAGCAGGCCCAGCGCTCCAGGAAACCCCACGCCGAGCGCATCCATCACGGCAGCGCTGTCTCCAGCCAGGGGTCCTCCGGAGGCACGCTCGTCCATCACCGCTGAAGAGCTGCGAGCGGGAGGACTGACAGGCTGTGATGGAAAGAACCAACACAGAGGAAGCAGCAGGAGGAAAATATCTGCAGCCTGGTAGTTTAAAGCTGGTTTTAAGGATACAGAGAAAATTCGTGATGGGTGAGAAATGGAGAAGTGCGCTTTGATTAAGTAGCCTGAAACACAGAGGCTCGCTGCGCTCCTCTAGCTCTGGCAGCTGGGCTGATCGTTATTTCTTAGGACATTGTCCGCCTTTCCTGAGCTGAAAAGATGCCGGGAACAGATCTCCCACCCTGAGATCTGCCTGCAGAGCCTCTCTGCAGGGCAGCGTGCCCATCACATTCAGTGTCTTCTCTCCCAAAATAACCCGTAACCGACGCCACAAAGTTTCAGGGAAGGCAGCAGCAGGTAATTATGATTTCCCGCCTGCACCTCAGCTTCTTCCCTCACATACTTAAACCCTTGCAGGTTTTCCCTCGTGCAGAACTGTAGCTTTGGATTTGCTCTTTATCCCTCTAAATGCATAATCCACCCCGAACCCCGCTGCTCCCTTGCAGCTCATCCTGCCAAGGCAGCGCTGCGTGCGCCTAATAATGCATTCTTTTAAAAACCATTTGATTTTATCCCTTCTAATTGTCTTTCCCTGCAAACTAGGGAAAAGAAAAGTACGTAAAGCTGGCAGCTCCTAAGCCTAAGAAGCTGTATCTTCACAAGCTCCCTGAACTCAGACGGCGTTTCTTCGAGAGCGGCTCTGCAGGTGCCGGCGCAGCCAGAGCCGAGCTGCCGGGGCGCGCTGGCTCCTGCCACCTCCTTGTCATCTGCTGTCCCCCGTGGCTCGGAGCCCGGCGGGGTGCCCAGGCAGCCCCCAGCAGCACTGCAGAGCACCGGTGCGGTGGCCAGTGTCACTTGCTCAACGCAAAGGAGCAGCTCCAGGGACGGTGTTCACCCCGGCCAGAGTAGTTCACACCGGATCCTGGATATTCCTTTGTTTGCTGACCCTAAAATCTGAGTTTCTCTGTGTCTTTTCACACAGGGGAAGAAAAAAAACCCAAACACAAAAAACCCCACAACTTTTTGTCCTGGATTTCCAAACACTGAAATAAACCTGGAAAAGATTAAACCTCATTTTGAGGTCCCCTGGACAGAGGAATTGCGCTCTCTGCCCTTGAAGTTTTCTGCACAGACTCACCGGTTAAGTTTGTGAGTCGTGACCCTGAGAGCCCCAGCGATGTCCCTCCCGGGACCCCCCTGTCCCCGACAACGTCCCCGGGCAAGGTGCCTCCTCCAGCTGCTCCCAGCCTGAAGGGCCCGCGTGGTGCTGCCTGTGCACCCGCTGCTTTGTGGAACACCCGCTACGACAGCGGACGAAAAATGGAATTTCTCCCCAGCCCACAAATCCCCCCTCAGCCTTTCGCTGTTCAGCATCTGCAGCGTGGGAAATACGTGTTGCACAGGAAATACGCAGGGGGGTGGGAATGGTTTGCCTTTCGACACGGGAGAATTGTGCCTTAATTCTGTCTGGAAAAAGCCGAAGGCTCCAAGCACGGGAAAAACCGGCATCTAATAATAATCCCCCAGTGACTCTTTTTACTGGCGGTGTCGAAGTGTTTGGAGAAAAGCAATTCAAGGAGGAAGAAAACCCAGAGTGCTGTCAGAAAACTAAGTGATGAGTGATTTGTAAAACTGCCAGGCAGGTGTGGAAGGGTGGGCGAGCGGAGGGCAGGGGGGGCGCAGGTGCCCATCTCTGGGGCAGGGAGGGCAGGGAGAGGGGTGGCAGGACAGCAGCCCCCCCGCCGACCCCTCCCTTCCTGCCCTTTCCCCACCGAAACGTCTCGGGGATGGATTCAGCAGATATTTCTGCTCCCGCCCAGACCCGGGGTGCAGCCGGTGTGGGATGCTGCCCATGGGTGTCTCCCTGCTAACCGGACGGGAAATTTGGAGAACAAAACAGCTCCCACCATTCCCTGGCAACGGCTGCGAGCCCGGCACAGCCCTCCCACACCGCCCCGGCCCCGCGGCACCTTCGGGTCCAAATCCCAGACCCATCCTTCTGTGCTGTTTTGCACCGTGAGTGCTGATGTCTGCGCTGCCTTTGTTACATTTTTTTTTACAATTAAGCTTAAAAATTGTATGCTGTTATCGATTTTGAATAAACAGCCAAGACGGAGGCACTTGGCTGGGAAATGGAAGCGTTACAGCAGCGCGGAGCAGAGACCAGGCCTCCAGGAAACCGGGTTTGGTTTCAGTCACTGTAAGGACTGACGTGCAAGGGGACCAGGAGCAGCTTTGCCCACCCTTCCTCCGGCTCAGCGCTGCCCTGCTGCACCCCCTGACAGAAAGGTGGGTCAAGCACCAAAGCTTTTATCATTGATGGAGCAGCCTGGGGGCAGGACCCGCCGCCAGAACCAGGGGACGTCGTGTGGGACGTGTCCCAGCAGCCCCGGAGCTTGGGCGCGAGCGGAGCCGGTGGCTCAGCCCCAGAGCTGGAGCGGCCGGTGGGCTTCAGGTCCACGCGTCTCCTTCGGACGTCGGCAGCCACAGGAACCCTGTGGCAATGCTCTCGGCGCGCAGCTTTGTATTTATCTGTCATTCAAACCCTGAAGGCTCACAACGACTCGAGCTGGTTTCACCGCTGCGAAGCCCGTCACTCCTCACCGCTGTCTGGGCAGTCGGCGAGACAACGACGCGACGCCGTGTCCGCCCGCCGTGAGCCGATGGGCACAAACCAGCCGCGTCCCTGCTTCCACATGCCCTGGGTGCGACGCGGCACAGAAACCACCGTGTCAAGGGTGAGGCGACCCGCGCCAGCGTGTGCCGCGGAGCGAGGAGCCGCGCGAAGCCCCGTTCAGGGCGTAGGAAACCTGGGGGGTGCTTAATTAGCGTGTGCGGGGAGAGCGACGCGATTTCTGCTTATCAGAGATCTCTGGCTGGAGCTCGGATGATACACGTGGCTTTAGGGACAGTGGGAATATTTTTTCTTTTAAATAACAGCACCTACATTTTTAATTTAGGTAGCACAATAACCATAAACCCTACAAAGCAATTCTTCATTTTAATAATTCATCTCCTCAAGTTTTACTGTGATTGATCAAAGATATTAAATTTAATAAGAGAATTTATCAAGGTTATCTGATGTCAAAGTGAAAGAGAGGCTGGCTGTTTCTCACTGGCTGGGGGATGCTGTGGTGTTTGTACTGTCCGCATCGTGCGCCCACATCCCAAACACACGCAGTAGCAGCGAACCCAAGGCCGCGCTGCCGCAGCCGCCCCGGCCCGGGGCAGGAGAATCCATCGGGAACGTTCTCCGGGTCCAGCTTCACGCCCAGCTCCCAGTGGAGGGGGCCAAGGCATTTCCCCTCCGGCTCGCAGCCGTTTTCACAGTGAGACTGAAGCCCTGCGCGGTGCCATGGGGTGCTGGGTGCCTGGGGGCAGCCCTGGAGTCCCCCGGGGGCCGCTCCCCGCTGCCACACACCCGCCGGCGTGGAACGTGCCCGCAAATCCGTACGGACAGGTACCCTGGGAAGGGGCTGGCGGTGGCAGGGGAAGCTCGCCGAGGAGTAGCTGAGGGCAACGAGGAGCGGCCGCAGGAGCTCGCCGAGGGCAGAGCGAGCAGGTCGGGGGTACCATCGAGGCAGAGCTGTCCCCCAGCGCCCGGCTCCCGACAGCAGCGAGAGGAGGGAGCGGAAAGCGGCAGCTCTAATTGATGTTTCTGAGCACTCACGTTGACACCGGGAATTTAGCATACATCACCTAACACTGGCAGTGATTAAAATCATTTTGACTTCAATGCTGTAGGTGTAACTCAATTACGGAAGGGAAAACCCGCTACTTTAATGCAGTTATCAATCTGAATTAAATTGAGCATTTTTAATAATGCAGCTCGTTCCAGGAGGCTTTCCATGCCAGCTTCAGCATCTTTATCCTTTCCAGACTTTTTAAAACAACCCAAAAAGAAGAAACAAGCAAAGAAAGCTCCGTTGGGTTGCACCCGCAGCAGAGAGGGTGTTTGCGTGCGCACAGCTCTGTGCTTGCCACCAGCCCGAGGCGGGAGGGGCCCGACAGGGCCATGCTGGCTTCACCCACCCCAGCACCGGCGCCTGGGCCAGCCCGGGGGGGCCACGTGTCCCCGGGGACCCCCACACCAGGCAGAGCAGCTCCCCGCCATGTTCCTGCGGGGCCACCAGGACCTCCAGCCCTGACTGGGAGTTAGTCTGCTCGTGAAGAGGCCAAACTGCATTTTATATTTCTTCAACGTTTCATTCTCTCCTCTGGCTGAGGGATAAGCTCCGTCTATGGAAGAGGATGAATATCCGTCAAGAAGTTGTTCAGAGGGGTCAAGTGGAAACTGATGTATTCAAACAACTGTAAAAAAAATGTCAATTATCCATGAATTAAAGCCTGTCAGGAGCAGATAACTGCAAGGGACTGCAGGCTGCGGTCCTTGGGTTTTGTGCACCCCTGCAGCCCTCGCCCCTCTGGCAGCGGGCTGGGGGCCGGGAACACCCTGGCCGGGGGAGCCTTTGCTAGCAGCCAAGCAAAATAACAGGGATGCGCCCAGTATCGCCCAGCCAGGCGCCCAGGGAGCTCTCTGACCCCGGCAGCGCGCGGAGTTTCTCTCCTTTCCTGCCCGTCCCGCAGGCAGACCTGGCAGATGCCCCTTTGTTGGGGAAACGTGAGGTTCCAACCTCCCTGAAGGTCCAGGAGCAGGAGGGGTTTTCCCCTAAAATCTTTATGCCACTGAAAAAACAAAACCCTGAACGAGCAATAGTGATGTGATGGGAGGCAGAGCCGCAGCCGGTGTCAGGACGAGGAGGATGAGCAGCCTTCCTCCACCCGGGAGGACGAGCTGGGCAAGCTCTGAGCAGCCCGTGGCGGGGGGACTCCAGGGGGAAATTTGTGGACCCACAGCCCTCTGGATGGACACAACTCCGCTCATTTCTCCGCTCAGGAGCAATTCTGCTTTGGAAAATCACCTCTTGCCCAGGCTTCCAGCCCGGAGGGAAAACCAGCCCCTTGCTTTGCACAGCTACAGCATTGGATTTACCATTATGCTGCTGGATAAAGAATGCAGTTCCTGGAAATTCCCATAGATCAACAATCAACATAAAACGCCTCATTATCGTTGATGTGGTTTATGACGGGGCCTATTAACACAAAATGGAATCAATAATGAGACAACGTGCGGGGAATACGCTGAGCAGCGGGAACCCCCCGGCCATGGGGGGGTCTGTGAAGCCGGCGAGGGAGACAGCGATGGGCGGCGAGGGCGGGCGCAGGGGGGCGTTGGGGTGTCTGGCGGCTCCTCTGGCACCCTGTGCCCTTCAGTCATTAAAAAACCCCACGGGGAGCAGCTGGAGAGTGTAAGGTGACTGCGGGCTCCGGGCAAAGCTGCTTTTCCAGGTGTGGGAGGGGGAAGCTGGGGCAGAGCCCGGGCATTCTCCCCTGGGCAGCCTTGCCTGCTCGCCGGGAGAAGGTGGGAGCATTGCCCCAAGGCTTCTGAGGTGTGGAAGCAGCAAAAATCTCCCATGATTTTCCCCCTTGGGCAAAACCGCACGTTTCCAACCCAGCTCTGACCTCAGTCCTGCTCCTAGCAAACACCCGGCACCCAGGATGTTTTCCAAGGAAGCAGCTCCGCTGGCCGGAGAGGGAATCATTCATTTCAAAGACTAAAGTACATTTTCCTAAACAGGATGACAAAAAAACCCCACCAAAAACCAACCAAACAGGGGAAAAAAAGAAGCCAGCAACAACTCTGTCCTCTAAATGCTAAATTTGCCCTTGGATACAAAGAACAAATTGATAATTATTGTTGTAATTCTTTTCCCTGAAGGTCTGGCTAGATAATTAAATGTGTAAGCTTTCTAGAGATTGAATACCTCGATTTATAATTTGTTGCTTCCCACAGCACGTTGCCCTACTGCTTCCTGCCTGCTCCGACCACGACTCCATCAGTGCTGCTCACTCGCCATGTGCCCGCTCACTCTTGCTCCCGCCTAGGGGGTCTCAGAGAGCCGCTTCGTAATTTGTTCTGTGTTACAACAAGTAAATAAACTTGTCAGTCGGTGACCTGAAGCGTGCGGAGACAGGGGGGGTGAATACAAAACCCCGCAGCACGTCGAGAGGAGCTGGGGCAGGGCGCTGCAGCGCAGGGCGCGTGGAGCCACGCGGCAGAGGGAAGGGTCGCCTTCCCACCGCGCTCCCAACAGACAACGCTCCTGTTCCAGGCTTTAAAAGTCTCTCCTTGCTGCGTGACAGCTGCTCAGTCATCCCAGACACGCCTCGTCCGCTGAGCCCGCTGTGGGAAACCAGCTGCTGCAAACGCAGACGGGCCCAGCGAGCAGCTCCCCCCCTGCACAGCATGTCCCCGGTGCCAAGAACACCTCGGGGAGAGCATCGCTGGGGCACACACAACTCCCTCTCCAGCACTCTCCTTACGCCGACAGAAAGGAAGCGCTGCTGAAAATGTGTTTGCTTTTCATGTTAAAATAGAAATCCCAGAGCGTGAAGCAAAACTTGCTTCAAAACCCAGGAACATAAATGCTGAAATCGCAAGCCACACATGACTCTGAATTACAGAGAGGACAGGCCCATAAATCTCCAGGCTTAGACCTTAAAACCTGATCAGGGATATTAAAAGAAAGTAGATTTGAAAGATATGCAGAGTCCAATATTATTTAAAGCCTCATAAGTCAGTAATAATGCTTTAAAATCCACTCTAAATCTTGCCAGGAGCCAGGGAGGGTTGATTTGACGCCGGGAGCTGATGAGCTACGCTTTATGAGATGTGCACAAAGTACGATGAGGAAGCGGAGACAATCGCGAGTAACTGGTCGTTAGTAACTGCGGTGGGGAAGGCAGAGAAACTACAGGCAGCTCCTGCTCCTGCCTGGGAATCCCGGTCTGTCCCGGCCGGGGATGCTGGAAGCGTGTGTGTGCCGTGCGCCGGCTCATGTCCTGGTTCGTGCCCCGGCTCCTGCCCCAGCTCGTGTCCTGGTTCGTGCCCCAGCTCGTGCCCCAGCTCGTGCCCGGGCTCTCCGGCACGCGGAGCCCTCCACCATCCAAACCCGCCCTGCGTTAGCAGCCTTGCACCACGCGTTAGGATCGGCGCAAATGGTGGGTCGGGGTTCTCCTGCTCCCCGTGCTGGCTCTCCCCTCCCGCAGGCCCTTCCACGGGGGCCATTAGGAGTGAATTAGCCGTGGGTTGAGTTTCTCCTGCCCATTCCCATCTGCCTCACAGGGAAAGGAGAATGGGTGAAACCGGGCGGGGGTTGAGACGCCGAGTCCTTTCGGTGCGGGAGAGCTGCGTGAGGGAGGAGGTGGCTGCCTTGGTCTGACGGGAGAGGGATTTGGTGCCCTAATCACACCAGCAGCTCACAGGCAGCACGGGGGTCACAGGCAGCAGGGGCAGCGAAGGCCCGGTGATTCCGGGTTTGTCAGCCGGGTTTCTGAAGCAGGGAGGCAACACAGTTACTCAGTGCCCGTCCTCTGAGCTTCACCGGTTGAAATAACAGTGGCGTTTCCCCCACAAACCTCACGGCAAACCAACCGGTGAAGCAAGACATCACGGTGCCAGCCGCCCGCGGGTGACGCTGCAGGGCTCACGCTGCCGCCCGGGCAGGACGGTTTGCCCCTGGCGAGACGGGCGTCTGCAGCAGTGCAGAGCGAGAGCGTGCGCTGGGACGCATCGTCCGGGTGCGCAGATCCCTTCGGCACCGCCAAAACCCTGCGGGTTTCCTAGAAGCCGGAGCAGCAGAGGTTACTCAGCCTCATGCTCTCATAAACACCCGCTGAGTCCCTCCCGGCTCTTTCGTCCCGAGGCATCTGGGCAGTGACTGCAGGGTGGAGAGAGCCTGCGGGCGGGTGCTGCGGGGGGGCTGTGGAATACGCAGACAGATCCCAACTCCCCGGCTGGCAAGGACAAGGTTTCCAGCATGCTCTGGGTTCAGCCTCGCAAATCCTCCTCCCTCGGTCGTGCCACACGCCTTGGCCCTGGGCCACCCGAGCTAGCCCGGCGGCAGGACCCCATGCCCTCCGGCAGACACGCGCCTGGCTCAGCTTTGAGGCCGGCTCTCGCCGTGCCCTTCTCTGAGCTGCACCTTCACAGCCACGACTCGCTTTTCCTCCGGGCATCTGAGTGCTGGTGCTGCTGCGCCCAGCAGCCGACGGAGCCACCCGGCTCTTTGTATCCTCAGGGACAAGGGATGGAAACAATACGAGTGCGTTACCTGGCCCCCCTGACAGCCAAAGTCCCTCAGAGCCGTGGTCGCTCGCGTTGCTGCGGGAGCATCAGGCTGCTCCTGCCCCAGCGCCCGCAGGGCTGCTCCACCGGGCGAGGACGGGCGCACGGCGCGGGATGCGGCACGGAGCCAGGCTGGTAGCTGTCAGGATCCTCGCCACCGCGACTCGCTCGTCACAATGTGGGCTGGAGATGGGAGATCTGTTTTTCCTGGTTAATAAGGTTTATTTTTGTTCTGAATGAATAATACATGATTAGTGTCAAAATAAATTACAGTCCTTCCATTATAAACCACTTTGCTGTTCCGTATCTTCTCCTCTCCCTGCCTTTCTGCTTCTTTCAACTATCTTTCTCTTTGCCTTCTCTCTCTTTAAAGCTCCTTCTTCCTCTTGTCACCACCACACCATTCATTTTCACAGCAGCAGAACGGAATATAAATTCGATGCCTCAGGGCTCAGCAAAGTTAAGAGCGTGTTGCGTTAGGAAGCGCACTGATTGGTCTAAATTATGTAAGAGCAAACCAAAGCGGCTGGGAATTCACTCGTTTGATACAAACAATAATAATATCAAAACCTAAACGCCCGCATTTGTCAGGCGCGCTGGGTTCCCAGGTTAAGGAGGGAGCAGGGATGGGTGCCCCATGGGTGGGAAGCGCGAGCGCACACGGAGCGGTGCCGGTGCCGGTGCTGGTGCCGGTGCAGCTGCCCCAGCTCAGCCCCTCGTCCCGCTCTGCCGCTCGCACCCCCACCGCCCCTCAGGCTGGTCCCGGGGGGCTCGGAAAGCCCGTCTGGCACAGGGACCTCACCCTCCTCCACAAGGACCGTGCCCTTGCACCAGGGACTCACCATCCCCGCTCGCAGTGCGATCGTCGCCGCCGATTCGGCCGCTCGTGCCAACAGCATCACCCTCTCGGGGCCGTGGGGTCGCCGGGGCAGGAGGGAGCTGCGGCCTCTCCCCTGGCAGAGCCAGGGCACGGCGGCTGCGAGCGGGGCCTGAGCGCTCCGCCGGCAGAACGGCCAGATCCCTGATGCATAATTTAACTGGGAATATTGTATTTCAAACTCCCTCCTAAGATGCCTGGAGAAGGTGACTCTGGTGGAGTGCTGCAGGCTTTGAGATTGGATTGCTGCATTGCTTTCTATCGCTAAAGAGCAAAACGGCCATATTTTTCTTTATTCCATCATTAGAAAAAAAGAAGCAGGTTCATAAAATATTTATATTTCTAAAAATAATTGATTTCCTTTTAAGACCCTTGAAAAGAAACCTCATGATGGTGTAAGCGTTGTCCGGGTCATATTCCAAAGAACAAAAATTGTAATGAAACAGCCAGTACCAGTCACTTCAGAGGGAAGACTGATGGCTTTATTTAATTACTTTATACAATACGGACTCTGCTCCTCAGCCTCAAACAATAGGAAATCCTCTGAATCTCCACAACAGCTCGAGGCAGACGCTGTTCCCACTGGAGCTGCTGAGGGGCTTCAGCGGCTCTTGGAGGGTGGGAATGGGGAACAGCAGCTCGGGAATTTGGGTGTCGGAGGGGACCCAGGAGCCTCAGCCCGGCTGAGTTCCCTTGAGGTGCTCTGAAGTTTCTTCGCGTTGCCCCGGCTCTGGCACAGAGCCGGTGGGAGGTGATGCCTGCGGCCTCTGTGGGAGCGGCGACAGCACACAGACACCTGAATGCAAGTATTCCCTGTGAAAAAGGACTTGCAAGGGTGGGCAGCCTGGGTTTGCCTCACCTCATTTTTGAAGAAACACCAAACTGCACAGGTCAGTGGGGAGGAAGAGCAGCCGGGGTGCTCCTCTGCTCCGGCAAGCAGCGATCCCTGCCTGGCACACGCGGGGAACCGCAGGGTGCGTAAAGCTCCTGAGCTACAGCTGGCTGGGAGGGGGCTCGCCGGGGGCTGGCTGGCTTTCCTCCCCATCACCTCACTCCGAACTCTCCATGACCAACACCTTTTCACCCAAAAGTTTTTTAAACAGACACTCAGTCGCGCACCAGGGCAGCTACCCTTGTCCTTCCGCTCACCATAAAATAAGGCGCATCGTGACCTTTCCTGAAAGAGAAAGACGATCTTAGTTTGATAAATTCCAGGGAACAACACGCACCTCATCCAGTTTTTATTACCCTTGTCGTAAGGTTACAGAAATGCTGTTTCAAATTATTGCACTTAACCTGCTGCCAGCCCCTGCAGTAAATTAGCAGCCGCTGCCCGCACCTTTACACTTGGCAGGGGTCTGGGCAGGCCGCTCCCCGCCAGAGCTCCCGAGTCCCCGGGTGAAAGACACGCTGGAGGAATCTGTTGTTGTTTTAACCTCACGTGCAATTTATTCCAGTAAATCTCCTTCAGGGTACGAGTACATCGCAGCCAGCTGTTTTGCAGGCATGATGTTTCACAAGGTACAAACCTGGCCAGGGAAATATCTCCCAGGTTGATTTGTGCCAACAGCTGAGTCATTTAAATGGTGGGATTTATACAGGCAGGAGCAAATTGGACACCTGCGCTGAGGAAGCTGAGTTAAAGCCAAAATAAAAATCAGCCCCCAATTGTTCGGAGGTGGCTCCGCTATTATGCATCAAGGGCATTGTCTTCAGCAAGACAATTCATTTTCTGAGCTCGTCCTCAAGATGCCATGGGAGAACAGCGGCAGCATCTTTCTCAAATTCTTGCCAATTGTTCAAGATGATGGCATGTACATAAAAACCCTATAAATTCCAGCGTGTTTCAGCTTTGCTGTTTAAGAATCAGGTCTTAACAATTCAGTAAGGGATAGAGGTTTGAAACGCGGGTGTTATCTAACATAAAGCACTGGCAGCCACGGAGCGCGGAGGCAGGTGGCTCCGAGGCGGCCGCGGCCGCAGCTTCCAGAGGTTGCAGGGGGGTGGTGGGTCGGAGCTGGAGGACGCCCCCGAGGACGCAGCCCCGTCCTCCCCCCGGCAGCCCGCCCGCGGGCAGGGCAGGACGCTGGGCACCGAGCCGGCACCGCGGGGGAAGTTTTACGCGTAGCGCAGTGTCCAGATGATGCACCAAGGAGCCATCTGCAGCCACGGTGCTGCGGCTGAACCGGCGCAAACCAGAAGGTGAGTTATGCTGGGCCACGGCGCTCTGAATTCCCAGTTCCTCTGCCTGGGCTGCTCAGCGTGGCTCGGCGGAGAAACGCTAATGGCAGAGTCTTGCTCAGAAGAAATAAAACATGAGCGCAAAGAGCCAAGGCCGTGCGCGTTGATTTGCCCCGCAGCAGCGGAGTCAGCGTGAGGCGGCTGGAGGGTCCCACGTGGGGCAGGGCGTGACGGTGCCGTGGGCAGCAGCACCCACCCCACTCGCTTCCCTTTGAACCGCGCTTCAGAACCAGGGTAACGACTTAAAAGTACGCGAAGGAAACAGCCAACAACGACATAAGGGCTCGTTTGATCTTTCTCTGGAAGGAGATTAGGAATCAATTCATTAAAAAAAATGTGTAAGTGACAGTGCTGGAAGGAAAAGCCAGGAGAGAGCTGGGACCACGTCACGTCCGTGTCACGTGGGGGTTGGTGCTGCCAGGACATTCTCGGCACGTCGAGCGCAGCCAGGGAGCAGCTCCATCACCGCTGCGCCAGCACACGGCCCCTCCAGCCACGCGCCCTTCGGTGCCGAGGGGAATGGGGGTGACGTAGATCTCCCCGTTTCTCCCTGGACTGCACGTGCAGGCAGGGAAATCTGTGAGGATGAGGCCAAGAGCCCTCACACCGGGGTGGGGGCCATGCCTGCCTGCAGACGCCTTCCCAAAGCTGCTTCAAGGAGAGTTGAGTCTCTGTGGAGGAGAAGGAGGAGGAGGAGGAGGAGGAGAAGGAGGAGGAGGAGGCGCTGCGGGCGCAGGGCTGGTAGGGAAGCGGTGTGATTACCCCCGGCTGTCCCAAGGCACGTTCCCCTCGAGAGCTTCTCGCCAGCTCTCCCATCTCGGCCAAGCGTGAGCCTCAAGAGCGGCTGCAGGTTACGCTTTTTAGTGCCAGGATCTAGAAGAATAAAATCTAAACGCTGGGAAGTGAGGTTGCTGCCTACAACAATAGCAGCATATTTCAGGAGCTGAATTGAACGTGACCCTCCTTATGCAGCAGGTCAGCAAATAAATCGAGGGATTAATTGCTGCTGTCGATATATATCTCAGCAGTATCCAAACATCCACAGATGTGAGCTTAGTGCTGCAGGTGGCGTGGCCAGGCCAGGCACCGGCGCCTGGTCTCTGAGCAGCTCCAGGGACGGCGTCTGGGTCGCTCTGCTTTGCTCCCAGACCGATGCTCTGCACAGGACTCCGGGTTCTTCCCAACCCAGCCTCTTGCAAGCCGTGGTTTCCCCAGGCTGGGTTTGGCCCTGCACGCCCGGCGGCCCTGGGGCACGTCCCAGCTCTGTGGCCGTCCCCACGTCACCCTGCTAATAACAACGCTTTCAGGAGGGGGTTGATAATCATCCCAGCGCGCTGCTGCTCACGCTCTCCTCTGCTGGCAAAGCCTGCCAGCAGCCGTAGCATAAGAAGAAGTAAAAAGAGCAAAAATGGCCCAGCTGCGCGCTCTGGGCTGAGGCCGAGGAACAAGGGCACTGCAGAGCGAGCGGCCGGGAGCTGGGGCTGGGGCAGGAGCGGGGCGGTGGTTTGCTCAGCACCGGGAAGGGCGAAGATGGGGCCGCAGCCTGGCGAGGGGCTGCGGCTTTCACGAGGCTGTTTCTCTCCCTTATTTTAATTCTGCCTCTTAAGATTCTACCGCTAATAGAGCAAAACATTTTTGAACTGGAAATGTCGTTTAATTATTAAAAAGAAAAATAGGCTCTGGAAGGTCAGTAAATGGAAATACCAGTGAACACAGACCGCGCTGCGAGTCCCACAGCGACAAATGTGTCCCCTGTTCTCAGGGCAAGTCAGCTGTGACTTGATCTAGCCCCTAGGCTGCAAATTACTCATGTCCTCTGATGACCCTTGTCAAGAAATCACAAGCCCTTCTGCTCCTGAAACAGCTTCTAGATAGACATAATGACCCATTTATATTCATGCATTCATCATAGGGATTATTAATTAATATGTTTTATTTGTTTTGTTGAAATCATCTGTGCTAATTTTAGGGGGATTGGAGCAATATTGCTGTATTAAGTGCAAATAACCTGGAACTAAGGGATTGTTTTTGTGAGTGTGGATATTAATGCCTCTCCCTCTGCGGCGGGGGGAGGGAGAGCGTTAATGGTCCCATTACGCTGTGTTACACAAATGGCATCTTTCGCTCATGGAGGGGATTTAATGGCTTGGTGCAATAACAGTCTCAAAGCTGGCAAGGGTAAGATAATGGACTGTAAAAATATATGTTTATTGACACTTCCCCTCATTGTTTGGGTTTCTGCAGAGCTGAATCTCCTCAGCGTGCCGCGCGACGCCACGCAGGAAGGAGCCTGTGCGGGATGAGACCCTCCTCCAGCGGCCGGGCGGGAGGGAGGGGGCCCGGCACATGGCCACTCCGAGCCGTGCTTGCCGGCCACGACCTGGCTGGGGATCAGCAGCAACCTCCCCATGTAGCACCCGGTGGTGCCACAAGCCCCCCCCCAACTCCTGGAAGCCCAGCAGAGGCACCCCACGAGCAGGGGGCACAGCCCAGACCCCGCGCCAGCGCCCGGTGCCGGAGGTGTGAGGGATCTCACCCATCTCCCGCGGGAGGGCAGGTCCTGATCCCGCTGTCCGCTCCCCCGTGTGCCCATGGAGGAGAGAGCTGGCCCCTTCTGCGCTTGCCAGCGAGCACTGGCTGACGCCGAGGAGAAGCAGCCCTCAGAAATATGTCAAATTAGTGTTCCAGCACAGTGCACAGGCTTTAAATATAAACTTCACGAAGAGAAGCTGACATTGCTGTCTGTCTCCAGGTCCTCAGAGTCATTTGATCATCTCCCTAACAAAACACCGAGCCCTCCCCAAGACACACCGCCGCAGGCTGAGAAATAAAATCCCCACTAAAGATGCCACGATCTGGAATTATATCATCTCTGGTTACACAATGAGATGGCACAATTTGGCCCCTAGAGCCCAAGATGATTCTTCTGACGGATTCGGGATGTATTTTTGGTTCAAGGGCTGCATTCCGGCGGAGACGCGGGGCTCCGTTCCCCGGGCGGTTGTGCCAGAGGCTCGTCCCAGGCGGGGGGCAGAGGCCGGTGGTAACGGAGCCGGACATCGCCCGCACGCGCTGCCCCGGTGCTCCCCGCGCCTTGGGAAGTTTGTAAAAGTGCTGGAGCTGGCAGCGTTGTTGCAGGGCTTGTTTTCTAACCCAGCCGGGGAGTCTAACACCACGGAGATCCAACAGCAGGCACAGGCTTGTTTGTCTTCACTTCTAAACACTAAGGGGTGCTAAGGGGAAGAAATTACTTGGCTACTTCCCCGAGCAGCAGCAGCAGGACAAGAAAATGCTCTTCCAGCCCTTCCCTGGCCCATGGGGACGGCAGCGGGCAGGAGGGGGGTGGCAGCCACAGAGGAGCGCCGGAGCTGCCCGGAGCTGTGTGGTGTGAAAACAAACCGAGGGGTGGGAGACGTCTGTGGAGACCCAAGGCAGTGATACCGCACTTGTGATAATTGCTCTGCTTGGAATCTCATGCACTGGTAATTATTACTCTCCTAATTTCATTACTCACTATTGTGATAGGTAGCTTCACCTCTTCCTATTTCTCTCTCTCGTACAAACCTCTT
Source organism: Athene cunicularia (assembly GCF_003259725.1). Lineage (NCBI taxonomy): Eukaryota > Metazoa > Chordata > Aves > Strigiformes > Strigidae > Athene > Athene cunicularia. The sequence continues at coordinate 8,287,239 of NW_020799127.1, read as the reverse complement.
ATTAGCAATCCCTGCAATGAAATCATTCCTCATCCTACAGCTGAAGGAAGCCAAGAGCAGGCTGGTGCGCAGGATCACCACGGTACAGCCGCCCTTCCGCGCCTCCTGTCCTGTCTCTTTT
>NW_020799127.1:8273841-8287068 GCF_003259725.1 Athene cunicularia | reverse complement strand
AAAAAAAAAAAAAAAAAAAAAAAAAAAAAAAAGGAAAACTTCCACTTAGCCTTTCTTATGATCCTTAAAATGCTGCTGGAGGCAGAGACAGCTGCTGATATAAAAAAGTTACAGTTGGGAAAGAGAACTTCTTGAGGTCGCACGGGACACTGTGACTGCACGCACCGGGCTGCGAGAGCAGAAGTGAAGATTCGTCGCTGCTGTCGTCCCCGGGGAGCCGTGTGCCAGCCTGTCGCGGGGCTGCGTGGGCACCCGCCGCTTCCCGGCTCCCTCGCCAGGCTCTGGCTGAGGGCTGTCCCACGCTGGGGACATGGTCGGAGCAGCACAAAAGCTCTGTTGCGCCCGGAGGCCTGAGGTACCAACTGCCCCACCTGGTCGTGGCCCGGAGCAGCTCCTCCCGCCCTGTGGGCCAGGCCAGGGCCATCGAGGCAGGCAGGAGAGGCTTAACGGGCACCAGAGCAGCCTCACGAACCTCAGGTGCAGGGTTATAGAAACCTGCAGGCGGAGGGAAGAGCTCCCTTGCCCCAGCACTGGAGGGGCAGGGCGGGCGGTGCGGGTGCTGCTGGCTGGAGGCTGAAGGAGCACCCCGCTGCCCCCCTGCCCAAGCGGGCTGGAGGTGAGGCTGGGCAGGGGCAGCTGGGGCCGGGCAGGCGACAGGCAGCTCAAAAAGGGAGTCCCTGCCACCCTCCCCGTTCAAATCCGGAGAGGCAGCAGCCCCCAGACTGGCATCCGTGATCCATCACCTTATTTTGCCTCCTGGAAACTGGAGAGGTGGAGGCGATGGGAGGGGGAACATGGAAGACTAATTCCAGCCACATGTCGGGATTGTGTGTGCTGCAGGCATCTGGGATGGAAAAAAGGGATTTTCAACCGCAAATGGGCGAGGGGATCCTTAGTGTCGGCTTCGCAGGCGCAGGGAGCGCAGCAACCTGCTGTCCCAGCCCGCGGCGCTGGGACGCGGCCTGGCAGGGAGCGGCACGAAACCGCCGCGGCCGCAGCACCCGCGACGATGCTCGCGGAGGGTTCAACACAACTGTTTAACAGCAGTGTTTAAAGAGGAGTTGCCATGGCAACTGCCGCCCAGGGTTGGGGTTTTTTTTGTGCATTTGCACAGGGAAACGCTTTGCACCGCGTGTGCCCGGGCAGGGGCAGCGGCCGCTCCACGCAGTGCCCGCTCTCCTCCGTGGGCACAGCGTGGCGGCTGCTCTTGGGGGCCAGTGCCCCAGAGGGCCCCTGGGCCGGGCTCACAGCAAGGTGGCCACTTGTCGCCCGCAGCTGCGAGCCAGCCACGCTCTTGCCCGAGAGCTTTCCCCTAGCACGCGCCTGCTTGCCTTCCGGCCAGCAGCACGGCGGGCAGGTGCTTGCGCTCGTGGCTGCGCAGGGCCCCGCTTCTGCGTCGTCCGAGAGCAGCCTGGGGTAGGGATGACCCGAGCCTTGGGCCTCTGTCAGGGAGGTCACTCGTCATTTCCCCCCCGTAATTACCTTGCATGCTGTCTTAATAGCTTAGTTGCTAACTAAGACGAGATCTTTGGTTGTAATAAAAGCAGTCCCTTGGTGGGTGGGGGTTTTGGCATTTCATCTCAGTTCCAAAATGAATAATTTATATAAGCCTTTATTGGAGCCCAGAGTTATACAATAAATGTTCCATGCAAACACGCTCACATATTTCAATGTTAATATCTCTCCAGCGAATTTCTCTGGCAGGCCAAGCCAGTCTGGGATTGCCACATTGCTTATTTACGTAAAATATCATAATCTCACTTTTATTTGCATTTCTGAAGTGCCATTAGGGTGATTTGGAGCATATGAGCCCAGCCAGTTGATTGCAGCTGCAGCTCCTGGTCCAGGGTGCGAAATGACTTTCGGGACTCCAAGGCGAGACGTGGCCAAGAGCAGAAATAGGTTTTGGCAGTCGGGCGCTGCGGGAAGGCAGAGCCTGGGGCGGGGGGCAAATGCCCGGGCAGGGGAGACGAGCATTTGGGTGTTTTCAAGGGGCGGTGTGTTTGTACGGGGCTGAGCAGATGGAGACGGGAACAGCGTGTGTCACCAGGAGCTGCTGAGCCGCAGCCTGAGCCCGTCCTCCCGTCAAATAATAAAAAAAAAGCCTTTAAGGCAGCTGCAGTGCGGGGCAGTTCTTGCAGGAGAAGGGTGGCAGCTCTGGGCAGCGGGCGCTGGGCTGCGCGCCCGCCCCTCCCCAAACCAGCGTGCTCTTTAGGCAGTTCTTCCCTTCTCAGCCAGGTGAAATCGTACCCATCGAAAATGATTTCACTGCTTAAATCCCGATTGTAGTCTCCAGAGACTAATTACCTTCTCGCTGCATTTGCATCGTTTACATTCAAGTCAGTTTAAGGGAGATGTGAATGTTTTGGAAGGAGATGTGAAACGGAGAGGCAAAAATCTTCTGAGGAGTAAATGGCTTGGAAGAAAGATGCTGGAACATGCATATGGCGAGTGCAGCCATTTTGAGACGTGTCTGGTCCCACCAGGGCTGGGACAGGGGAGGTGACGGCGGGCCAGTGCCCCTCAGCTGAGCACGGGCTGGAGTTTCACGGGCAGAAGAGGCGTCTGCAGCGGGAACGGAGGCTGTTGTGCTCCTCCGCATCCCCGTCAGAAAGAAATGACAAGCAGCAGCTCGGTGATACTGTGCCCGTCTGAATCCAGATGTCTGGCTCCCGTACAGATTTCTGCTGCTTTTGCTGCTTGCAGCAGCGAGGCAGCTTTAAGACGGGCAAAAATGATTTCCAAGTTGTGGCTCTGTGCACTGTTTTCAGCCAAGCGAGCTGCTGCTCTGTGTGCGAGGTGAAGGTCGGGACTGTGCAGCCACAGGTCCCCGTGGCCAGGATGCCTCCTGACACGGCTTCTGCTTCGCTCTGCTCCAAACCAGGGCACGGAAATGATTTTCCAGGCAGATACCTGCCACTCAACTGCCCAACTTCCTCATTTTAAGCACGTTCTCATCTGCTTTTCTTCTGTCCCCGCAAACTCCACCTGGAGCTGCTGATGCGGGTCGGAGCTTCCCTTGCTCGCGCAGCCAGGAGCGATGGCTCCGCAGAGCCAGGGCGGTTGGGGTGTCCCCTGTGCCGTGGTGGGGTGGCCAGTGGCTCTCCTGGCCCTCGGCAGCTCCTGCTGCTGACAGCAGGCTCCCTGGGGAACAGGAGCTGAAAATGTCGTGGGTGAGCTCAACAGGAGGGTTTCCAGTGAAAAGCAATAGCAGTCGTTTGAGGAAAATTAATTGAATTTATTTGACAAATACTTGCAGATCTAGGGAGCAAGTGCATATATACCTGGAAGAATTGCTTCAAAGAAAGCCTATTGTGGCTGCTGTCAGTTGTTCTGCTCCTTTTTCACATTTTTTTTTTTCCTCTTGAAACTGATAGGCGCTGGAGAGCTGGTGAAAGAGGACTTCGTTTCATCCGAAAGCAAGCTCAGCAGCACCTGGCGTATTCCGGAGGATCTCAACAGGCCTTCATTGTCTGGCCGTGCTGCTGTCTGGGCAAATTTAGCACATAGCCAGTGGGTTGCTTTAATAGGAGTGCTGCGATTTCAGGAGAGCTATAAATTTATATTCCCCTGTAATTGCACTAGCACACCTTAGTGCTGTTGCTGTAGCACAAAAATGGTTCTCCCCAGCGTGCCAGGGACTTGGCAGTGATGCTGGCACAAACAGGATAATGAACGGTAGATAACTCGCCATGCTTCACAGACTGAGCTTAAACATTCAAAGAGCAGCAGCCCGGCTCTTAAAATTATCTTAAATCTAGGGAGTGGTTTCCCCTCTGCTCGCTGGGATTTGCATGGGGACTGCACTTCAGCGTTAATGGGATTTGTGAGTTTGGAATGTCTCTTAATGCACTGCCATTCCTCATATCTCTTGTCTAAGTAAAATGAGTCTGAATTTTTTATCTTAATCGCAGGCTTGTGATCTGGAATAGACACTCTTGTACTGAAAAGAATCCGTGTTTAGCTCCGTTCCTCAGGGCATGCAATGACTAAGGCGTGTCCCCGGTCTCTGCTGCCTGGACGCTGCGTTTGGAGAGCACAGCTGTATCCCAGCGGTGGTTTGCATTTCAGTAGTCACTTCAGCCAGCCAGAAAATCTCAGATCCACCTCACGGCTCCGGAAAGACTCCCCCTCTACGGACAGGTAAATTCAAGCGAGACGCCGTGTGCTATTTTTCACTATTTAGCTTGGACCAGTGGGGACGTGGAAGGTCCCTGCTCTGGCCACCCCCGGTTGGGATGAAGCGGGCGGCTGGGGGGGAGCAGTGAAGGTGCCACAGGCTGTGTGGCAGCAAGGCTGGGGAGTCCCTGTCCTGGGCCAGCCCCCGGTCGGCTGCACCACTCTGAGCAATTCCTCGTAGCGTCTGGGACCGGGCTCCCCTGGCCTTACCCTCGAGCTCAGGGGTTCGGCTGCTCCTGCTGCCCTGCAAGAATAGGAGAGCTCTTTAAAGTTGCTGTTGTAGTGGAATAAGAAGTTATCTCTAAGGGATTTGGAAAAGATGCTGGCACGAAAATAGTTTGTAATGAGCTTTAAGACATATTAATGAAGAGAAGTATAATTATTATTACTGAGTTCAATTACAGCCCCTGGATTACAAATATTCTCCCACAATCCCTCAAGAAAGAAATGCATCTTGTCTCTGCAATTAAATAAACTGCAGATCAAGGGGAGGGAAGAGGATTAAACTACAGACAGAATTGCTTCAACTTGACTGTGGTGGCCCCTCTCATCCTCCCGACCAGCTCTATCTCTGCTTTGAGGAGAAGAATCCCTGCTCAGCACAGTGCAATGGCGATAAAAATATTCTTTGGGAAACTGGCGGTTGGCTTCCTTCCAAAGTCTGAGGCATCTGTAATGCAGCAGTTGCCATGTTAGTAGAATCTAATCAACTCCTCTCTGAATATTTATGGAAGTGCACACCTGTACATTTCTGCTTCCCAAAGATGCAACCCAGGCACTTCTTAAGGGGTTCTTCCTTCCCTGGTTACCGAGCGTAGAGACGGAATTGAGGAATTCGCATGTTTCTTGCACAGGAGCGTGACCGAAAGCACACAGCGGTACGAAACGTGTAGCTGCAAATGCAGAGTGTTGCCACGGGTCAAGCGCTGGGGAAGCTGCACGCGGCGTGCAGGGAGCTCGACCTTGGCAACGCAGCGGAAATGTCGGGCAGCGGTAAAAACGATTCGCTCCCTGGAGAACAGCAGGACCCGGGGCTGCAGTAGCCGCTGATGTGCCTTTGGGCTTCGTGGCTGGAGAAGCTGGTTTGTGGAGCCGGCAGGGAGGGAGGGAGAAGCGGGCGCCTTGCTGTGCGCTGGGCAGCGAGGGGCACTGCGCTGCCTTCACCTGCGGGGAGAAATCCGCTCCCGAGAGGATCACCCTGCCACGGGGGCTGGGTGGCAAAGGCCCAGGCCTTCCCGCAGCCGGGACGTGGTGCAGGACAGCGCTGGTCCCTCGGGAGATGCTGCTGCTCCCCCCCGCTCCCGGGGTGCTCCCAGCCAGCCACAGCAGGGGTTTAACGTAGCTCTACCAGGCGCTGCTTTTAACCCTAAAATCTGCCCTGAAACACTTCCGACATCACATCACACGGAGCCAAGCACGCGGGCAGAAGCCCTTGGCGAGGCTGTGGCTGTTTTTCTGCAGGACATAAAGAAGCAGCGCCAAGCCCCGGGGAGTGTGTGGGCACACTCGGAGACTGGCAGCAGCGGCGCTGGTAAGTCACCAGCTGCCTTCCCGAGCGCTGCCGAGGAACTTGGTTCCTTTTCCTATCAAGCAGGGTGACAAAACCACCACGTATTGTAGCAGCTTCTTAAACGCTGCCATTGTCTGCAGACAGAGCGGTTAGTCTGCCTGCGCGAGTTGTCTCTGGAAATGACAGAGCTAACGCGTGTCTCGATTCTCTGAACCCACTACCTGAACACATTCTTTGCGCAGCCTGACCGTTGTTAAACCTCTCCCACCTCACCTGCTTTACACACCCTTGCAGGGCTTGCTTTTGATCGCGCTGGCTGTAGGACACCCGTTTGTACTGCGAACCCTGCTTCTTTGTTCCTGCAAGTGTGCTACCCATGGGGAAAGCTTTGTCCAAATAATCTCAGATTCCCCAAAGAGCAAGCTGCCAGCTTTGCTTTCTAGTCGAAGTGACAGCAAGGAATATATAGATTTATTCTTCTATTCATTGGTGGCTTTCTGTTCCTGTATCCTCACATCAAACCAGTGTCAAAATAACACAATATCCACCGTGTGCCAGCCGCAGCTTCTGGCCGCCAGACGGACATCTGAGGAACAGGTATTTTTAGCTGAAAAGGATAAGCAGCACAGGTTCTTTAGTGAAGACCCCCACCCAAGACACATGGTAAGAAGAAACTAATGCCCAAACTTTTACTAGAATCTGAGAGGACTGGAAGGGCAACAGCCACCCCCCTCCTCCGACTGCTGCAGCCCCGGCCCTTGCTGGCACCCCCGGAGCAGAGCCGTGTGAGAGCCTGGCTACAGAACCCGTGTAAGCTCTAAGGCTTCTCCCTCGGTTTTCTTTGACTCTGACTCTGAATACGAGGCACTGTCAGCGCACGCAGAAAAGCCCCAGAAACTCGCCGCTTGTGAAGGGGTTCCCAGCTGAAGCCTTTGCCCACTTCCCTGACCAGTCTGTGTCTGAAGCGCGGCTGCAGCGCACCGGGGCGGCGTCCGGACAGCCGCTCTGCCGAGAGGTGGGACAGGACTTCGGCACCGTGTCACAGAGCTGCTCCTGGCAAATAACTGCTTCACAGGAGGCAGTACACGGGAGACTCACCAGCGATTTCTTGACGGAGGCGTACTTGCATGCAGAAAATACTTAAACAGATTGTAATGAAGATCTGGCTTCATTACCGGAGCCTCGTAGGGCTGATAACTGAACCGCTCCTGTTGCACTGAAGTCCCCAGTTGGAAGGAATGCGTAAATGCGCGGCACTCTAGGACACTGGAGCAGTTGTCTTAGCGTGAATCCTGCCAATGCTACAATATTGCTTGCTGTTGCATGAACAGAACATGTCTCCTCTGATTGTTTTTCCCTGCTCTTTTGAGACAGAAGCTGTCTGAGGATCCCCACTGGTAGAAGGTCTTCTCCGAGGTGCGGTTACAGCTCTTTACATGTAACCTCTGGCATCTGTAATGGAGGGTAAAAAAACCAAACAAGTCTAAGTGCTTTTTCGGATGAAGCTTGCTCCTTTTCTGGAAGGAGTCTGTGAGACTTGACAGGAGACTGACCTCAGTGGCCGTTCCATGGTCCTGCTCTAGGGTGTTTCAACTGTAATTATCCTTTTTTTAATTTGGGGAGCTATTGAACTGTGGTTACATTCCTGGAGTGTCTTAAACTACCAGGGAAAAAGATGCCTCTTCAGGAAAACGCTGATGGCTTTTTGCTCTGCTAAGAAGGTGCTACCTGGCCCAGCTGCCTCCTCCATCTCAGATCGCCAGTGGGGACTGCTCAGGCCAGCGCTGTCCTTGGAGATATCATTCATCTGCCCAGCAATTGGTGACCCTTAGGAGCCAAGAATTAAATTGTTGAGGCTTTATAAACTTCATGTATTGAATTATCACAAGATAAGTGACAGAAAATGAGCGAGAGTTAATTATATGACAGAGGGAGAGCGCCACTGCATAGCAATCATTTCAAAGGCAAATAGAAATATTTATAGACTCAGGACCACAAAACTTGCCGCTGCACTCTGACCCGAGATGCGCTATTGATTCACAGAGCTACACTTTAGGACGGGGCTCTGACAGTCACACGGGCCACACCTCTGTTAAAAGGTAAGTCTCATCTCCAGCTGGGTTCAAAGGCATGTGCTAATGTGATAAAATCACGCAAAATTGTGTAAAAATACTACTTAAAAATACCCTGGTGATCTTCTATTTTCAGCCCTTCTTTAGCTTTCCCTATCTGCGTTGCTGATGAGCGGTGTGGCTGCGAGGGCTGGCGGAGCTGACCCCTGCCCCGAGCCGCCCCGCGCCGCCAGCTCCGAGGGAGCGAGTCCCGTGGCCGTCCCGCGGGGGCTCGGCCGCCTTGGGCAGCGCTTGCTGCCGCCCTGTAAGCCCAGATTTCTTCTCCCGTCCCGCAGCGTCCCGCGGTTCGTGCTCTGCGGTCCCAGCAGAGCGCTGAGAAGGGAAGGAGCTGGGGAGGGGAGACGAACGCGGTCCTGAGGGTTTGCACGTGCTCAGAGGAAAAAAGGCTTCAAAGCCCATAAACATCTGAGAGCGGCCACCCTGAAGTGACCCTCGTATGGGACGCTCCCCTGCTCGCGGCACTGCTCCCACGGCTTACCCCGTGCTCGGGAGCAGCCGGGAAGCAGGACAAACCCTGGGGGGGTGTAACTCCCCCATGGAGCAGCGCGCTTCCCCGGCCGCTCACGCTCGGCCCCTGCTATTTTCTCATTGCTGGCAGGGACTGACTAATTCTGATGGGAGCAGAGAGAATTTGCTATCACCCGAAGACAATAGAGCAAAGATAACTCATCCCCATCTCAGAAGCGATCTCTGCAGGAAGGTTTTGAGGCCGGTTTCCAACCATCTCCCTTTGGAGACCACCAAGCAGTCTTTAAAGAACCCTTTATATTTTTAGCAGCAACATAATAGTGGTGGAAATTTAATAAATTTCACCATCAAATATTTATCCCATTACACCGGCCTAAGTAATTTAAGCAGCTGCAATCAACATTGTGGTTTTATTTTTAATGAGCCTTGTGTAAAACAGCCTCTTCTATTGTTGTCAGGTGTGCAAGGAAGAGAGTTGCATTTACTCAAAGAATATTTAATCTCAAAGAAAGAACGTTAAATAAGGCACAACACTTAGGAAGATGTTACCTGTCACTGGTACGAGGGCTGGGCAAGCCTGATGTTTACTGGCACTTAGGACAGGGGAAGAGCATGGCTTCTTTTTTTTAATTGAACAAGACAAATAATACAGAGAGCGCCCTGAGCTCACATTCTGGATGGAGTTCAGCCTTGCTGAATGCACCGTTCCCAGCTGACAGCCGGGCAGGGTGGCGATGCCAGGACGGGCGGCTTAGGGACGAGGAAGAGCAGGGTGGGCTGGAGGAACTAGGACAAAGCTGGGAGATCCAGGCCAGCTGGGAACTGCTTAACGCAACGGCTCCAGCGCCCTGGGCTTCCCCGGCAAAGAAACCAAAAAATGGGGCATCTGGGCCACTGGCTGGCGGGCACAGAGGCCTGACCGGGAAGTGAGCCTCTCCCACGCCACCGGGGCAGGGGTGTGGGCTCCAGGGGCCACCACAGCCTCGCAAAGCCCCCGAGCTCCGGCCTTGGCCCACGCGTGGCTCCGGGAGCTGCATCGCTGGTCTAACACTGACCCCCAGTGTCTGGCAGCTGGTTAGGCCGAGCTGCTGCCCTGGGCTGGGCCCAGCTTGGCTGCTGGGAGTAGCTGAATAAGGAGAGAAGTCAAAGCGACTATTAAATTTGATGCAAATTAAACCACAATCCCTGTAGCAAAACGATCTGAAAAGGAGGAAAGTGGTGGGAAGAGGACGCTTGCTTGCATGACTGCAGTTAAAGCAACTGTTAAATTAAGTCAGGAAAAGATTTCTGTAAGCTGTTGATTTTTAATGGCAAGGCTAAGTTGCCGCAGTCCATGTAATCAGATTCCTGGAGCAAAGGTAACGATTTGGTCTCAGTGGGATGCTTTGTGCTGGGAGAGATTTACTGAAACGCTTTAAAAATCAACGCTGCTGACAGCAGTTAAGGTCTTCGGAAGGGTAGGAAACCTTGGGCAAATCAGGTGCCCTGAATTCAGAGTGCTTTGGAGAGGATTTGCTGAGTAAGCACTCGAGACTGTTACAAAAACTGGGTCTGTGCATCAGTAGCGGGGAGGATCCGATCGCCAGCAGCAGCCCCTGGGCAGGGTCTGGCGTCTCGGGATGCAGCTGCCCCGGGGAGGCCAGTGCCGTGCAGCTCCTCAGCCAGGCAAGAACTGCAACGATCCAGCCTGAGCTGGGTCCTCTGTGTTCTCTGTTTCTCAGATGTCCCTTAAGGGTTTTCGTTAATGAACTTCATAATTTTTCTTTTTGCCGCTCTTTCTTGCAAAGCCTGTGTACTCCGCTCAGTTGGGTTAATTAATGTCTCCAGACACTGGCCTTCCACGTCGGGTACTTGATACGATACTAGCAAGAAATCCGACATAAGACTCAAAAAGAGATTTCTCACGTGAAATTTCATTGTGTATCATAAATTCCCTGTTCTTTCTATGTCGAGGCTCTCTAGTTCCTGGTGTGAACACCCCTCAGTAATGAAAATGAAGGTCTTAGTTTAAGCGATGCAAAGCTACTCGAGACAGCAGCGTTCAGGGCAGAGGGGTGCCGACCCCCCTGAATGTTTCCATTCTAGCTGGGATATCAACTCATCAGAAACTTGTTCAGGAGACAGCGCTTCTGGGAGCCCAAAGTCCGCGGCTCAGCATTCACTGTCGTCACCCGAGTTGGCATGACAACATCACTTGCTAGGAGAGAACAACAGCTAAAAAGTTGCGTCTTCAAATCTGGAGGAAAAGACTGATTTGTGCTGCCGGGGCTCGCTCTGCCGAGGAGGCAGCGGGGAGGAAGGATGCCTCAGCGTGGTTAGGCAGGGAGTGAGGCTCCCTGTGCCGGTTATTAGGCAGCGGATCCTCCTCCTCCTTTCTCCCCAGGTGCTGCTAACAAAGAACAACTCAGCCACCTTAACTAAAAATAACTTTCCCATAGCAGGAAAAGACCAGCCAGTGCTCCTGCTGGATGACTGTTGAGTTTGATAGACCTCGCATTCAACAGTTAACAGCCAGCATGTTTACAGGCAACACTTTTTTTGGCTGCTGTCCCTAGCATGTCACTAATGTTTAGCCAAACGAACTGGGAGGATTATAACAGACAGGGACACTGGTGCAAGTGACAGGCACAGAGACAAGTGCTGCAAGAAGCTGATTTACACATCGAGTTTCACAGCCTGAACCTCCCTTCCTGCTCAATAAGCTCATCAGCTGCTGCTTTATACCCGCCAGCCAGCTTTCATAAAAACGAGGAAGCTCAAAAAATCTTTTTTTTTTTTTTTTTGCCTGCCTGCTTAGACAACAGATTCTAATAAAAAATACTCTTTAATATTGTTGAAAATAAGCCCTCTTTTATGTGAAAATGTGAATTTAATGTAAATAGTTTGTGCTGCTCTGATTCTCTTTAAGGGCTGCTTGGCTGTTGGCAGTCCCTGTGTAGCCTTTCAAGTCACTCAGGAGACGCTGCCTGCTGCTGAGCTGTGGGCTGATCTCGGAGGGGATCTGCGCTCCCGCTTGCCTCTCCCGGCTCTCTGCGCTACGTGACAGCTGGTTTCTCAGAGAGGGATCAGCCATATTTCAGAAAATTCAACAACATCTGCAGCTGTGAAATTGTCACCACCTTCCCACAAAATAACGTGGTTATAGGGGAAAATGTGGTGAGTGTAATACAAGAGCTCTGCAAAGGAGCCCTGGCATGCTGGCTTCAGCTGCGCGAGGTGCTGTGTCCCTTGGGGGTGTCCAAGGCCACCCCGAGCAGCCTCAGGTCCCTGTGGTTGTGTATCTCCATGCCACATGCTGCCGCGGACTGCGAGCCCACGTCCACGCTGGGTCACCGAAGCCCACGGGGCTGCTGCGGGTTGAGCCGCCCCTGCCCCCATCGCTTGAATATGCACGTCAGTTTTACAAAGCGGTGTAAAGAATGAGAAACACATAGTGTGGTGAAAGGTAGATATTAAAATCTTCAAAATTAAATTTTTCTCACTATTTTCAGTTCGTTGGGGAAATTAAAACAACAACCGAGTTCTCCAGCTACAGAGACGCTGTTCCTCAGCCAGTTCTCGTCCTCTTCTGTTTACGAGACAGTATAGGTTTTCACTGCCTAATAAAAACAATCATCTGTATTCCGTGGCTGCAAGCAACAACACTGTGAGAGAGTGGAGCAAGTCGAGAAGCTTTTGGAGGAGAATATGAATTATCTCAGCCAGGGAACAAAGCACAGAAGGACCCCTGAGCACCAAGAGAAATTGCAGAACAACGTGTCAGGCATGTCTCCGAACCTCTGCAGTTTAACTGGGAGACTTTGTGCTTTTGAGAAAAAATGTCTTGCTTGAATATTCCCATAGGTACATTCTTGCCACTTATTTCTGCAATTTAAATTGTTGCTCATGTTTTTTAAGGCCAGAACGAACGAGCATTTTATCAGCTAAGTTGGATTGAGGAGCACGGGTGAGATCCTCAACCCACCGAGACTTGTGGTATGGCTCTGCAATGAGCAAGAACATTAAGGGCTGCTATAAAGAAACAAGCTCCTGTGCCCTCAGCCGGACAGAATTATAAAAATCCCCACAGCGTCCTCAAAGCACTGAATTAACACAAGAAAGAGCTGTAGTTTAATGTGAAGGATGGAGCCCCTGGGCTCCATCGGCGGTCGGTTGCTGCCGTCCCTCCTCCTCGGGCACAGACCATCAGGGCACGCCGGTACCTACAATCTCTCCAAATGGGCAAGCGAGCTACCTCGCCTCCCCCAGTAAAGTAAGTGAAAATAATTACATACTTAAATCTAGGTGTCGGGCTGCTTTGCTCCACAGAAATTCATCTGCTATCGTCAGAATCCTTGAAGTTAAAGAGGGATTTGAGTTACTGACATAATTTGTTCCCTGAGGGCTGTGGAAACGAACTGAGAGGCATATCTGAATAATAACTCCCCAGCCGAACATCTTGTAACAGCAGCAAGCGTTGCTCCAGAAGGAAGACACAATGGGAAGCAGAAGATCTGAAACGTTTATAACCTATGCAGCCATCAGGCAGAATTTGTTTGGTTTTATTCCCCGGGCAGCAGTCCATCAGGGAGATGTGGAGGCAAATCTCCTCTGTTTTCACTTTGCTAAAGCTTCTTTTAAGTAACTCTGTGATGGGCCAAGGCAGGGTCTGGCTCTCTGTGATGGGCCCGGGGTTGGCTGCCCCGTTTGCTACAGGGCAAAAGTCCTCGCCCTTGGGCTCGTCTTGCCACACCGGTGGGCCGGGACGAGAAGGGATGGTAAGAGAAGGGATGATGGTAAGAGAAGGGATGATGGCAAGAGAAGGGATGACGGCCAGGCAGGGTAAGGCCCGGCCCGGCCGCCCCTGAGGCGAGCGGCTCCACAAGATGGCGAGCGCGGGCTCCCGCGCTCTCCCCAAGATGGCGGCGGGCGGCGCGGCGCGGCGGGCGGGCGCGGAGC
>NW_020799127.1:8267171-8273791 GCF_003259725.1 Athene cunicularia | reverse complement strand
GCCCGTTCCGCACCTCAGCTGCCATCCACAGCATCCCCTGGAAAACAGTCATCAGCCGTGTCCTGTGCTGCTTTGTGCTTTGAGCAGTAGCTTTCCCCTGGGGGTGGACTGCACGTTGCGGTGATGCTCTCTGCTCCTCCTTTCTTCTTTTCATGTGCATTTCCTACTAATCATTTTTCTTAGCTGTGCTGCTTTGGATCAAGGTTCCATAGCCAGCCTTGCAGCTAAAAAGATACGGTGATTTTATTTTTCCTTATTTCAAGTCAGCTTTGTGGTTTGGTTTTTGTTTTTTGTGTTTTTTTTCCTAACAGTGTTCTTCACGCAAAGTGGCTGACAGACGACCCTCAAAGAGGCTAAAATGTGAAAAAAGGAGTCTAGTAAAATCAGAACTAGAAGGACTTACATGTGGAAGTGAAAACCTTGCTGCCTTGGGGGAAACGCCTAAAACATCTGAAGGGGATCTATGTTCAGAAGGTCTAGGAGGCTGCGGTATAATTCAGCAGAAAAAAGGTGAAAGCATTTCAGAGACTAATGAAGACAAACAGGAGGAGGAACGTAGTATTTCTCTCAAACCACACGCAGTGAAATCGAGCAGCGCTCCATCAGAAACGGACGGTGATAAAAACGCGCACAGTGAAGTCAGCAGTGAGGAGGAGAGCAGCTGTGAGAGTGTGCTTTCAGGTGGGTCTAGCGTGGAGGATCTCCCGAGGAAGAGGATACAGCTAGACAATAGCGCTTTCTTGGATGAAGACAGCAACCAGCCGATGCCAGTGGATCGCTTCTTTGGAGATGTCCAGTTCATACAGGTAAAAGGATGACACTGTTCGCTCTACAGATTCAGTTCTGTCCCGCATCGGTCTCACATCTTCAAACCAAAGTGGGCTAGACTCAGAACTGTTGGCAAGCTTGACCAGTATTGGCAGATACCTGGAGTTGTATCCCTGAGCCCCCTAGATAGAATTGTCTCAAGAGATTAAATTGCCAAGGCAAGTTAATTTCAGATGTGAAATCTGTCTTAATTATTCCAATTCTTTAAGACAGATACTTATACAGTGTTCTGTCAAAATAGTTTTTCACTGGACATTTGTTCTTAATCGTGGCTTTTGTAATTCTTTGGAATGGAAATGTTTCTGGTCATTAGCAGGGGTCATGGTTTGAGCGGGAGCAGGGGGGATTCACTTGTGGAGCGCTTCAGGCTCCCTGAACCTTCTGAAGCCAGCAGGAATGCCAGCCCCCTGCTTTGGCCCCCTGCTGGGACTGGTTCAGGCAAGCCCTGCTCTAGCCACGGCTTTACGCCAGCCCTGCTCTAGCCACGGCTTTACGCCAGCCCAGCCCTGCTCTAGCCACGGCTTTACGCCAGCCCTGCTCTAGCCACGGCTTTACGCCAGCCCTGCTCTAGCCACGGCTTTACGCCAGCCCTGCTCTAGCCACGGCTTTACGCCAGCGCTTCCAAGTGAAGAGGCGTGTTGTGTTGGTGCCTGATGCATCAGGTGTGGAGGGCTGTGACCTGGAGGGGAGGTAGGAGGTCTGCCATTTGTTGCACCAGACTTCCCTTAACGATTTTCTCTTTTTTTTCTTAAAGGATCTCCCACCAGTTGCACTCCCAAGCACAATGATGAGCAGGCGAGAATTCAGAAAGCTGCATTTCATTGCAAAGGAAGATGAGGAGGAGGAAGAGGATGTTGTCTAACAACAAACTGTAAACAAGTTAAACCTTTTTTTTTTCTTTGCAACCACGTATGATGGTTGGCTGTGGCACTAACAGAAGGTGTCTGTGTTTGCCTTTTCTCAGAACCAGTAGAGTTTGTTTTTCTGCAACTGGGAGATAGAGTTTTCCCCCACAGTTATCTGGAGCAAAGACTGACTGAATTTTCAGTGATTTGGAAATAAATTGTAGTTTATAGTTTTACCACTTATATTTAGGAAGAAAACAGGGAAAATAGAAGTTCTTACTGCCTTTTTTATAAATTTGAGCCCATATCTGGAGTGAACACTTTGTGTCCTTTTTTTTTTTTTTCTTAAATAGCCAAGACAAGCATTTTAAGAGCAAAGTCCTTTCAATTCTGTGATGGCAGCCACTGTGGCACCCAGATAGTAATGCAGCCAGTTGTCCACCCAGCCCCTACCCCATCACTTGTGTCACTTTGTTTGCATCTCAAGCAGAAACAATTACACCTCTGCAATGCAGCTCTGCTGGCAAAGCCAAGCACGTGGATGTCAGTGTGGGTTCAGCGGTGTCAATCTCTGAAGTTAAATACATTTTTATTGCACGTCAGTTCTCTGAACCACCCCCACCACGTGAAGCTGACTGCTTCCCGCTTCCCCCAGGCCTGCCAGGAGCTCTGCCTGTTCTAACAGTTGTGTAACACAGCTCATGCAGTATTTTCAATTAACTGCCAAGAGTTAGGAATAGGAAACTTGTAAACAAATACACTGGTGGTGATAAAGGAGGAATAAAATCTCTCTGCAGGACTCAGTACACGAACGAGTACTGATGGCTGAGGATACGGGATAGTCCACCCAATCTGTTATTTTGGCCTTCATTTTTAGAAAATAATGAGCAACCTCTGGTGGTTTCAGGAACTGTTAACTCACCCAATGTTTATAATACTTCTTTGAAAGTGTGATTATGCAATAAGCTTCCACATCTTTATTGTTGAAAATAGTTTCTTCTACGTTTCTAAAAATATAAAATGTTATCAGCAGACGGTTTAAATAAATATTAATTTCTACAGCTATAGCCTGTTAAACACTCAAAAGTTGTAAGCCAAACAAATTGCATATGCATGACATGTTAATTTATTCACATTTCCACTCCAGCTGATGCATTGTTTCTGTCAACGATATTTCTTGGCTCCTTTTCACTCTAATTCTGTAACACAGAAAAATCTAATTTTTTAATAGCATATTCATGGTTTTCAGCACAACTCCATCTTGAAGTAGCTCTCCCAGCTTTCCTCAAATGCCGTATTTGCTACCGTCTCTTTCTAGCAAACGTCTTCACACACACTCACTTTAGTTTCAGCACTGTGTAAAACGGGGATTTTCAGTTGGCAGGAAGCAGGCCGTACAGACGACATCGTGTTTGTCATCAGAAGCCGAGCTGCGATGCTTCCCCTGATGTCTAAGCAGCACGGAGCACGTTTCCATCCTGGCTCCTGCTGGGGGTGTTCAGCCAGGCAGCTGCAAGGATCGATTCCGTGCACTGGTACTCAGAACCCCGTGTTAAAATGCGCCAGCTTACTTTTCCTATTGAAGCGTCTGGGAGGGGGACTGAGTTTGTTTAGAAGTGAATTAACACTCTCCGTAGCAAAGCTCCTGCATTTCTAAGACTGCTCAGTTGTGGCTCACACAGCAACGCTGCCTTAGTGCAGTTCTGTGGGGACTGCCTGGATTTGCCCCCGTAGGAGCCCCAGTGACAGCAGGGGTGACAAGAGCTCTTCCCTCCAGGTGAAGTTATTGAGAGCAGTAACTGGTGCTCCATCCGCAGACACAGCTCCCTGCGCTCAGTCTTTCCAGTTTGTACTGGCCACACTGTCTTTACACCTGATTAACTACTCCTGTGCCTCTGCCTCCACATACATACACAGAAAGATGGTGGCAATTTTTTTATTTAAAAAAAAAAACCTGGCCTTGTTCACACTGACAGTCCCCTAAAAGTTCAGCTGGTATTTTAAAAACAAAATTCAAGTAAAAATTGATTTATTTGTATTTTGTTACCTGAGGTAGAAGTGTTTTGCAAAAGCAATATCCTCTAAAGCACCAGGTAAACATGATTTTTATACAGTAATGTTGCTTGTACTGCTTCAAGCAAAAGAGGCAGAGACTTTGAAAGGAAAGAAATCAATGGGAAAGATGACAAAGAATAAGGTGGCAAAAGCAAAGCTATGCTGTGGCCTTGCTCCTCTAAGAGACGAGCAGCAGGAGAGGGGCCGGGGCTGGGTGCAGGTATTTTGGTACAGAAGAGCCAGCGGCTCTGCCCCTGAATCGTCCTTTGGCACAGCCAAGATACAGCCCTTGGCTCCCTGGAAAAGGCACAGAGCAGAATTATCCTGAAGTATTCTTCCTTTGGCTTCATATTCAGAGAAATACAAATCTACAAGTCCCCCCAGAGGAGCTTCTAAGAAGTCTTTGGTCTAAGTTTTGTTGCTGTGCACGGTGGTTTTGGGCCTACGTTTGTCATGGCAAGGAGGATGGGAGGGCATCATCCCTGGCAGCCTCTGGCCTCGTGTTTACACTCTCACAGCTGTACTTCATGGCAGTGTGATCTAAGGAAGGCTCGTAGTCAGAAGGCAGGAGAGCAGAATTAGGCGTGATAGGAACATACATGTGAGAGTGCAGCTGATTTACTTGCAAGCCTCTTTTGCCAGGGACTCCTAAATAAGTTTGTCTAAGAAACCAGAGCTATTTAAAAATGATACCCTGTGACGTGACTTCAAAAGAAAGCAGAAGTCACTTCCAGAGATAGCACTACGAAATCTTGTGGTTTTGCTTCCTTTTTCTGTAAATTTTAGTTTTGTCACAGCTGAGATTATGATTGGTTTTCTTATGGCAAGCAATATGCACAAGTTTTAAATTGTCCACGGTAAAGAGCAGCTGATAGAAGTATTCCCAGTTCACTTCTCGTTCACCTCGCGTTTTGACCGCTTCTGCCAGTTCTGGGACGACAGCACGCTTCTTCTCTATTCTTCAGGACACAAAGGAGAAAACAATATTGCCATCAAAAGCTTTTCATAATAATCAAGTCCCCATCTTCCTTTTAGAGCCAGGCAGAATTTGAATTCTTTCGCCATAACTAGGTTTACATTTTTTTTTTCTGAGGAAATTAGATTAAGCAAATCCTGTTTGCCTCACAAGCGCTCAACGCCTGAAAAATGGGTCTGTGGGTTTCTGCTCCAGAGGAGTCTTTACAAAGGGTGATGTGGTGAGGAGGGGTATGTTTCCATACAAAGAAAATCTGAACGGAAGCAGAGCAACTAATGAGACAGCATTATCATCTGTCTTGGGGATTTTATGTTCCCAGGAACAGCTGCAGCACCCGAGCATCTTTTATCACCACGCACTAACTGCGCAGCGGGGGGGTAAGGACTTGATGGCTGCACCTTTCCTGCCTAAGACGAAGGGCATGAAACTGGTAAGTCTGGATGACTGCTTTGTACGTACACGTGATCGAGATTCCAGGTACTGAAGAGGATTCTGCTCTCCCTGTTACTGTAGGGGTTGATGGAGTGCTTAGAGGGGCAGTCGTCTCTGTCGAAAGGTCCCTGGAAAACAAGACAGCTGCAGGCACAGGCGTACTGCTCCTCCCCCAGGCAGCCAACGACAGACCCACACCAGCTTCCAAGGGACCGTTTCCTTCCTCTGATGTCATACAGGTCGGCCACGGCTTGCTGGGACCAACACTGCTTTAGAAAGGGCTGAACTTACCTGACACGAGAACCACCCCTCCGCAGTGCACAGCCGGACTGCCTCCTCCTCTCTCCTGTCAAAGTAGCACCCGTTGTATTTCACAGATCTCAGTTTATCTGACATCAGGTCAATGATCCTTTTGTACGCATCTCTTGCTGTAGGATGAACAGTTGAAATAGAACTACTAACCTAGAGGGGGGGGAAAAAACCCAACAATCAATCATTCCTTGGTGGCTGTAGCAGCCTGAGGCTCTCTTTTTACAATCAGTTCATTGCGCTGTAAAAGCATTCTATACATATGTGGTCACAGAATTACCTTGAAAATAAGTAATTTTAACAGAAACTTTTACCTCTTTCATGTAGCTTCGTATTCTGCTTTCACAACTGTATCGCATGTAGCTTGATTTGTTCTTGAAACGAGACTCTAGACCTGAAGGGATTTAGACTGTGTTGGAACTTGGTACTTAGTGCTGTGCCTCTGCCTGGCTGGGTATTTATCCCTTCTTTTCACAAACTCAGTATGCACAGATTTTTTTTTTTCCTTTCCCATTTTTATTTTACTGGTTCAAGACTACCCTGCTGTTAGCACTTAAAAGGACCACGCAGAGCATCTGCTGCGAGAGCAGTAGCTGATATTATAGTTGTTAAACGTTTCTCCTTATTGTGCACACACACAGAACGCTACAAGATTATTAAAAGAAAACCAGATTGTTCAGGAAGAACTGCAGCAAGGACTTGGAATGGGAGGGGGATCTTGCAAAGGAAGTATAAATAAAACATAAAGCTGAGCTGGCTGATACGTGCCAGCTATCGATATATTATTAGCAAACTGCTATAAGATTGTAAATGCAGATCTACGTTAACGAGGAAAAATGTATTCCTGACCGATCTTGGATAGACAATAGGGATCATTGGGGTTTTTACCATTTTCTGATACTAAACATGCACGTATTTTAAAGAAACTTAAAAACATGGCCTCACGTAAGCGGTAGCTAATCCCCCGGCCAGGTACCGCCTCGCACCAGCCAGGAGGGCTCCCGGATTTATTTTTACGCTTTTCCTCAAGCACAGTAAAATTGGCAGAAGGGCCCCGGCGGCCCCCCCGGGCGGCAGAACTACCTTCGAACCACCTCCCGTCCTCCTGCCTGTCCTCGGCCAGGATGTTCTCGCTCAGGTTGTGCAGGAGATCGGCCAGCAGCTTCTGCCTCTGG
>NW_020799127.1:8247052-8267121 GCF_003259725.1 Athene cunicularia | reverse complement strand
CTGCAGAGCGAGCGGCCGGGGCCGTGGCGGGGAGGAGGACGGAGGGAGGGGGCCGAAATTAATGCCGCGGTAGCACCGGGCGTAGCGGGGGTCTTTGCGCTTGGCCTGCCTGTCGGTGCCTCCCTCCCCGCGCCGTCCCTGGCAGCAGCCCAGGGGCTTGCGTGGCTCTGAAAAGCTACTAAATTGCCCCCGTTCTTTAGCGTCTGGGTTTTGGCGTTGGCTCAGGCACACAGAGGGTGGTACGGGTCGTTCCTGCGTGTGCTTTGGAACTCGAAATCCAAGCGCTGGCTTGGATTAGCAGACTCGATTGAGTTTATTGGCACACTGCTACACAAGTTAGCTAAGCCCTCGTTTCACTAAGTACTAATTAAATGCTCGGCATAAGAACGTAGTGCGGTTTACGGTGCCAATATTAATTAAAGAAAATTTAGAGTTGTAATCATCTCCTGACTTGATGGACTGCAGGATTTAGTTCTTTGACTGAAGGGTTTCAGTGTTCTTTTATTGTCCTTCCAGGGATTATTTTAAGATTGACACTGGGTTGCTTTGACTCGCTCGCTTCCGCAGGATGCCGCACAAGATCGGGTTTGTAGTTGTCAGTTCATCGGGACACGAAGATGGCTTCAGTGCAAAAGAGTTGATGGTTCATGCACCGACGGTGAACGGCTGGCGATCACCCAGGTACCGCGGGCGGGAGGAGCCAGCGTGGCCCCGGGCCACGGAGATGTACCCTGCAGGGGCTTCCCAGACCAAAAAAGTTTTTTTTTTCTTTAATCCCATGGAATCCTTACGTCGGGAAAAAATTGCCTTGGTTATCCCCTAAAGGCATCGCATTGCTCTTAAATAAAGTCATTTTAAAAGAAAAAAAGGGAACTAGTTTTGTTCACGTCAGTCTTGAAGTTTGCAACTGGTTTGGCTTAGTATTAAAAATCTGGTTTTCTCAGCACGTCCTCTAGATACGTGTGGGGCACTTTAACATACGCATGTGATAAAGCGAAAAGTGTTTCCACTCTACTCTTTTGGTTTCTTTTTTACGATATTTGTAATGCTGACTTAAACTATAGTATCTTTGGAAAGTTTCATAATTAAATGTTACTCAAGTTGGAAGTGAAGTCATCTTGAAAAAGACATTCAGAAATTGTGTATGTTTTCAGACTCTGTCAGTATCCACAGGAAATTGTTCTGCAGTTGGTGGAGAGATGTCGAATACGGAAACTGCAGTTGCTTGCTCACCAGTACATGATTTCAAGCAAAATTGAGTTCTACATCAGTGAAAGCTTGCCTGAATACTTTGTTCCTTATCAGTCAGAGAGGTTTCACAGACTAGGGTAAGTCAAAAAGCTCTGAATGGTTTTATTACCTTAATCACAAAGGCCTGAGGAGGAAATAATATTCATTATGCTTTGCGCTCAGCATGGGTACGCTGTGCTGCAAGCAGTGCAGGGGTTCCATGCTCACTTGGATCTGTAACAGAGCTGAAGACACAGGCGTTAGAGGTGTGATGCAGATGAACAGTCTTGTCAGGTGACAGCACACGTTGTTTCAGTTACGAGGGAGTTTTAAACCTTATCAAAGTACTAACCTGAGGAGCAAAAATACAGCTGTACCTTTCCCCTGCTTACTTGTTACATTTTCCTTCTCAGTTATGTCCCTCTCTCAGACAATGAAAAGACTGATTTCAAAGCACGAGAGTTAAAATCTGTGTATATGGATGCAGTTGGCCAGTACCTGAAGCTGATTTTCCATAAAAATTATGTCAATAAATACAACTTATATGGCCAGGTAAGTTGAGTTGTCCTTACTTGGTAAGCTAGATGACGTTTCAGTAGTACAGAACAGGCATAGAAATCTGCTCCCTTGATTTGTGGAAGCTAAAAGTGTTGGTTGAAAGCTCCTGGGTTTATTTTTGATTTCTTTTAAAACAGAAAATAACAAATAAAAGGTTGTGAGTGACTTGGGATGATGACCAAGCACACGCAGCTTCTCCAGAACAAACGAGTTGAGCGCATGTTCCGGTACCACGGTTGATGCTGAGTTTGAGGCTGCACAGCTGGCTCTGTGCTGAAGACAAAGCGCTGCCTCCGAGAGCAGCTTTGGGGTCACTGCAAAGCCACTTGTAGTCTTTAGGATCTGATGTGGCATTACGTGGAGGTGTGGCCCAGCCATCCTGATACAGAAAGAGCAAATATCTGCCTCAGTTCTGCAGTGACTCTTTTCACTCCCATCCCAGACCAGCAAAGGGAACAACTAATGACTGTACAATGTGGTCTTTAGCTGTAATAAATTTTTAATGGAGCATGAAGTATATTTAGCACTTAGTGCTTTTCTCTGCTTCCATAACACCCTGGAGACCACAGGTCCTATTTTCTTTTGTTCCAATTTTTCGGTTTTTGTAAGATATGGATAAAGCAATGACCTTATGCATTTACATTTTCTTTAAATCTATCCCAGGTTGCCCTCGTAGCTATAAACATTATTGGAGATCCAGCAGACTACAGTAACGACAGCAATAATACTGTAAGTGCAAAGCATCCCTGTCTTTTTACTGTCGCTACACGTGTTCAGTTACAGGGTTCTCACGGTAATGGAACCCATTTTTCTTTTGCTAGTTTTGTGCTGTAGCAGAGCTGCCATGTATTGATTTTTTTTTTTTTACGTTATCTTGAAGCAATAAAGTTCTCAAAACTCAAGCCTAATGTGCGGATACAAAAAATAAACCATTATCAATTAGAACACTTGCATTTTCAGCCTCTCTAAATCCTCAGGTTTCGATGTGCCCCAAAACATAAGTATTATTAGTTGTGTGCCTTATGTTAATTGTGGCAAGTCAGAATTTCTGTCCTGAACACACACTTGATGTTGATGTATGTGCATTAAGAATTTTTTTTTCCCCCCTTTACAAAGCCTTCCAGAGAGAAGCTGATAGACCACTACTTAGGAATTAAATCAGATGATCCTGCCTTAGATGGAACTTACCTTGGGTAAGGACGTTCTTGTGCATGTACCCTGGCAAAATGTCTACTCAGTCTGAAGTAGTTCCCAGTTTCTACATTTTGTTAGTTCCCTGCTAGTGAAAAGAGAAGATGTGCACTCAGCTTGATTTGGTTTTGGATGAACTGAAAGTTTGTTTATTAATTTTTTCTCTCCAGGAAAGCCGACTCCATTTCTCCTCTGGATGATTTGGCTTTTGACATGTACCAGGATCCAGAAGTTGCTCAGATAATCCGTAGGCTGGATGAGAAGAAGCGCGACGCTGTCCGCCATGAACGCTACGATTATGCCAAGAAACTCAAACAGGCTATTGCTGACTTGCAGAAGGTGGTGTTGAAAGACTGTTTATCTCTTAAGCTGGACTGTGTTCCAGTGGTCCATCAGGGACCCTAGTGTTCTCGTGGAGTGGTGATGATTTCCAGTATATTTTCTAAATAGTAATTTTAAGGTCAGGTAGCTTGATTTAATAACTTGGCTGGAAGTACTGAAAGTCATACGTGTGTTGTTGTTATCCCACCTTCTAGGTAGGGGAACGACTCGGACGGTATGAGGTGGAGAAGCGCTATGCTGTAGAGAAAGAGGATTACGATCTTGCTAAGATGAAAAAACAGCAAATGGAAGCGTACCGCCTGAAGGTGTATCAGCAACTGGAGCTTCACGACCTTCTGGATGCAGAGCTGATGGTGGGTGCTGTTACCGTTAGTTCGGGAGGCTTTGTCACGTGGGTGTTGTAAATAGAAGTGGCGGGGCAAACAATAAATTCAGGGGAGTTTTACATTGTTCTCGGAATAGGAAGCTTTATAATCTCTCCACACGCACATCCTCAAAGAATTCTTTTCAGATTATTTCATAAAGCTGCATCCAGTGGAGGTGATTGCATGTCTGTGGGCGAGGTCTGATACTTGAAAGCAGCAGAATCTTGTTGACCATCGGAGCTGCAGCTGTACTAACTCTGATTTTAGTGCACCGTTGGCCTTGCTTTACAACATCTCCTTCCCTTTCTCAGATTCGAAAACCACCTGAATTGCCTTCGGAGCCTGTGTTTTATGCTGACAATCCTCAGCACCCAAAAGCTGCAAGTTCACCTCCCTGTGAGCACCCAGGGCCGCAGAAGGGAGAGCCATGGAGAGCGGAGCCTCTGCTGCCAGAGGAGTCGGCAGGTCCCACTTCTGCCGAGCCCGCGGGTCCCCAGCAGTCCCCTCCTCCTCCTGGCACTCACCCCACAACCTCCAGGGAAGGGTTTCCCAAAGAAAATGTGAGTAGTGGACCTCTGCTGCTGCAGAAACCTGCCAGAGCAAATGGTCTTGTGTTCAGCCTTTCGGAACAACAGGGTCGTCCAGGGTTATTCTCCTGGCTGAAATTGGACTGCTGAGCACTGCCTGTCTAATGCTTGGCACTGGTCTTTCCCTCCCCTGAATTTCTTTGGAAGCTTTTAGAAATGTTTGTTGAGATTGAAGCAAGAAAGGGGTTACATCTGATTTACAACTAGACATGAAATGACTAATCAGGGGTCACACAGCCGGTACAGTGGAAGCTGAATTCTGCTTGTGCCATTAATGGCTTAATAAATCTTCCTAGAGACAGTGTTGGGTGAACCTGGAGCAGCAAGGGAGTTTGTGAGAAAGCGGTTGAAGGGTAAGAGTCTTGGTGTTGTGTCTAAAGAGAAGAGGAAAATGATGGTATCTAGTTAACTTAATCTTTAGGTTTTGCTGCTCCAGCTTCTGGCAAAGCCAATGAAGACGTGTGGGCTCCAGCAGCATTCTCTCTTGACAGGATGTTGATTTAAAATAATTTAACAAAGCTTTATGACTTGCTGCCTTCCTGTCAACAGGGGATTTCTTCTGTAGGTCGTGCGCTTCCACAAAAGGCGTTTTGTGTGTGTTTTATTGTATTCTATAGGCAAGAAATAAGTTTTATTTGGTCACTGATTTCAGGTCTTCGTGATGTTATTATGGGAAGGCCAACCTCTGCACTTTGTTGTAAAGCGATACTGCTTTGATGGGGGAAGAATCCAATTAGTGATGAAACAACTTCACATCTAAGTTTTTTCTAGAACAGCAAATTTTATCTTCTCTTAGGCTGAATTTTTACCTTATGATGAGAGACCCCTTCCAGCTTTCTGTAAACAGTCTGAGGAGGCAATCGCGTACCTTGAGCCGGAGGTGACTGAAGAGGATATTGGTGATACCTCAAGAAGTGGCTTTACTGGGGAACCTGAACCATTGACTGAGAAGGCTCTGAGGGAGGCCAGCCCTGCTGTTGAAGTTTTTGGAGAAGCTTTGGTAAAGAACAGTAAAATAAGCACATAGATTATCATGACCTGTGCTGGGTTGATTTGATATGCGCTCTCTCCACAAAGGCCTAACGATACGACTTTTACATGTCGGAGCTGTTACGTAAAAATCTGAGATTGAAATTTGACCTTGGGTATATGGGTCCCTGTTTTCAAGATTAAATGATGCTGCAATGTTTATGATTTATTAATTGATGAGCTGTTAAGCAGAGAGTATCCAGTAGACTGCTTTAGGGTACAGACCCTACCAGAATGCCCATAACTTGCCACTGTAGGGAGAGAAACCATTGCTGTGCCTGAAACGGTTCCTTGAGCCCGACCTGTTAATCCATCAGTTTTTCAAAAATACGTGCTTTAAGAAAAGCCAGATTCCTGCAGGAAAAACCTGGGGAATTCATGCTTAAATATGTTCTTTTGAGGCTGTTTCTGTATATAAATGTAGAATAAACAGTGAAATGTCAGTATTGACTTTTTAAAAGATAAACTCGTTCTGTGTTCAGGTTTCAGGAGCATATTCCAAAACTTGGTCATATCGAGAAGATGCGTTACTGGCTGTGTACAAGAAGCTGATGGAAATGTCAGTGAACACTCCAAAGGAGGATCTAAAGAACATGCTGAGGGCTGCCATTTTTCTTGTACAGAGAGCCATCAAAGACATAGTGTCCTCAGTAAGTTGTGATATGTTTGATAAGAAATGCTCCGGAGCAGAACTAGCCGCCAAAATTGCAGAACCACGTGGTTAAGATACTTTGAACAAATTGTTTGTAAATCTACTGTTGAGTAAATTAAAAAGAAAAAAAAAAAAAGAAAAACCAAACCAAAAAAACCCCCAAGAAGCCAACTGAAATGTCAACTTCTAGGTAGAATCAAGGGCTGGGCAATGTCTGACACTCAGCAGCGTGGATAATACTGTCCTGGGATGTCCTGCAGTAAATGAGTGGGGTGGATGAGCCTTTTTTTGTTTGTTTTTATTGGTGTGTGTGTGTGAAGTTGAAATACAGCAATGAATTAAGTTTTAGTTTCCAACCTGAGAGACCACACTGAGCCTCAGGAGACTTAGGCTTCAGCTAAGCCTTAAACAAGAAGAAAAGAGAAAAAAGATTCAAAAGCTGTGTTACTTTTTAAAAACAAATTCTGAAGCCCAAGCCCTGGCAGCATGTTTTCTGGAAGAGAGGTATCTGAAGCAGCTTCCATTAAGAGTGTTACTGTAATTCTAGATTGCTGCTGTTCTTTAGAACTACGGAAAAGATTTTATGATATTGTCTGAAAACAGGAATCTGTGTGGTATTTTTGTTCAGTGTTTCATTTTTCTTTTTCACTTAGGTTTTCCAAGCATCCCTGAAGCTTTTAAAAATGATCATTACCCAGTATATACCAAAACATAAACTGGGAAAGCTAGAAACTTCTCATTGTGTGGAAAAAACACTTCCGAATTTGCTTTCTAGAACAGGAGACTCTTCATCCCGTCTTCGCCTTGTGGCTTCAAACTTTATTCGGGTAGGTGTTTTTCTTCAAATTACAGTTTGATGTGCATTAAAATGAGTCTGCATGTGGATGACAGCTCGTCAGACCTGACTTCCAGTCCGGAGTTTGCTGCTGTAACAGGTTACGCAGGGGAAGGGAAAGGGGTGGCACCACCTCGGTGTCTCTGCAGGGTTTCTCCAGCCCCGTATCATCACCCTTGCGGTGAGGGACGCCTGGGGAGGTGCCTGCTGCTGCAGCTGCAGGGCGGGTGTGACTCTTGCCTTCCTCTTTGTTGCAAGTGGTCTAGAGAGGGGAGAGCAAGGGACTACAGCACACTGCTCAGACTGTGTTTGCACTTTGATTGTGTCTTTGACAGTCAGTTTTTGAAAGTCAGCTTAGCAAAAGCATGAAAAAGATGAAAGACACAGCCCCTTCCTTGCTCAGTGCTGACAGAGAGGAGCTGTGAATAGCTGCTAGAGGATTACAGGCTCTATTTTCCAGTTGAATTTAGAAGAAAGAACAGTAGTTTGGTGTGAAAATGTGTCAATTCAGTCCCCGGGGTGGAGTGAGTCACTGGCTCTGGGTCATTTACCCTTGCTTGCATTCGCACATGGAGGGAAAAGACCTTCCTTTTGCTGTAGATGTAAGTAAAATTTTAACAGGGCTGTTGTGTGAAGGGGTCTGTGTGTCACTGGAACCCCAAAGGTGATAGGTTACCCTGTTACTGCCTCTTGGCTTGTTTATAATAGATTGTCTAAATGAATGAGAAAGGAAATGAGAACCTGGTTACAAATGTATTTTCATAGGCAGGACATGGCCTGGGGAGGAGGAAAACACGTTTATTTTGTATCGCTGCTAACAGGGGAGGCCCTGCCTGAGCAAGCCCTTCTCCGGGGAGGCTGCCAGGTGTTTGTAGCCATGAGTATGTCCAAAAGAGAGCAGCCAGCCCGGTGGGGAGGGCATCTGGCCCTCAGGAGGGGGGCTGCAGGACTCCGTCACCTGCTCGAGTGTCCGTCAGCTGGCAGGAGGGGGCTTTGGGTGATTAAACCTTCTGCTACCTGCAAAGAAAGAAACATTGAGCTTTGAAGAGCAGCAGAATTTAGCCCTTAAGGTTCTTTACAAATGAGAATGAGAAATCCTAAGATGGTGTATGTTGTGTGAGGCACTCTTGAAATCCATCTTGAGGCAATGTCAAGACTTTGGATCCCTTGTGACACTTCTCCTCCTCCTCCTCCTCCTCCTCTGGGAGTTCAGGGTAAGATGGAATGCTTGAAATTTTTCTTACAGTCCAGTTCTGTAATTCATCTGAGCATGTCTAAGGCTCTCTTGATTTCTCAGTAGTTTTCTCTCTGATGCCAAAAGCAAGACCAAGTATCTGTATAATCTCTTTAAAGCCTTTGCGAGCAACTTCTGGCTGCTAAAGTAACAAATAAGCAGCTACTTCTTACGGAAGGCTTCTTTCATTTTACTTAACTTGTTATAAGTAACTTAGAATAACCGTACTGTGCAAAGACGGTTAATGTTCCTCCTTCAGCCCTCCTGCACGCGCCCTGACTCTCCGTGTGTTCACAGGAGATGGCACTGTGTAGTGAGGTTAAACCTCTTCAGATCGTTCCGGTTCATTTGGTTCAGCCGCTAAAGCCGAACTCCCCGACACACCTGGCAGTGGGTCAGGTGGAGCTGGTGGAGCATCTGCTGAAGGACATGGGGACTGGGAGCTCGGGCTTCACCGTCAGCAACGTCATGAAGGTAGGACTCTGAGTCTACAGCACATAAAGTTTTTTTCTGTTGCTGTTTTATCGGGTCTTGTCTGTCTGGTTTGGGGTGCTTGGTGAATTACCGAAGGGAATTGGAGCCTTTTGGAGGTGACAGCACACAACCCTGTGAGGCAGCAAGAGGCCAATACGGGGAGAAAAGAATCACCGGATCAAATATGTTTGCAAAAACCTGTCTGTGTGAAGTGCAGTGGCTCTCACTGCAGTGAAATAATTGTCTTAGACTAATCAACAAACACGTGGGAGAAGAGAGGCATGATTGTTTTTATTATTTTTTTCAGTTTGCGACGGGAGCTTTGGAACACAGAGTTTATGAAGTTCGGGATGTCGCGCTGCGGATCATCTTTGATATGTACAGGACGCACAAGGCTGCTGTCCTGGAGTATCTTCCTCCAGATGATGCAAGCATCCGCAAGACTGTTCCCTATAAAACACTCTTTGACGGATTTACTAAAATAGATGGTAAACTTTCTGAAGCTGAAATTAGGGTACGTACTGAGATTGCAGAACATACCGAGCTACTTTAAACGTTGCCTTCAACTGAGCAATATAGTGAGTTTGGAGCTGTATTAGACACTGAGTGACACGTAGCAGAGGGTCTTAAGGTGTGTTGTTAACATTACTTACTGTAAAAACCTGGTGTTCGGCTTATTCCATACACTCGCTCCTATGAATAAAGCCTACAAAGACTACAGAGGTGGTACTTCTGACAGAACAAACCATCATTTTGGAAAATATTCTGTTTAATGCTGGCTAGCCTTGGAAACAGGAAGCGCCGAGGAAATGCTCTGTGTTTCCTCCAGGTAGTACAGAGGAATTCGGGGGGAGGGAGGTGTTACTGTTGTCACCAGTCGTTTCACCGAGCAGGATATTTCTTGTACTGCATTGACCATTTGTTCTGTGTCGATGTGTTTTGCAATCTCTTCTGTATTTTGTAATTGAAGTTGTAATTGGAAGTGTATTTCTTGTCAGGCACAGAGAAAGGCAGCAACAGAAGAAGCAGAGAAACAGAAGAAGGAAGAGATAAAAGTTCTGCAAGATCAGCTGGCAGCTCTGAGGGAGATACAAGCAGAAGTTCAAGCTGGAAAGGTTAGGGTGGTTTGGGGTTTTTTATGTGTTTTTAAAATCCTTTTTTTCCTCAGGTATCAGGCTCAGATAATTAACATTACTGTTGTATCATTATTTTTATAAATAAATAAATAAATAAGGAATCCATGACATACGCTAACTGACTTTCCTCTCAGCAGTCCAGCTTAGGATCTGGGAGGTTGTTTTTCCTAACATAGGACAAAATTTGGATTCTTTTTTATAACACCTTTCTCCTCAGTGTGGTAAATTTGAGAGTGTTTCTGCAAGTTTTAAATGTGTCTGTACCAGCTAGAGTGTAGGAGTTGTGCTGAGCGTGTCCAGGCCCTCCAGAGGCAAGCTGGACTGCACATCCTTTCGGTTTTGTATCTGAACCTTGGGAAGGGACCAGCTACCCCAGTGCCAGGGGGAGGACTGTTTGTCCCTCCTCAGAAGATTGGTGCCTCAATACTCGAGATTTGCTGCAGGACCAGAAGCACAAACGTTGTAATGCGTTGGCTCTGATTCTGAGCTTTTAATTCCAGACAAAAATCGGAATCTAATCTGTTCTCTTTCTCCCTGGCAAGCATCATAGTCACTAGCAAATTTCTGATTTAAATTTCTTTGTTCAACAGGAAAAAGAATCTGATTTTCAGAAGCCAAAGAATCAAGGTGGGTAGTTTCAAATAGTATTAAGAAACGTAGAGATATTTCAGGATGTCTTTGAAATGCTGTAGATGCTTAACAGATTAGTGAATTATCTCAATTAAAACCATGCCAGAGTGCTTTGGACTGGCTGAGTCTCAGCCTGCCGTGGAGGTAACAATTAAGTTCACAAAAGAAAATTTACCATCAGCTAACCAGTTAATTTCTAATAAGCAATTAGTATGGCTTGTCTTGAAGCCATTTTAGATTCCTCCCCAGTCCTGAGGTAGATCATCTACTACCTCTAAAAATAATCACTAAAATATTTCACTGTTTTTTTACCAACATGGCAGTGGTGTGCTTCTGTTAGGTTTTCTGCTGTTAAGATCCATCAAGCCAGTATTTCTGGGCATGCACAGAAGCTAGTTAAAATGTGATCTTGGTTTTAACAGTTCTCTTTTTACAGGTTACCAGGTAGACGAAAGCCCACAGCCTGCAGCAGCAGAGATTCCTGATGATCATTCCTCTGTTGCAAATTACTTGGATAAGTAAGTTAGATGAGCAGCTTCTAAGCACCTGCAAGCTAATAAAGTTAATAATTTTTCCAGTAGATCAAAGCTAATAGCTTCAGCACTGAAACAATGAAAAAGCAAATCTCTTCTAACAGATTTGGAATTATCACCAGGCAATTCTAGACGTTGATTTTTTTTTTTAAGTTCTTGGATAGTGTGACCTTGATCTTGTTTCCTGAGTAGTTGCCTGTGGGATAAGAAATTGCCACAGTTTAATGTTCAACTGTCAGCATAAAATAAGGCAACGATGTATTGTAGCTGTCATGTGTGTTGCAGGATAAGGGCGTAGAGAAAGCATCTGACAGTTCTGAGCCGTGAAAGCCGGTTTCAATGAGCTGTTCTCAGTGCTTTTGTGGAATTACTTCTTTCTGTATGAACAGCTGCATCACAGTTGTATTTACCATGAATTATATAATAGTAGGTGTTCATGCCCTATCCTAAGGTCAGCACTATATAGGGAAAACAAGGTGTGCCAGGATCTTAGCTGTTTTTCTGAATAGTTTCTAACAGAAGAAACGGGGTTCATCCATTTCACTCTGATGTTTGGGTTTTTTTTCCTAGTTTGTGTATTTTTTGTGGTGAAAGAGACGAATCCTTCACAGAGGAAGGGTTGGATCTCCATTACTGGAAAAACTGCCCGATGCTAACCAGATGTGGGCACTGCAAACAGGTTAGACATGAGCTTTCTAGAGCTACTACAAGACATTAACTGTTGTTATTCTGGTTTGAAGGTTCTGTATGACGTTTAATGTTAAGGTGGGTGAATTCCGAACACAGCTGTGTGATCTTGGGCAGTGCTTTTCGAAAAGAGCAGCATTGTAAATTGCGTTAGTAACTGGACTCAAATTTAATTTTTCCCTTTGTCAGTTTGGAAAGTGCTATTTAACTGCCAGAAATTGCATAAGCAGTTTTTTTTAAATGCTGTCCTTATTTACTCAGCGCAGTATAAGTCTGCTCGGGTGCCTCTGACTCTCCTGCAGGTGGTGGAAATAGCAAGCCTGACAGAGCACTTGCTGATCGATTGTGATAAAAAGGACAGCTTTGGGAAATGTCACCGATGCAGTGAGGCCCTTCCAAAAGACGAGTTGCCCAAACATATTAAGAGCAAGACTTGCAATGGTGAGTATTTTCAAACAGGAAGGTCAAACTTCAAAGGTCGGGTCAGTCAGACTTTCAGATGCTGTGTATCTTTGGCCAGTCAGGCCACTTCTGTTCAGGTACACTAAATCGGTGGATTTAGAAATCTAAGTAAATCCTCAGGAGGGAACGCTGTTGGAATAAAAGCCTGAGTTTCCCAGTGCTTGAAATGCTTCGCTTTTGTGAATGTGTGTGGGGAGATGAGTGAGGAGAACAGAAAGCCTCTCCCACAGCCTTGCAGATTAAGCCCTGTCTCGTTTCTGTGTAGATGATGAAACACGGGACTTCTCTGAGAGCAGGTACTGATAACAGGGGAAGAGCTGGTTTAGCCATGGGGTAGTTTTTATGCTCTTTGTCGTGCAGGTTCTCCTCTTGTAGCTGAAATTAGCCCGTCTTTGCAATTCATACATTCTTTTTCTAATAATTTCAGCCGCCAAACCAGAAGATGTGGCAAACCATTGTCCGTTGTGCCACGACAACTTTTCCCCAGGAGAGGAGGTGAGACTTGCCCTCCAGATTGGCCTGATGTTGTTATGTCACCGGGACAGAATTCAGGGGCTCTGGCACTGGCTTATACCCACCACTTCAGAACATGCTGGGGTTATTGTCGGGTCTGTAACTGCTCTCTGACACCCCGGGGACCGTGTCTGAACCTGGGCCTTCTACCCTTAAAGCTGTTGGTGGGAGTCACAGGCCTGCAGGCTCTTTGGTGTCGGTCTTTCTCCCCCTGCACAGGCAGCTAGACACCTTACAGCTTTCCAAATTCCCAACTGCTGCCAGATTCTGTGAGTTCCCCTGTCAGCCCTGGTGTCAGGGGTGCTGTTATGCACCTTAAAACACTGCAGCAGGACTGAGCCCACCCAACAAGGCATCTGGGATTAAGACATGGTTGATTTGGGTATAAGGAAAAACTGGACATGGAAAAACTGGACAAGAACTGCTCTAATTGACAAGAGAGTTGAGATGGCCTCTCTAATTTCTACGTGCTGGTCCCTGCGGCTGCCTAATGCTATGGAGTCTGTGACAAACCAGCTCCAAAACGTGCTTTCAGTGACTGAAAATACATATTGGTATTATATAGAAAGTGATTTCTTGAGAAATTACTTATCTGTTAGTCTTTTATATGAATCATCTGACAGTACATTGGGATCATATTGAGTTCAGTGTGTGATTTAGTTTTTGGAAAAAGACTGTCCAGGAGGCAGCCAACAGTGCCATACTGAGTATTAGATCCAGTTAAATGACAATTAATTTCTGTCATTTTCTTCCTTTCAGTGGAACCATTGACTAGGGCTTCTGTTCTCAAAACCAAATTTTTTCTGAATCCTTTTTGCTTTGCCCAGCATGAGCAGCCCAGAAAATATTGTAACCAAGTCTGAAACGTTTGTTGGGAAATGTACATGTTGTTGGGATTTGGTTTTTTGCTTTTTAGTTTTTCTTGCATCTGCCCAAATGATTCTTGTAAGAGGCTTCATGTAGCCTCTAGTCTGAAGAGGCTGTCATGTTTTCTACTCCCACTCCTTCGGGTTGCTGAATGCTTTAACTTATTATCATAACCCTGTTGTTATGCCCACACTTTTTCAGTTTAAAATATCTGTAGATGAAAAGATTTTCCATGTTACTTGTACGCTGTTTTTTCCTGAGTTGAACTCGGTTGTTAGTTAAGAAAATTTAAAAACCAAAATGAATGTCACTTGCTTTTAATTTCTGTGATGTGGCTGGGTTGTTTTTTTTTTTATTGTGATACACCTTTTCACTTATATAAAGAAATAGAAATGAATAAATCCATTTCACTAAGTGCACCCTAAGGTGCTCATACTGAGGGGGCAGATGAAAAATGCTGTTGCCATAAAGTCTGTATGACTCTCGTTTTCCCCATGTTTTACAAAGCGTTCGTGCGTACCTGGTGACTAGATAAAAGACTGGCTAATTTTGCTGGCATTGTAATATCACTTCTTCTGAATTGACTTTAGGCCTGGAAAGCTCACCTGATGGGCAGAGATGGCTGTAAAATGAATCAACGCAGGATATCCATAATAAATAAAACTCTTCTGGTGCAGCCTGGTAAGATATTATTTTACAGTAATAATGATTATGCTTTTGACTGCGTGGCCTTTACTTAAGAAAAGTTTTTCATCCTTGAGAGCAAGCTGGCCCTTCGTTACTCGTTCAGCACGGTTTTTACATTTGTGCGACCTAACTGGTAGTTCTTACGCTGGTCCAGACTACAGTATCCTCAGGGAGCAGATTCTCAGGATCATTCAAAAAGAATAATTTCACAGTGAGGGCATTAGCTCAGCTGATTGGGAAAACTGCCATTTGTCATCGTTTGACCCGTTTGGGGTTTTTCCCTGCGTGGTAGTAGGACCATGAGGAGAACAATCAGCGGTGCTCCTAAACAGTTAACGTTCTGGAAAGCTCCTGAACGCTGACACAGAGAACGAGAGCCTGATTTAGCTTTTAATGTCCAATCAGAGGATGCTAATCTAATCCTAATTACAAGATGAATTGAATAGTTAGTGCTGTGTACTGCTTTTCCTTTTCAATTCAGACCCAGGAGCTAGGCAGAATTTCTGATTGTGCAGCTTCTTCACCAACAAAGAGAAACTGATGCTGATGTCAGGTGTTGTTCTTTTTTTTAACAGTCATCTTTATTTATGAAGCACATCCAAACCCCTTTATTTCCTGAACACAGAAGTTAAACAAACAAGCTATTTTCACTGCCTGCAGCACCAAAACTCTTTTGGCCAGTGACATTCAAAACCTTTCCTCCTTCAGACTTTTTTTCTGGAGTTCTTTAGTCCTCTGCATGTTCAGGTCGTCGCTAGAGTCAAACCTCCTCTGCCTGGTATTTGCTTTGCTCGGAGCTGCGTTTCACAACTACTCCAAGCTCCTGAGAAGAATTTGTTGAATTGTCCCTTTCAGCTGCTGTAAGCGAATGTGGTTAAACCCGACAGTTTCCAGTCCTGAACTGGACCTACAGTCATGTCTGTCTGTCTTTGCTCTTTCTACTTGTTAATGAGAATGCTGCTTAGTTTGCTGCTGCTTGGGATTTGGACACGTAAGAGAAACTGAAATCCTGCCTGGGCACAGCTCAGAGCAATTTCCTAGAGACAGGAGGGGAGCCCTGACCGTTCAGTCCTCCCCTCCTGGCAGGAGCCGCGCCTCCCGCTGGATGCCGGCCAACTTTAGTGGCTAGTGTGGGTCATTCAGACTTCATATACCTTGAGAATCAAAATGGTTGATAAAATTCAAGACTGGGACCAGATGTGCTTGCAATAACCATCTTTATTTTTCTCTTTACAGGCAAAATAGGTGGCCAGTATTTAAAGAAACCAGGTCCTCTGGGAGCAAAAGCTTCACCTCCCTCTATAGGAAGCAAGATCCCAACCCCAAGAGGGGGCCGAAATAAAAGCACTGGCAAAACATACTCAAAGCGATGACAGGACAAGTATTTTTAACTTTGGCTTAGTAACGGGGCATATAGTTGTTAATAGCTGTTTAAACTTTGTGGGCAACTCATACCATCGTTTCCAGCTGCCTGTGGGGGGCTGCCTGTCACCCTGACAGCTGGGGTCGGCTCTCTGTGCTGCGCAGCGCTGTGCTCTTCTCCTAGAAATGCTCACCTCAGGGACAGCCCTGGCCTGCCACACGCCCTGCGTGGCACAAGGGAGGCCCTGCATTGCTCTTTTCGACTGGTTCCTCCTTAAAAAACCTCCGCGATGAGCATGGAGTTAACATGGCCGCGCCGCGTGGCCGCTGTCACCGTCAGCACCGGGGTTACATGGTTATGCTGGGGTCGGGTCTGGATTTGAGATCCAGTGAGGAATTTCCTCAAGATCCATCGCTTGTGGTTTGGCTTTCTTTTGGGGGAGAGCAAGAAACTTGCCAAGCAGAAAATGTACTGTGCTTTCAGGACAGAGCTGAGAAGCTTTTGTTCTTTTGATCTAAGGGTAATGCTTGTTTGCAGTTATATAATCTGAAAGCTTGGGAAGTAATACCTGTGTTAGCTGACTTTACCACCTGATCACTTCAGTGTAATAATAGCTTTCTGCCAAAATTGACTTTATAACATGCTGAAAGCAACAGTGTCAATATTTTTTGCTAGTCTCGCCATCAGACGCTTGTGGTAGACAAATAGGTCACAGGTGAAACTGTGTGTACTGGCTGGCCAGGAGACAGGCTGCCTTGTGTATTTACAGAGAATTATCATTACAACTGAGGAAGCGCGATTGAAAATCAGGAAATACAGCGAGCGAAACGGGCGTGTTGCAGTCGTGCGGGTCGCTTCGGTGGGGTGACGAGGGTGGTGTCCTCGGCGGTGCCGTCGTTCCTCCGCGTGGAATGGAAAAGGGCTGCATGTGTAGGGGAAAGGCAGCGTGTATCTCAGTAATCTGACAGACCTGGATGATCCTGTATTGATAAACTCTTGGACCAATTCATGGGTAAAATAATTCCGTAAAGCAAAAGTCTTCCTCGTGGGTTTGCTAGCAGAAAAAAAAAAAAAAAAAAAAAAAAAAAAAAAAAAAAGAGAGAGAGAAATTGCAGTGTAGTTGAGGAAGGCGATGGGGTTTGTTCTTCCCACTGCAGGCCTAAGTCAGCTGAAAGCTCAAGTTGACCCTGCAAGGAAAGGAATTGCATCAGGGCTATTCTAAGATGTTTCCACTCATTTTTAAAATGCTTAGAAACATTATTTTCATGGATAACTTTGCTCTCCTTCCTAATACAAGTCTGTAATTTAACAAGCTCAAGCAGGTTAACGATGTCTCGTGAGATAGCTGCCTCTTCCTCGGGTCTGCGGGTATGTTAATATATATCTATATATTTGTGTTACTCTGGGAGTAACACAGGCCGTGCTGGCCAGAAGCAGTTTTGCTGAGGAAGCCCGGCCTTTACATCTATTTCGGGTGTAGAGTTTTAAAGGCAGTAGAGCAGCACCCGAAGCACTACTCAAAACCAAGAGTTAGCACCAAATAAAAAAGCTAAAGGGCTGGTTGGGCACATGCCGTTACACAGGAGGTGACATGATGTAGCTGCTCCACACTGCCCCTCTGGCTGCGCCCTAAGTGCCTCCTGAGTCCACTTGACAAGAGGATTCGGCGACACCGCAGAGTTCCATTTGGTACGCGATAAGAGCCTGTGCACCAGTGGGGCTGCTCTTAAAGCCATGCTTTAAAAATCTCATGCTTAATTCTGAAATACATCCCCAAGATATAGCTCCCTTTAAAGAAAAGAAAAAAAAATCATAGTGGGGCCCTGAAAAACTTGAATTACTAAATTCAGACCTTTTTTCCTGCTTTAGCATACTTTCAGCTCACTTCTAAATCCAGCTCTAATACGGAGTTACTCTAGTTAGATCTAGACTACAGCGTGTGACCATTTGATAGCCTCAAAGAGAACAAATCCGATTAAGACGCAGCGTATGAAGCTTTGTGCCTAAAGCAACAATCCAAACCTTTCTACTTGTAACGCTCAGGGAGTTCCATTCCAGGGTAGAATTAATTGGTCCCACGTCTGTGTTCACCATAGGTACAACAAATGAGCCATCGTGCTAATAGGAGTTTTGAGGGCTGAGCTTTTTTTGCTACCACGGGAGGAGTTTGTGGTGTTGTTCTGTAAATGCAGCGCTGATTTTGTAAGAGGGTTTTTATAGTTGGCTGCAGCCTGTCTACAAGCTCATGAATTTTGCAGGTAGATCGGTGCACTTGTATTTTGGAAGTCTTTATATCAATTGTGTCTTTAACTCTTCCAAATATATATATCAATAAATAGACATATGCTAGGAATATATATATATAAACAAAAATGTATGTATTTTTATTTCTACTTTAGTGACCTGGATTCCTTATGCAACCGAAGTAACCATTGATTCTGCTCAGAGATTAGGATGTGCCATGGACGGCAGGCTCAGGACCTTTTTTTCCTTTTGGAACATAAACCCGAGCTTTCCGTTGTGCAGGTTTAGTGAAAAAAACCACCCCGTTTCCAAAGGTCCTTCATGTATTTTGGATTGTCCTATATAGTATGAACGTCGAGTTGGTAAATACAGCTCTCCGCTGCTCCTCAACCGTGGCTTTCAGACCCGGTCACGCAAGGTGTAATTACAGTAATTTGTTAAATCCTACATGTAGCAGGGGACAACCATTTTAAACTATTTTTTTTTTAAAAGAAAAAAGACTTGCATTAAAAAGCCAACCAAGCCAAGCCCAAAAGCAAGACCCTCCACTGTTAATTACTGTGAGGCCGCTGTTGCTGGCGCTCTGCGGAGCGGGGAGGCGGGGGCGAGGCCGGGCGCTCCCACAGCCCTTCTCTGCGGAGGCGTTTTCCTTTGTTCTCCTTCTCTGCGGAGGCGTTTTCCCTCATTCCTGGCGTTGGCCCGTGGGGACACTCCCGTGGCTCCGTGCTGGGCCACCCGCCTCCCCGTGCGGCTGCCGCGGCCCTGGGCTGAGCCCGGTGGGGGATTTTCTCTTGGCTCCGTGGCAGTAACTTCACCTCAGGGACCCGCGCGGTGACTCTCTGCAGGTTTGTCACTGCGGGAAGTTCTCCCGTGGGAGATTCCTGCCTCTTCCCTGCCCGTACCACCCCCTTCCTCCCCTGGGAGCAGGCGTTGGGCGTGTGCAAGAGGAGCCCGTCACAGAGCCTTTGCCAAAGAGCTTTGAAAAGACAAATTTATAGGCTTGGGGGCTTTGGAATTTTTCGTCAGATCCGGAAGAGGTCTTTAGCAATATTTTAAAGAAAATATTTAAGTATTTTAGAGCGTGTAGCATTCACTGAGACCGCTGGATATCTTTAGACTAAAAAAATGAACTTCTAAAGTGAGGTATAAAGTTAATAGATATAAAGTAATGGTACAAACTGGGAACAGAAGTGAGAAAATAGAACGCGAGGGGGCCTTCTCCGAGCACAGGCCTGCCACCAGCGTGACTTTAAAAGGATGATTTCCCTGGGCTGCTTCCTTTCGCGGGATGAACTCCCTGTGTTTTCTGCAGTGGCAAAAACCCAGTGAAGTTTGTTCCTGTCAAGCAAAACATTCCGGGGCAAAAATGTTGCGCCAGTGCAGGTCTGGCTGACGGAAAGAAGTTCTCCAGACTGCTGGAGTGGAAAAGTTAGATCAGCAAGGAGAAAGAACGGCCTGTGGTCCCTGTCTCCGGGGCTTGTTTCGGCATGATTTCTTTCTCCAGACTGTACCTGAATGTCACCCGAGGTGTTTTCATCTCCCTGAACTGCAGAGAGGACTCGGGGGCAGCCAGCGGCCCCCCCGGCGGAGTTCAGCTCATCCCAGGCGATGGCTGCGGGCTCCGCTCCCCGGGAGAGCAGCTGCGGGAGGTCACGCGCCTCCGCGGTGCCGGATGAGCAGGAGAGGTATTTAAATCCCCGAGATGTTATCGCTGTCATTTCCAGAGAAAAAGCCACTTTTATGTGAAACATGTCAGTTATTTTTACGGCATTTATTTAATAAATTTGCTTCTCAGTTTTGGCGGGTCCCTCTGCCTTTTCAAGCCGTGAGGGCAGCACCGGGCGCTGGGGGGTTGAGCGAGGCGGAGCGGGGACAGATGCTGCGTTTATCCAGGCCTGGCTGCTCGGTGGGCTTTTCCACAAATCAACCACCCCAAGGGCGGGTCTTTATGCTCCTTTTATAGGCAGAAATCAGAGGTTAGTGCTTTTCCATAACACGCCTGTTCGCTGCCGGTTGGTTAGTGATTAACGTACCATTAGAATTCGACGTATGTAACGCTTCTGCGCGGGCTCAGGGGAAGGGTCCTCACCTGGGCAGGGGCCTTTTCTGACCTGTGGGGGTGTTTTTTAGTATTCTAGTGCGGGTGGTTCACTTTAGGACACTCACAGGTTAGTTTCGTTGCCAAGTTCTCGCACAGTCCCTTTGCCAGGCTGTCAGATAACCTCCTCCACGTGATCCCAGACATTCGCTTTTACGGTCCGGGATGTTCCGCTTCTCTCCGAGGGGCTGGAGATCCAAAGTCCCGATGAAGTTGTCACCGCTCAAACTCTCACTCGACCGAGCTTCAGACCCTCGTAATTGTCCCCGTGGGTGCGGTAACTCCTAGTAACCGTGGCTGCTGGATTACCGACCGTGGCTGCTAGCAAAGGGGAAGGGGATTCTGCCGGAGT
>NW_020799127.1:8238199-8247002 GCF_003259725.1 Athene cunicularia | reverse complement strand
GTATAAGAGACAGCCTCAGCCGCCTGGAGGCGGCCGACAACGAGGTGGAGGAGCTGGGTGCCGGCATCGCCGCCCTCACGGCCCTCAAGGTGGGAGCGGGCCCCGTCCCCTCGCGCCTTCCTCCCCTCATGTCCCCTCGTCCATCCCCACGTCCCCTCGTCCGTCCCCACGTCCCCTCATCCGTCCCCACGTCCCCTCGTCCATCCCCACGTCCCCTCGTCCCCTCACAGCCTCGCCACCCCGTCCCCTCACCTCTCCGTCTTTCTCTTCCAGAGCCTGGACGTGGCCAACAACCAGCTGAAGGAGCTGCCCGCCGCGCTGGCCGACTGCCCCCGGCTGAAGGAAGCCAACTTCAAGGGCAACCAGCTGAAGGACAAGCGGTTGGAGAAGATGGTCAACGGCTGCCAGACGAAGGCCATCCTGGAGTACCTGCGGGCTGGCGGCCGCGGGAAGGGGAAGGGCGAGAGCTCCAGGGAGGAGGCCAGGAAGAAGAAGAGAGAGAAGCAGCAGAAGAAGGACGATGGGGAGCAGGACGAGGTGGAGGAGGCGAGCAAGCTGCTGGTGAAGATTCTGCATGTCTCCGAAAACCCGGCGCCTTTGGTGGTGAAAGTGAGCCCGGGCGTCAGAGACGTCCGAGCCTTCATTGTGTGCTGCGTGCTGAAGGGAGTCAACCTCAAGCCGGGAAGTGCTCTGAAGAGGTTCCTGTCCGCGCAGGTAACTGCTGTCGATCGTTTGCCGTGGGAGAGTTGGAAATGGGCTGGGCTCCAGCCAGCAGATAATTTTCTGAAATTTGGGGTGAGCTCTTGGCTGAGGGGACGGCGGCGCGGCGTGGCCCCTGCCCGCGACCTGCCGCCTGCTCGGGCCGTCACCAGCAGAACTGGTTTTCCCAAAGAACCCGAACGAGCTCAGATTTTGCCGTGAGAGGGCGATGAGCGCGCAGGCGCCTGCGATGGTGCCGCTGCACCACCAGCTTGTGAGTGCTGCGGGACGAGGACTGCTCCTAAACCCGCGTCCACGCCAGACGCAGCCTGGTTTGGCTCCAGGTTCCCTGATCCCAGCCCAGGCCTCCAGCCGAGGCGTCACCAGCCTTCTCCTGCCAGGCCGCTCGCCCGTCCCTCGGGCAGCGGCGTTGGCTTCCCTCGGATTGTGGGACGCGCGTTTGGGATTGGTTTCTGATCTGAAACTGTTCGTCTGCATCTTGGGAAATAGGTTGTGTGCTGAGCTTTGCTATCTTTGCGTTTGGGTTGTAATTCAGATAAAATACTTTTGCAGGCAAAGAGAAGGGTCCAGTTAGCACAGAAGGGTCGCTCAGCTAGCTGATAATGCTACATAAAATGCTGAACCCCAGGAGGAATAAATCCTGTTGATGTTTTTGATGTATTCTGATGGCATCCTTTGTGTTTCAGACTAAACTGCATGAAGACATCTGTGAAAAGCGGACAGCAGCCACAATTGCCACCCACGACTTGCAGCTGGTCAGGGGCCCTCTGACATACAGTGTTCAGCCTCCTGACGAGCTGAAGGTAGGGCCGGTGGCATCGGGGGCCTTTCCACTTTTTTTCCTTTTTGTTTTCTGGATCTGTATGGAATGGAGAAAATTTTCTTTCCCTGTAGATCCAAGGAAACTAATTACAGGAACTTTAGTTTAGAATCTCTACTCATTTCCTTGCTATCCTGCTGTACCAAGGCCTGCTTGGACAAGCCTTGCTGCTGCTCCAGGACC
This sequence comes from Athene cunicularia, assembly GCF_003259725.1. Taxonomy (NCBI): domain Eukaryota; kingdom Metazoa; phylum Chordata; class Aves; order Strigiformes; family Strigidae; genus Athene; species Athene cunicularia. Next base: position 8,245,279 of record NW_020799127.1, on the reverse strand, counting down.
AGTTAAGAGTGCTGAGTCTGAGGACTTCATCAGGGAAAGCAGTTGTAGACTTTTTTTCCCCCTCTAAAACCATTGTGATCTCGCTTAACATGTGCCTTTGCCTAAGGTGACCGAGGTGTCGGAGTTTCGGTGTTGATCCTTTCTCCCTTGTTGTGGTGTTACCACCTTAATGTTCCCTGGAGGTCCCTGTTGGTTGGGATGTGCGTGGAGTGTCGTGCAGCAAAGCAGGTGCTTGTTGGCGCACCTGAAACGGCAGCAGCCTTCAGGGTAACCTCATTAAATCAGAGCAGGGTCTGCTGATTGACCCAGTCTCAGGTTACCGATGTTGCTGCTTTCAAAGAAGGGAAATAATAAATAAAAAAAGCTCACAGTACATCTGTGTGACAAGCTCTTAGACTGTACTTGTAACTTCAATCCAGAATATAAAAATTTTATTTCAAATTTGTCATCCTTATTTATTTAGGCCTATTTCAGCATGTCTGTTAATTATCCTCCCTCCAGAGGCCCTCCGAGAGCAGTTGGGACCCTCTCTGGGGCTGACCCCAAGTTTTTGGTGTATTCTGCTCTCTAGACACCTCGTGTCTCTAACTGTCTGTGCACGTGGCCTGGTCCTCGGGGACGAGTTCTCCCTTTTCCTGCTGGCTCCCAGAGCCTTTCCTACAGGCTTCTGTGACGGGGCAGCAGGTTTTCGTGTTATTCAGCAAGTAGTGACAGCGAAGGAACCGGCTAAGAAGCTGTCTGGGACTGGTTGGGTACTAGTGGATGAGCCTGTTTTTCACGTGGGTGTTGTAGCTCACGCCAAGTTTTAAACTCTGTGTAATCATCGTGGTCCATGTTAAGTAGAAAGTGCGTGGCCACACTGAAAAAGGCGTTAGGACCGGTGGCACACAGAAGTGTGGTTGTTACTATTGACTGGCTTACAGGAGAGTTTTAATAACCCCAGCGTTTGAGCCACTCTTAAATCCCAATGTTTCTTTTCTCGTATGGAGTAGATAATGCCCCTGGGTCGAAAGGAGATCAAGGCAAAGGATCTTCTCCGTCAGCTGCAGTCAGAGGCTGAGGAGCAGAGGAAGCAGAAGAAGCGTCAGAACGTTTCTGGATTGCACAAGTCAGTACGCTGGTCTTTTGTGGGTTTTTTTCACGTGAATTTTGGTAACTGGTATGGAAAGGCAGCGCTGACGAGAAGGTGCTTGAACGTTATTGGGAGGGGTGTTCTGTGAGGGTGGCGGGGCTGGAAACCCCGCGCGAGCTTGGGCACCTGCGGCGAAAAACACCGAGCTGCATTTACACACAGAGTACCTGGGGTGAAATGAGGTGATGAGCGCCTGCCATTACCTCTGGCTGTGCCAAGAGTAAGTTCTTGTCATCTGAATTATTCTTAGAGGTGACAGAGACATTTAGAATAGCAAACAGAAGGGAAACAAAGAGGGATGAATGTCAGCGCGCCGTGTGAATCGGGGGCGCGGTAAATCTGCCGTGGGTGAGCTCTGAGGCGGAGCGTGGCGCTGGCTTTTGTCACTGTTTTCTGCCGTTGTGTCCAGCTGCTGTTTCAGTTGCTCACTTTTTGCTCCTTTGCTTTTCTTGGCAGGTACCTGCAGTTATTGGATGGCAAAGATAACTACCCCTGTCTCGTGGATGCCGAAGGCGTGGTGATTTCTTTCCCTCCGATAACCAATAGTGAGAAGACAAAGGTACTCCCTTAGAGGAATTAATCAGAATTAAACAGTGTCACTTTCCACAGAGAGAGGCTTAGCTCCAGATCCAAAGATAGGCACGGTTCTGTGAAACTTGTGATCGCGTTCCAAATATAAATCTTCAAAGCCTGAACCTTCTCTGCTGGGTTGTCAGATTGAGATGGATCTTGACGTTGTATTTTTCACCTTGGTAAATCTGCCAGGCTTTGGCAAGCTGTTCCAAAGGCACCCGCCTGCCTTTGCAGAGGTGGCTTCTGACTTTCTGTCAAGGAAGGCAGAACTTTGCCTCTGGTGGAAGTGAATGAAAGCCCTTCCTGCAGCTTGTGTACCAAAACGGTGCTGAGAGCCTGTGGGTGAGTGCGCTCCGATCCCTTACGTGCTTTACCTGTGAAATTCTTACAGATTAGAAAAGAAACCCGTGATCTGTTTCTGGAAGTGACAAGTGATACCAGTTTACAGATATGCAAAGATGTCATGGACGCACTGATCCTGGTAAGTAGTTCAGGAAGATAATCCTCTGTTCTTGCCATGCATCTTAACAAAATGGTTAATCACTCACGTGTATTGAGAAGAGTACAGAAGTCAGTTTTTATTTGAGCACTATTATCATTCCCTCCCCTTCACTTACTCCTCCATTCTTGCTGTGTCACAAAAGGTTTTTATATTCTTTTATAACCTGACTAACCGTCAGACCTCAAAGCTCACCAGGGTAAATAACATTGTGTTACCACAAGTGGAGATGCACGGTTTGACTTTGAACACCTTCCCCTTGTTAGTGAGCTCATGGCTTGAGCTGCTGCCAATAAATTCTTTTGGGGAGATTTCTCACCTCGGCCTTGCCTGGTCTGTTTTTATCAAAGAATTACCTCTCAGATACGTACTAGTGGCAGGACAGCCACATTAAATGCTCGTCAACACGCTTCCTTTTCATTAAAGCTTTCTTACTGAAAGGTTAAAACTTGGGATTTGGCAAGTACAGGATAGTTTGCTGTTAAATATTTTTCAAGATAAATGTATTTTTTCCTCATCCAGTTCACATGACCCTTAGAACACGTTGGTGAAGGCTGGTTTGTGTGGTTGATACCAGCTGCTAATGGAGACAATTTCAGGTGCACCAAAAGCAAACTCGGTGATGATCTTTGAGAGAGGCCGAGTTCTGTGTTAAATGTGAAAAATTAAACTGTTCGGAGGAGCGGGCCCTCCTGGAGAGCAGAGCAGTGATAACATCAAAACCCCTTTCTGTTTCCTGGGAGGTTCTGACCCACTGCAGAAGTTTTCGTGCAGATATTCCAGCAGATGCTGGCCAGATCTGCACCTCGGAAGCAACCTGGGGTTGCTGTGAGGCCTTAGCTGCAGAATTAATCTTGTTTTCTGTTTTGCTTTTAACAGAAAATTGCAGAACTGAACAGATTTACCTTGGAAAATAAGGAAGACTCGGGCTCGGATGATGAATCTGATGCTCTTTGTGGACGAGTGAATCTGAACCCCAGCCAGAACGTGCAGGCGATGAATCTTCCCTTGGTAGTGGAGCAGGTTCGGGTGGTGGACACAGATGGAAACTTGAAAGTACTTTATCCCTCAAAAACTGACCTGGCCACAGTGTCCTCTCTTCTGACTGTAATACGCTAGCAGCTATCAAAGCTAAGACAGTGGTTCCTTTTTTTTTTTTTTCCCCCTCCATATTCAACAACGCAACTTGTACGCAGCGAGGCGGTTTGTGGGTTTTTTAAAAGAAAAGATGCGGTGCCTCCTGCCTGGGTCTGTAAAATCTTTCAGGTTTGATCGAGCTACGGCAAGGATTATCGTATTCTTTCAGCCTTAATAGAAAGTCATCGGTGTTCTGACAGAGAACAGCATCTTCAAAAGCCGACTGAGGGGCAGAGGTGGTGCTGGAAGTCAGAAGGCGTTAGCTTGTAGGGAAAATCGTTGTGCCATTGTAGCGTTTATAAAATGAGCGCAGTTGTCTTTTTTCCTGCGAGGTCACTGGTTCTTCCTGGCGTGTTTCAGCTGGATGATTATTTTGGCAGCTAAACTGGGAAATCCAGCAGGTGACAGCACTGAACCGCAGTCCCAGCTGTGTGCCAGTCCTGAGGACAGAACGCAAAGCCGCTGCGCTGACGTCTCCTCCTGCCCAATTTTATTTTTATATCTGGAGTGATTGTGACAATTCAGAGGCTGTCAGAACTTGAGGAGCGGGTTATAAAGTGATGGTTTCTCTGTTCAGGCATTAACACAGCTTCCATTTTTAAAGCAGTTGAATTGAGTGCAGGGGTTTGCGTGTCCCAGTGCGTTTCGGAGCCGTCGCTCGTCCTCGTGGGAGCACCAGCTGTGGTGCCCTTGTTGTGCCCCCGCTGATCGGTGCTGATGGAGGACGGGGGGTTGTTCCTGCTCCCGAAGTTCCGCTCCGTGCAGAGGGCTGACGCTGCCTTCCATCGACACCGCTGAAGCTCCCCGACTCCCCGAACACGAGGATCTCGCCCAGAGTGACCCTCCTGGAGCTTTCTGTCACGCTCCCACGTGAAGAGCGTTGGGGACACCTTCCAAAATACAGGTAGTCTGAGTGGTTCTAGCTGTTGCAGTCCGGGTGACTTTCACATCCGGGCTCCTACCTGTGTGAATGCGAACCTCTCCGTAAGCTGGGGTGACCTACAGACTGACTTTTTTTCCTGTTAAAAAATACAGAGCTCTAACTGCACTTCTAGCTACCGTGTCAAATACGTGTTGGGACTTGGGTGTTGAATGGAAAAATAAAAAGAGTTCTTGCGGTCACATGTCGCTGTCCCTTGTTCTGGCATTGGTGAGTTTGCCGGTCGTGTAACGACACAAACTCGCCAAAGCAGCCATCGTGTGCTGCAAAAACGGTAACACGACGCAGTGCTCGGGCCTCCCTCCGAGCGCGGCTGTTTCTGCGGTGAGTTACAGTCAGTTGTGCTCTGAGGTGGCGGAAACAACCGAATCAGATATTCCTGCAGGACTCGATTTCAGTCAAATGAGTTTAATTTGTTAGTAAGACTCAAAACCAAGGAGCAGGGGCCTGAGGCTGCTGCAGTGCCTCAGGCTCCTACCTCGCAGGGCTCTTCCTCCTCTCCCTCGCGCTGGCAGGTGATAAAGTCGCGTCGATGCTGTAGAGCGATGGGACCTTGATGCCCTTCTGTCTCAGCATCTGAAGGAACTCCAGCCGTTCGTTAATGATTTTCTGGAATGCGAGCGGAGGCGGGAAGGCGTCAGACGGAAGCAGCGCTGCGGAGCGTTCTCGCTCCCCCTCGGCCCTGCCACCGGCTGCCCGCGCGCCGCGTACCTGCATCGCCTCCAGCACCTCCTCGTCCGCCAGCTCTGCCTGCGGAGCCTTGCTGCCTCCCGTGCTGAACGTGGCCTGAAGGATTTTGCTTCGGTATCTTTCAAACTTTTGATAAAAGGGGAAAGTAGGTGTGTTTAGTCTTAGGTGTTTAGTTACAGAGACTGCACTAGTGAATGGTGAAATGGGAAGTCTGCTTAGGGGAAATTACGGGCAGTTTGGGCTCTGCTGTGAGCGCTGGGATAATGATGTGTTTCTGAGTGGACCGAGTCCCTCCCCCTGGTAGCAGGCTCAGTGCTCACTACCAGGCAGAAAGTGCTTTTCAGGGGACACCTGTTACTTTGAGCCTGGAAGGGTATTAGAAATCTGGTGATGAAACTCTGAATTTCTCAAGGGTTTCTGGTATTTGAGGCCCCTTTGCTTTGCAAGTGACGTGAGAGCTGGGAAGCCAATGGCCTGAGTTTCTGCTCTGCTGGCCCTGTGGCTGCCAAGGGAAGCCGGGTCCTGAGAGCAAAGGCCTGCAGTGCCCTGGAACACCTCCCGCTGTGCTTTGCCCAAGAATGTTTCAAAGCTCCCAGATTCTCTGCTGCCGTGGTTGAAGTGTCTCCCAGGAGGGAGGCAGGAGGAGTGCTTACCCTGCTGCTGACACGCTCCAGTGCCACCCTGGCTTGCAGCTCCCTGTGCTGCAGCATCTCAACTTGGCTCTGTGTCGCCTGCTGGGCGCGTTGCTGCTCGTGGATGCGGTATCGGCCCCTCAGCACCTCTGCCTGCAGCTGCCTGACTGTCCCCTCTAACTCGCTGATCAGCTTGTTCTGCTCGGCCAGTTTGGATTCTTGCTCTGCGACGACCTGAGGAGATGGATAAATCAGGGTATTACAGCGAGGAAGAAAGCGAGCAGGCTTGGCCGCATCTTCCCTGTAGCTGGTCCAAATGCTTCTTGTATTTCCTGGGCAGAGTTTACAGACTAACAGCTCTGCCAGTACTGGTAACCATTATTGGCATTTTCTCTAACACTACTGGACTGAGTAGGGTTTTTTTATGTGACAAACTCCCCCAAGCCCCAAACAAGCACAACTGTGCAGCTAACAGAAGAATTTTCTGTAGCAGTTTTGCACCAGATTCACCTGTCGCAGGCTGCAGTTCTCCTCTATTGTCGCCGTCATTGCCTCGGGTTTCTCTCCTTCTCTCAGGCTGCAAAACTTCAGCAGAAAGTTATTTTATGGGTCAGTTTTGCAGTTCCCGGGTGCACCTCCTCTCTACGAGGAAGGGAACTGCCGCACAAAGCCCGGCTCCCCGCTGCCAGCTCTCCTACCGACCACGGCCGCCGCGCTCCCGGGGCCGTACCTTGGCAGACAGGGCCTGTAGCTGCTTTTCCTGCTCTCTGAGCTTCTTTTGGAGCGTTTCCTTTTCAGACGTGGCTCTCCGAAGCTGGGATTCCTGGATCTCTAGCTGTCTTTGCAAGGAAGAGATGACACCTGTGAAGTTGGGAGTACTGCTGTTGAGCAAACCAAATCCCTGCCACAAGCTTTGTGGCTCCCTCCTTCAGGTAAGCGTAAGCAGAGCTGCTGTTGTAGCCCTCAGGGCGCAGGCTCTGCGGGGAATTTAATGCTCCAGCCCCAGTGATGCTGGTGGGTGATGCATTTTGTAGTACTTTGCTGGGGTATCTATTCAACTGACCTGCTTGTGTGAGGGATAGCAGGGCTGGCAGCACAAACACAGATTTGCCAGAGTGCTGAAACGCTGCTGGATGCCCCGGAATAGCGCTGGGGGCTTCCTCTGCTGGGTTTCCTCATGCACTTTGCTTCTACAGGGAAAGGGGTTTCAAAACAAAGTGGCGTTTCAGCCTCGCCCTAAGTGACTGTGGAAAGCAGGATGTTTTGTGCTTGTGAGAACCTAAGCTAGGATTTTTTTCTAGGTGGAAGGAGCCGAACTGTGAGAAGATGTGAACGTGGGGGCTAGGGCAGCAGCGTGTCTTCTGGACGCCTTCCCCAGGTACCTGTGGCCACGCTGTAGTCATCCCTCGCTTTCCGCAGTTCCTGGCGGAGCTCTGGCTCGGCTCCCTGCACCTCGGTGAGCTTCGCCTCGCCCCGC
>NW_020799127.1:8229750-8238149 GCF_003259725.1 Athene cunicularia | reverse complement strand
CCGGGCCGGCCCTGCTGCCTCCCTGCCGCCGGGCTCGCGGCTGGGGTCTCCGTGCCGGGCCTGTGTCCCCTCTGCAGAACGCTGCTCCGCCGCAGCGGGTCCAGACGGTGCTCGCCCGGCCCCGCGCGGGGGAACGGAGCGAGACCGAGGGGCCGTTAGAGGCTCAGCCTCATGTCACCCGCCCAGAGGTGCTCCCGCGTCCCCGAGCAGCTCAGCTTCGCTCCCGTACCCTGTGTCGGTGGAAACTCGGAGTTTAGCTGCAGGCAGTTTGTTAGGAAATATAAAAAAGCCTTGGTTTCCTCCGTCCCCACGGAGCTATATGTGACAGGCTTTCCTGCTGCCTGCCAGTTTTTCTGCCTCGGAGCAGCTGGCTGAGCTTGGGGGCTCTTTTGAAGCTGTTTGAGGAAAGCGAGTGTTGGTGTAAAGGGAAGAGCGTGTGGTGTTTCGCTTTACAGTTGAACTGAACGAGTGACAGCTAAGTGATGTGGTTACAGTCAGGTCTCAGATTGGTATTTGAAATATTGCAAAGGTGAAAGGCAGAGCTTTTAAGAAAGCTGGATTTGATACTAGGAACTGAAGAGTGATAAGCTGAGACGTGCTGATCACTTGTTCAGCAGCTCTACCACATAAATACTTTCGATCTCGCTCTGTGTTAACTAGAGGATTTAACTCCTTTTCAGAGGACACCTTCTCCTCTAAGATGCAGGAAAAGCAATGCAATTCCATTGTGCCTCTTCTAATTTTAACCTTAATGTGTCGCCCCGTATTTCATCCCTGCAAGCAGGTACCGAGTTCTTTTTATAATGTAACTTGCTCTTCCAGAGCAGTGGGGTTTTATGTCTTTTTTTTTTTTAAATTTTTTTTTTAAACTCATCCTCAGAGTTGAAGGCAGCTGTCATAGAAATAACTAACTGAAAGGAGCTTTGGAGCCTGGGTCGTTCTAGTGAAAACCTTGCCTTCACTGAAGATCTTTCTTTTGATTTCTGCAGGGTCTCTGGAGCCATTATTTGTTCACCGCCCAAAGAAGCCTCCGAGATTGTAATCGACGCTTTACGGGCAGGTAAGAGGAGCAGCTGCAAGTTCAGGTTTTGTCTGTAGTCGGTAGCACAGGTCGAGGCAGACCTCGTCTGCTTGCTGAGGGCTCTCAGCGTGAACCCTGTCTCGTTTCAGCAGTGTCCCCTGCGTTGTGCAGGCTATCTCTATCTGGATAATGGAAGAGAAATTACTCTGCTGATGACACTGATGTTAGTGGCTTAACGCCAGCGAGTTTGTACTGGGCTGGTCCCAGTACGGCCGTGCGGAGTGCCCAGTCCTGGAAGCAGCACTGGCACTGAAAGGAGAACTGTCTGCCCAAGCAGTCGCGCTCCTTGGGGTCCGTAACCAGCTCGTCAAACCACAGCAAAACCCCGTAAAACCACAGCGGGGGGGCAGAAGGGGATTGGTAGCATCAAGAAGTAAAAAGCCAGGCTTCAGTTCCATCAGAGATAATAATTTACTGCAAGATAAAAACGCTCCATGCAGACGGGCCTTGCCCTCAGTCCCGTGTTCTGTACCGTTTCGCACAGGAAAAGGGGTGTTTTGCGAGAGGCTGCCCAGTTTTGACAGGCAGAGAGCGGAAGCTTGTTTTGACGAAGCTGACAGATGTGGAAGACCCTTGGTGTGCGGATTCTACAAGTAAGACCGGCGTTTCTCTCCTGATTTATGCTTGATACGAAGCGTGTGCCTTCTGAAAGTAGCGCTGATTCCTCAGGCTTTCCTGAATTTGTCCTCAAATGAACTTAGCCTCACTGCTGCTCGTTAACGTTGTTCATCTGGGAGTTAATTGGGTTGGATTAATTCTTCATGCTTAATGGGGATAAAATCTAGCTGTCATGAGATTCAGATAAATGTTTGCTCAAACGGACGCTGGTGGAACTCGAGCGATGAAGCTTTCAGGATGTGAAAGCTCCACGTTTCTTGGAGTGGCCGAAGGCAGTTGGGGTCCGTGTCTCTGCCATCCTCGAGGTTTGTTGGAGCTGAGGAGGAAATATTCTGACGTGCTGTGCCGTTCTCTGAGGCGGTTTCTTGCCCTGTGTTTTAGGATGTTTTTCCCTCACGGTTTTCCGTGCGTGCCCAGCCGCCGGGTCGGGCAGGTCTCTGAGGGATCTCCTCAGAGCTGCTTTTCACACCCTGCTGGGTCTCGCAGCGCCCCGGGCACTGGGCTCTGCTCCTGGCTTAGGCTTCCCTACGAAACGTCTGCCCGTGTGTGCTGTGCTTCCTCTGCCCCTGTGGGTTGTCACCGTTCAACGGGGGAGTATGATACACTTTCATAAATTGAAAGCTCTTCCTTTTTTGTAACTTCTCTTGTGTTTTCATTGATTTGCTAATTATATTCTGTACTTACCGAGTTGATGCTGATCCTGTGAAACGTTAAGTACTCGTGTTAGCAAATACTGGTGAAAGCTGAGAGAAGAGCCTCGAAGGAAAGAGCAAGCGACCTTCTGGAGTCCCGTTTAGAGCCCTAAACTGTCTCTCGGGACACAGTGACCCCATCCACTACCGAACTTTTCAGCCCAAATTGAATTTCCAAACGCTGGGGCCTGCCTAGAGCCGTGCTGTACCTCTGACTTCTTTCTAACGCCTCTGGGAGGTGTTTGAGGGTTATTTAACCCTGAGGACTGCCAACCACCTGGCCGTCAAAATTCCGCTTGGTGTTAGAATTACTGGCCCGTCTGATGGGAATAGATTTATTTATCTTTTATAAAGTGATATTTCCACTTGTGACCTTAGATCTGGACCCTTAAGATCAAATAATTGAAGCAGAAGGAAAGTAGATTCATTTTAATTCGCTTCTGCTCTGTTAAATCGGGGGAACTCCGGGAGCTTTGCTGAAAGCCAAGAATTCCACGTTAAGCTTGCACTCAGCGTTCAACACCGTGGCTGAGGGGATGCGGGTTGTGGGTAAGCACGTGGCCGTTTTGTGCTCCTCTGCTGAGAATTGTTAATTTCATTGCAAGTAAAACTTCTTTGGGCAAGTATATGTGTATTTTATAGATGCTAATCTGCGATTACACAAAGTACCTGCCCTAAAGTTTGCCTCAGGATCCGCAGGTCCGATCCCGGCCGTAGGGTCCGACCTCAGCTGAGGTTTGGGTCAACACTCAGCTGAACGTAAACTTGTAGGCAGGGCTTTGGGAAGAGCTGGGGGTAACTGACTGGACCTTTAAATGCTTTTAGTCCCCGCGGTTTAACTCCTGGCTTCTCTCCGCAGGCGCTTCGACCCGGCGCTGCAGTTCCTGTGCAGGAATGTCCGGGACAGCCAAGCGCTGGGGAGGATCCAGCGGATCTCCGCCGTCAGCAGCCTGTACCCGGCGGCGTCCCTCAGCCTCCTCAGGACCTCAGGTACCGGGCGCCTTCCCAGTTCTTCCCCCGAGCGCTGGAAATGTGTCTCGCCCCAGGTTCTGGCAGCAAGTCCCCGATGTCTGCGTAGCCTCAAGCTGCATGGGTTTTCTTTTGAGGAGCATTTGCTTTACAAGTCTTTATTTTTGTCGCATTTTTCTGTTTGCTTTTAGAACTAGTGTCCTCGATGTAGGGTGCTTTTTATGTCGATCTCCGTGCAGTTCGGAAATGTACAGTAACTGTGGGTTTTCAATGTGGAGACCTTAATGCCTGGTTTTGCTTCTTCCAGGGGGAATTTTTTATAATGCTGCTGTGCACGATATAGATTTTATCAGTTTGTTGTTGGGAGAGAGTGCACCAGACACAATATTTTCACTGGGGCATGCATTCTGTGCAGGTAAGAATAAATCTTTTGATAGTTTTTTTTTTGTGTACCTCTGGACGTCGGTACTAAAATTGGGAAGAAAGAGTGCGTGAGAGCGTGGCAGCCGCGGCCTAATTGCTCCATCGTAGAACAGATTTAAAATTAATCCAGTGAAGAGAAGGCAGGTTTGTAAAGAAGTTGCTGTAGGCAGGGTATTTAGTGCTGATTTCTGGATTTGGTCACCTCCCTGCTGACGTGAAGCGGCTGCTGTCGAGCTGTCCCTGGGCGCGCTCTGGCAGTCGGGGGATGTCAGAGTGCAGAAAACAACGAGCGAGGCTCAGCGCTTACAGGGATGTCAGCGCAGTCTCTCTCAGTTCTTTGCTTTCTCCGAGTTCTCGGGCACTTACCTGTTGCTCTCGGCACAGTTAAAGCTGTGAATTCACTCTGGATCCTCTCAAGCTGACGGGCGCGCTCCGGGTTACCAGACTAATTTAAACTGACCGTAAAACTGGAAGCCGCCACTTTCTAAATGGGAATGTAAAGTTTTAATTAAGGTAATTGCGGCTGCCGCCGACCTCGGCTGGCTGTTGTTAGAAAGTGTAGTGTGCAGCGTTACGCTCACTGAGATGCAGCAGACAGAAGGCCCCGGGGAGGGTTTTGTACCATCTGCCTCCTCCTAGCTACGTGCTGGAAGTTGCCTGGTCTTGGCTGTAACAAGCTGGGAAGGTGAACGTGGTTGGGAGAAGCAGTGGCGGCGCCTTCAGGGAGAGCCCCGGGCTGGGAAGGTGGAGCCGAGGCCCGGGGCCGTGTGTTTCTGCGGGGTTCTGTTCCCCTCAGAAGTGCTGGTCAGGGTAAAGCAGCCGCTGTGGGCCGCAGGAAGCGCGTCGCCGTTGCTCCCGCTTTGAAGGTGTCGCAGAGCCCGCGCGGCCTCGCGGGGGACGAGCAGCCCCTTTGCTCCTCGTACGTGCAGGTTTGCTGTTCTGGTGTGAGCCGGCGCCTTTTCTGTCCCTCAGATATGGCCTGCTTGAAGGATGCAGACACTGTAGCCGTCAGCATGAAATTTCCTAGCGGAGCGATTGTGACTCTGGACGTCAGCCAGCACTGCACTCAGCGCTGTGACCAGCGACTGGAGGTGCGTTCTCCCCCACAGCCCGGGGCCTGCCCGAACCCCCCCGTGCCTCGGGGCGGCTTGTCTTGGTTCAGTCCGCACTCCACCGCCCGAGTCCTGCCTCTGCTCGCGTGTCCTGGTGGGTCGCAGGCTGCGTGTGCTCATACTGGAGCAGGAGTCGGTGTCAGCTCTCCCGAGGCTGAAATGTTGTCGCACAGCTCATTCGTTGCCTTCCCGGGGTGTGTTTAGGGGTGTAGGAAACCAAGAGTTAAGGGTGTTAAAGGGGAAGAAATATGTAAACTCGGAGGCAAACTGTCTGTAAATCCCTAAAGTCACTAATTATGGCAGATGCGTGGGCTGGATTTGAGGAGTAATATCCGTTAAATACTTAAAAAAGGAGCTTTGCTCAGGTGGGAAAAGAAAAAAGTGGATGTATTGCATGGGCAGAGCCACTGTACTCCGACCCGTACCTGGTGTTTTCTGCCGTGTCCGATCCGTGCAGGGGCTCTGGCAGTTGTAACTCCTAAATTTTAAAAGGGTCTTTTCTCTTGGTTGTACAAACCAGGGCTTCTGTAGACTAGCCAGGTGGTTAAGCTTGAAAGCGCGATAGCTTCAAAATGTTCTGTTCTTTTTATTTATTTTTATTTATTTATTTCCTGTTTGCTGCCTTCCCTGCAGGTTCACGGCTCTCAAGGCACGTTACGGGTCGATAACCAGAATCCCCTGGGGATTACGGAGCACGGGACCTCGGTGTCCATCTGCTCGCAGACCCATGCCGACCGCTACAGGGATGCCCACAGGGAGCTTTTCCGACACTTCCTGAGAACCCTGACAGGTAGGACGAGGCTCACGTTAGCGGCCGGCGTCGCTTTGGGTTCGCTTTCAGTGAAAACTTCCCCTCGGGAGCTGCTGCAGTAGCCGTTTAGTGTTTGTGTCTGAAACCCCGAGAAGAATCGAGAAACCAGGGGTGAGATTCGTGGTGGTTCGGTTTAAGCTTGTGCTGGGTGAAAAACCACGTGGGGTGCTGGGTCTGTTCGGGGGGCGCCGGCAGCTGACCCCTCTCAGTGGATGAACGAGGGCACCTGGTTGGGGTGAGCCACTTCTCTCTCTGTCGGGTCAGCGAGAGGGGTGAGGGATGGAGCCTTGGCCTGAAACCGCTCTGAGAAGAGCTGAAAACCGGGAGGGGAAGATGACACTGGACCTCACGGTCGTGTTTAGCAAGGAGAGCCTCGCCTGCAGCCCCGGCTGCCCAGAAGGAGTGAAGATATTTCTGTTCTGGCTGCGCTGACAGAAAGGGTTTTTAGTCACAGGACAGGAAGGTGAAGGGGCTGAAACTTTAAAGTCTCATGCCGGGAGGCAGAGCAAGGATCAACACGGGTTTCAACCTGGGGCTTCGCTCCTGTCCCTGCAGGCAAGGAGCTCCCCGCCGTAACCAAAGAGCAGTTCCAGTGGACGATGCAGGTGGCTGCGGCAGCCGAGCAGTCCTGGAGGAGCGGCTCCGCCGTGGACCTGCGCCGCGAAGGCTTCGCTCTGCCCAAGATCAAGACCGAGGAGGTGTGATGCCGGCGGGGGCGAGGGTAACGTGAAGCTCTGCTGCGCCGAGCTCTCGCCGCCTGCCGACGTCTCCGCTCTCACCTTAAAACGAGACTCGTGGCTTTGACGTGTCCGCCAGGAGCGCCCGGAGCCTGCGGGGGGCTCTGAGCGCCTCAACCGGAGCCCTCAGGTGATGCCGGGTGCTTTCACCCGCGGCTCTTCCCCCCGGGAGCTGCTTTCTGGGGAGACGGGGCCCGACGCTCCTCAGGCCGCGCTGAGGCCGGGACAGGGACAGGCCGGGGCGGGCGGACGCGCTGCTGCGAACAACTCCAGGGGGGTCCCTCTGCTCCGCACTCGCCTCCTGTCAGCGCATGCGGGGACGTGACTCCTGTGCTGAACTTGCCTCTGGGCCTCCTATTTATTGTTTCATTTGTTGTTTTTGCTGGGTTTTCTAAATCTTTTTGAGAAGAGGTTATGATCTAATAATTTTGGGGAGTGGGGAAAAGAAAAAGCAGGGAGGGAGACCTCCGGACGTTGGAAACTTCGTAGGAAGAGCCCAAGTTGAGGCTGTTCCGTAGAGGAGCGGCAGCGCGCTTCAGGCACTCAGCGCTGCCTTATCAAAGAGTTTTTTTTTCTGGGTGCAACCTGTGAATTCACGCGGGGGCCCTGGGCGGGCAATGGGGCTGCGCCTCGGCTGGGCCGCCCGAGGCTGGAGGCTGTTGTTTTCCTCGTGTTAAACACGAACGCTGTATGTTAACGTTTTAGTAGCAAAACCGAACTAATAATCGAAGTTCTCCGCGTGTCAGAAGGGCGTCTGCTGGCGGATTTCAAAGGTCTTTGTTTTTACAGTCCAGCAGATTTGGAGCATCCACCACAGAAGAAGATAGTGCCTTCAACAAGAGGCAGGTCTGCTTTTAAACCAGGTTCCTCGTTCCTTTTGTCTTGAGCTCGTTGCGGGTGTCTGGATTTGACTGTTCTTGCACACACCAGTTTTTCAGGATCTTCTGAAAGGTGTTTTTTGTTTGTTTGGTTTTTTTATGGTATTAAAATAACTTCTTGCCTTGAGCGTTAGCTTGCAAGTGACACTTCTTGCAAGATTCTTTAGTTCGATCAATTTCCAGTTCCTACCTATGGGATATATATTGGTAAACGTAGAAATAGCGATGACATTTATAACTAAAGACAATTCTCTCGTGGAAACCGTTTTTAACGGTGTAATTTTTCCAACACAGAAAGGCGATGTCTTGATGATAAAGATTGCTATCAATTTCCTTCTCTGTTTTGTAGTCATTTATTGAAAACCCAACAGTTTTACCTATAAAAGTAGGCGCTTGCCTGGCTACTCCCTGTAGCAGTTCGTGAGCAGCGAGCAGGTTTCTCCTGGCTGTGGGGGGGTTCACCAGCCCCGTGCTTGGGCAGCGGCTCCCGCTCTGCGTCGCTTCGTGGGCGCTGGGTGAAGCGAAGCAGCTTTGAGCCCCTCGAGATCACCTGGGCGAGGCTTAGGCTGGTGTTGGAGGACGCTTGCTGTGCAGTATAAGCCAGGCTTTAGTATAAGCTAGGCTTTAGTTGCTGGGTGTTGTGATTCCCACGTGTGCTTTTATTGTGTCACCAAAAAAAACCAAAAGAGAAACCACAGCTATAAAAATAACAGCATTTTCCAAAGATAACATTACAGAAGGTGCCGCTCGTACCGGGGTTGGCGTGTGTCTGTTCACGCCACTGGAAGAAACCTTAATTAACGCTGAAAGCACAAACGATCGTTTCGAAACCCTTAAAGCCTGAGAGTGCATTAATGAGCCGTTATCTTGGGCCACAGGTTCACGATTCAGCCGCGTTCCCGGTGGCAGCGTTGGGGCCGTCACGGCCTTGGGGAGGTTCACCCGGGCCGGGAGGAGGAGGAGGAGGAGGAGGCAGCCACCTCCCGCACGCCGAAGGCTCGGAGCTGCCGTGGGACCCCCAGGTGGTGGCGGGAGGACCAGGGCCTGGGGCTGCTGGTTTGGCACCGAGTTTTCCCGC
>NW_020799127.1:8226272-8229700 GCF_003259725.1 Athene cunicularia | reverse complement strand
GATGACATGCAGGTCTACCCTGACTACTCAGACTCGTAAAACTGCCTGATGAGTATTATATACACCTGGAGAATCGCATTTACAGAACATGGGAAGAACCTGTAATGTCATTAGCCTGTGTTAATTAATACTGGGCCAAACATTTACCTGGAACTACCACTTCTATATTGTCCTGGTGAATTTAGAAAGACTAAGTTTAGTATTTGACTGCAAAAGAAAGACAATTTTCAATTAATCTTTGTATATGACTGGACAGTGAATGAAGTAGCCTACCAACCTGCTTGCCTTTTATGTATTTATGATTCTTTGTGTAGGAAAAGCCTCACAAAAAAAGATCCCTTTATCTCATTGCTCTGGCTCCATTAAAAGGCATCTATCATTAACGACTCTATTTTTAATTCTATCATCACCAATTATTTGCCTGAGATTTTTCCGTACATGAATTTCACTGAGCTCATTTCTAGTGCGTGACTCACTGAACTCTGATTTCCTTGAAGATTTTAAGAGGAAACAGCAATGCTTTTATCTTCCCCTCCTCTCTATGAAGAAATCTTTTCAATTTACTGTTTGTTCTAAGTTTGGAAGTAGGATATAATTTGTGTGTGTAATATAGTTTTTAGCATATCTTGTTGAAATCAGCATAGGATGACTGTGTACTCAGCTGTGCCATCCCCTTATCCCTGCCTTTTGCTGTATTATCAGGGAGTCACTGGAAAAATAACTGGCATATCCCTGGTGTGGGCATTAAACCTGTATCTTCACTAAAACAAGCTCAGCCTAAATCTAGCTCCATCCTAACACCCTGTCACCTAATCTAGGCCAGCATTTAGCTGTCTTTGCCATTGAAAGTTTTTTTGTACTGTCCAAACCCAAATCTCCCCCTCAGAGCGGTAGTTAATGCCTTTCCAAACTACAGCTCTGTGCATATATTGAATATCTACAGGATTTCCAGTCACTTGTCTTTTTTTTTTTTTTTCTTTTTTTTAGGGGCCAGATTCACATCCAACGGATGTGAAAATGGGAGCGCGGGGACCTTTCCCCTTTGGCTGCGGGTTGCAGAGCAGCGTGTGAAGTGTCCTCGTGTCCACTCGGCTGGCGCGGAGCCCTCAGCCGGGCCGGCTTCTCCTCCGGTCCCAGAGCAGGAGGCTGGAGCCGGCCCGGCCCGGGGCCAGCGTCGCGCAGGAAGGGGCTGTTACACCGCCGAGGGCCGCGGCTGTAAAACCAAACGAGGTCGCTACCCTCAGGACTGGGGGGGCTGCACCAGAACGAGCAGCATGGTAGCAGAGAGCTGCCAGAGATCCACGTTAATGCCAGACACAGAGACTCAGGGGGTGTTAACTGGAGAAGACAGCGGGTGTGCAGCGATTAGTAATCACAAACGCCGACCGACACACAGCTCAGCGATCTGACGCGGGTTTTGGCCGTACCAAACGTTTCCTTTGACAGCTTACAGACGGTCACAGAGTTAGTTCAGAGAACGGTCCAAAACCGGGCTACGGTTACGCAACTGGCCCCAGCTACCACTGAAAAATCATCGTGTCTCCAACAGCTGCATCGCCAAAGCGCGGTCGCGCGTTTTTATCGTAGCGGCCGGGTGGGCGGCGACTTACAACCTGCCTGGGGGCAAAAGGGGGTCGGGGCAGGAGCTCTGCCTCAGCCGAAACACCAGCTCTGGGGTTTACAGGGCTTGCTGGGCTTCAGTGGGTGTAAGATTATCTTGTTATTTGCTTTTTCCCTGCTTTATTTGGGCTGGGGAAGCTCCTGCTTCAGCGCTGCCCTCGCTCAGCACCAGGAGCCTGCGGCAGCGGGTGATGCTCCACCCAGCAGCTCCTCCCGCTCTTGCCTGACCTGCGCTAGTTGATTCCAGGGTTCCCTTAATACAAAGGCCCCGAGCTTATTTCAGCCTCTTTTGTCTTAAAGGTTACCCAGGGAAGGGGTAGGGTCGGAGTTAAATCTGGCTGAGCTGCAGTGGGGGGGTTCCCGCTGGCTCCACGGGCTTGGGGTTATTTTGCTGAGCACCTCAGCTGGTTTTTCTGCATTAGGTAGAAAATCTGCCGGAGGTCTGGGCTGGGGAACTTTTGTTTCTGAGTCTGGAAGGACCAATTGAGACTGTCGGGGTTGCTACTGATGCCTGAGCTATACTGCTAAATCCGGAGGACAGAGCGGGTGGATAAGTGGAAGGCAGGGGTCTGGGGGGGGCGGGTGTTCTGTGTGACGGGTTGGTGCGGAGTTTTCCCTTTTTAAAAGAGTTTTGTCCTTGCTTTCCAGATCAACAGCTGATAGAGACAAGTGGTAAGAAAGATCTTCCCAAAGCATTTACCTCTATGGATAGGTTCTGCAGGTGGTAAATATTCTGTAACCCTTGTGAGGTGAAATAGTCGATGCAGTTTGGACACCCCAATCCTGTTAAAAAACTGCAGAAAAAACGTGGACAGTAAAGTGGCGTTAACTTCTGACAGATCCCAGCTGCGCTCACAACCGTCGCTGTACTGCAAACCGCGTCGGGGGGCCCTGGGAAGGTGGGGGGCTGCGCTGAGCTCGGCTGCCCCCCCTCGGCACCGGGGGCAGTGGGAGCAGCTCAGGGGGCTCCGACGGGCTTTTTCTCTGCGGCCGTTGCCGACCCAAGCGTGACCTCTGTTGCCACTGACAGGGTGAAGCGAGGGGTTACTTTCAGTCCTAAAACTACGTATTTTTTTTTCTCCTGATCATCAGAGGTTTCAGCTGAGGAACTCGGAATAGTGTGAGGGAGGTCGGGGCCTGCCGGGGCGCCGAGGCCGGGCTCTGCCACGCGCCGACGGGTGGGGCCAGGGGTGTTTTGACGTGGAAACGTCCGTGGTCTTTGTAAAACCCAAAATGTTAAAAAGTGGCTGCAGGGCTGTAAACGTGTCCCTGGTGGCGATCAGCCACGCGGAGCCACGCCGCGGGGAAGGGAGGGGAAGGGGGAAGTTCTCAGAGCTACGTGCTGGCTTGGCGTGTGGGAGAAGACTCTCCTTTGGGGGTCTTTAGTTTTGAGTTCAGCAGGGAGGGGCCACCCGGGGAGAGCTGTGTGAGGGCGAGAGTTTCTGACGGGTGGTTGCTGAGGTGCGAATGGTCCGTGTGACTGTGGGAGCAGCGATTTCTCAGTTGGGACCGGTGGCCAGTTGACCAGTTGCTAGACAGATGGAAGGTTAGAGCGAGGGACAACAGCGAGAAACGTCAGAGGAGGAGAGAGAGGCGGGGCCGGGCGCCTGCCCTACCTGACAAGGCTGGGGTCGGGGTTGTAGGGCGGAGGGGGGGTGCAGTGTGACCCGGAGACCATGGTCTGGGACGAGTGGCCCCCGTTCATTTCTCCGTTGGGTTGCATGGGGTGACTGTTGAGCATCCCGGGTCCTAGAGCCGCCGCGTCAACGCAACAGAGAACCGTTAGACACCGCCCCGAGCGCGAGGAC
>NW_020799127.1:8223778-8226222 GCF_003259725.1 Athene cunicularia | reverse complement strand
ACAGGCTGAGTCCTGTGCAGGGAAACCAAGGGGGTGGTCAGGCTGCAGCGGGGGGATGGAGCCCCCTGGCCCAGAGCTCCCCTCCGGCCCCTCAGAGCTTCCTGACGAGGCTTCAGGCGGTGCAGCCCACGGCGCAGAAAAGCTGCTTTGCACCAGCAGTGGCTCCGTGACAGCTGCCAGCCCCGGCGAAGAGCCAGGTCGGGCAGACGTACTGGGAGCCTGGAGCGGGGCTGCCGGAGGGTCTCGGGGGCTGCCAGGGGCTGTTGGAGGGTCCCAGGGGCTGCCGGAGGGTCCCGGGGGTGCGGTACTCACTGCCGCTGCAGGAGTTGCTGCTGCTGCTGCCGGTACGAGTCGACCAGCTGCTGCGGGACCAGCTCCACCAGCTCCAGGCTCTCCTTTATCTTCATCAGGATCTCGAAGTTCTCCCGGCCTCGCACCTGGAGGGAGGGAACAAGCCCAGGGCTTCGCTTTGTTCCCCTCCCACTTGGCCACTTTCCTCCCCCCCGCAACTGCACAAGGTGCAGTGTCACAGCAACTGCTCGGGGGGGCCGCGGCTCCCTTGGACACGTGCCTTCACAGATGCTTTTGCTCCTGTTCTCAAGGTCTCCGCTCAGCCCCTGCGCCTGTCGCCCCGTGGGACCCAGTGCAACCCCGTCCTGCCGAGCGGCCCCTCCCCGAGGGCTCCTCACCGAGGGGCCAACACCCTCCGGGGCCAAGCTCTCACCTGGCGCAGCCCAACGACACTTACAGGCACATAATACATCTCCTCCTCCCCGTGCCTCCGTTTCTTCACGCCGCTCCCCAGCGCTGGGATGCCCTGGGGGCTCTGCTTGAAGGCTGGACGGGAGAGAGGAGGAGGAGGAGGAGGGTCAGGGCGCTGTCCCCGGGAGGGCAGGGCCCAGCTGGCAGCGCCTTGGCTCCCGGCAGGATCTAAGCTCAAGCCACGCAGGATGGAGGCTGCTCACCCAGGTCCTGGCCCCTTTATTAGTAACAAAAATGAACAAAACCCGTCTGTGGATGTGAAAGCTCTGCACAAACAGCTCTGTGCTCTGGAGGGAAGAGGGAGAGGGTCTTTCTTATTTATGAGACTCTGGGTTTAGTCGAGGAAGGTCAGAGCGTCGTGCCTGGCTGAGGAGTTGAGCCCGGATTTCGGGAGCAGGGCTTTGAGTGGCCGGGGGTGGCCGGGGGCTGCGGCGGAGCGGAGCCCTGAGCCCCCTCCCCTCCCGCCCAGGGCACTCACTGCGTTTGTTGGCGTTGCCGTTTTTAGCTGCGCTCTCGTTCAGGGCCTGTTGCTCTCGGTAATGGTCCTCGTCGGCCTTCCGGTCCCTGCCGGGACAGGCACAGATCCGTCCCTCGAACGATCTCCTGCCCAGGACTTGGCCGCTGGTGGGAGAGGGCGATCGGTGACCTTGGGGAGTCCCTTCCCCTCCCGCCCTGTGCACGGATCGCGCAGGAGGAAACGAGCCCCTGAGGGTCTGAGTGTGGGGACTCCGCCAGCAGCAGCTTCCCGGGGAAGAGGAGCTCCCCGGGCAGAGGAAGGCTCCAGCTGCGGGGGCAGAAGCTGACACTGGTCCTCTTGTACCAGCCCCTTTCCCAGCCGGCAGAGGAGCTTCACCCCTGCCACGGGCTGAGGCTGCCCGGTCCTCTGCCCCTGGGGGTGCTCCCTGCAGGGACATCCCTTCCCGAGGGGCCCCAGCCCTCCCGCAGCTGGGGGGGAGACGCCCATCCCGCCCCAAGAGCCACTCACTCTCTCATCTCCAGGGTGATGATGATGAGGATGGGCCTCCTGTTCATTCCTCCCACGCAGCTGCTGTTGCACATGAAGTTGTACAGGATGGTGGTGAACTCGGTCCCCACCTGCCCAGGAGGGGAGAGTAAGTGCTGAGCTGGTGATGGAGGGGGGGAGGCAGCCTGGGCCCCCCCAGGGGAGAGAAGAAGAGGGGGAGGCAGGCTGGGCCCCCCCAGAGTGGGGCTGGCCCCTTGGTGGGGCGAGCACGGGAGCAGCAGGGCAGGGGGGTGTGGGGATGGTCCCAGCTGGGAAAAGGGGACGGTACGAGGATTGGGGGGGCTCTGGGGCCCCCCAGGGCAGGACAGGAGGGGATGTCCCTTTGCCCCCGGTTCCCAGGAACAGGATGCTCTGGGGTGGGAGCTGCCGTGTGCAGGGAGCAAGCAGGGGGTGGCCTTGGACGTGCGCAGGGAAGCAGGACCCCCCCACCCTTTGCCTTCGCGGGTTCCCCCTCGGCCCCAGCAGCGCCGGCTGGAGGCGGGGGTCGGTCCTGCCCCCACCCCGGGAGCAGCCGGGTACCTGCGGGGGCTCGTAGGGCACCATCACGCTCTGCCGTCCCGTCACGGGGTCGTCCACGTACTGGGAGAGGTTGTTGCCTTCCACCCGGATGAGGTGGCTGGCGGGGGCTGACTGGCCTGCAAGGCAAAGCCCCCCGCCC
>NW_020799127.1:8221323-8223728 GCF_003259725.1 Athene cunicularia | reverse complement strand
CCGACGGGCGTTCCTGCTCCCCGGCTCCTCTCCTCCGCCCACCCGCCGCGACCGAAACGCGAACGCGGCAGTAAAGCAGCAAATTAAAATAATGACTTGTTATAAAAGCAATTACCGCCGATGGGATCGCAGCCGCGCTGGAGGGGCTGTGCCAGCGCCAGGCTGCTCCGGGAACCGGCGAGGGAATCGCCCTGGCGGCGCCCGGGCCCGGGGGCCAACGCTAATGGCAGCAGCAAACGGCTGGGGCACCTCCCCAGGGCGATGCGGGGACAGTGACCAACACAAATCCAGCCTGTCTGGGCAGTAACTGTTCATTCTCTAGGCTCAATATTTGTTTGTCCCCCGAAAATATTTAAACCTGACCAAATCTGCCCATGTTACATCGTACCTGCTTTCCACGTAAAGTGGATACAACCACCCCCTGGGTTCCGGGCCGGGCGCGGCAGGAAGGGGTTCCCAGCTCCCCCAAGTGCTGTGGCCAAGCGGGAGCCCCCGCCAGACCATCACTTCGAGGAAATCTGGCTGAAAATCAGCGTCAACCCTCGTTCAGGCATCACTCAGCCCCTTCTGGGAACATCACCGCACACAGCTCCTGAGCCGAGGGCTGGGAGCACTGAGGGCGCCGACGCACCACAGCCGAAGGAAACTGTGCATCACGTCATTAACAGAATCACAGCTAATTATGCAAGACCTCAAGGGTTAATTCTGACTAGCCCGTGTGAACTGAGCACAACTCGGAGCTTTGCAGCGGCTCGCAGTGACAGCGCCGGGGGACAGAGGGGATGTGGCCGGGGGGCTGGAGGATGCTCCGCAGGCAGCGCCCGGAGATAGAAGAGGGTTCGTGCTCCCTGAACCGCGCGGGGCGAGAGCACGCCGGGGTTTGCTCGCTGAGGAGCCCACCACAGAATCCCCTCATGAGGACCACGGACCTGCTCAGCACGGGGGAGGCTCCCGCTGGCCACCGAAAAGGGGAAGGGGACGACAGCGTGCCCACCCGCAGAGCCCCCGGCCCCGGAGCCGCAGGAGGCTGCACGCTGCCTCCAGAGGAGCTGGGGAGGGCAGAGCCTGTCCCCCCGCTTCCAGCAAACGCCGGCCCCGGGTCCCAGGTGCGGGGATCTGCAATTCCCTTCCACCTCGCCAGTGCCACGCTGTTTTCCATCTCACAAAGAATGTGTTTGCTATACAGGAGCCCACCCCTGGCGCACAGCGAGAAGCCAGTCCCTGCATGGCAGGGCATGTTCCTGCTCAAAGGATTTTATCTCATCCCCACAACATCGCGCCCGATGCCAAGAAAATACCACCGTGCAGAGTATTTGGGAGGATGTTAAAGCGTGTCCTGAGCCATCCCCATACAGGTGTGCGGAGGCCAGCGAGGCCGCTGTGCTCGGCTCTCCCGCAGCCGCGGGCGTTCTGAGCCGGGGTTGCTGCAGCGGGCAAGCTGGCTGCTGCCCTGGGGTGCCAGGCCATCGGGGGGCACACGGGGGGCTCAGCTCTCGTTTCCCAGGGCCGTGAGCCCAGCCTGGCACGCCCGGCGGGTTTGCAGGAGCAATCTGTGCTTCCCGGGTCCCAGCTCCCAGCTGGGCGGGGGACGTGTCCTGGGTCAGCGCTACGGGGAGCAGGAAGATGCTGCGGCCACGCGATCGGGAGGGGACACGTGCAGCCGAATCGGTCAGAAGAATTCCCTAACCCTCAGCCCTGGAGGCATGTGGAGAGAGGATGCTCAGAAACACCACCCGGCACCGAAATCCCCCCGTTTTGCCCCGGCACGTGGTGACGCTGACGGCACCTCGGCTCCGCGGGCGCAGCCCTGCCTCTCCAGCAAGGGCTGTGCCGCAGCTGGCAGCCGGGCTCCCCTCGCCGGGCCGTTCCTCCCTCGGCCCGGCTGGAAGAGGAAGCTCTTGCGCGGCCACGGCCACGTAACCTGCTCGCCCACAGCGCGACGGGGGGTTGAACACCCTCGTTTTGAGGAGACAACATGGCAAAACAAGGGTTATTTGGAGGGGGGCTCTTCCTTGCCAGGTGTTAAAATACTGACAACTCCTGTCAAAGGATCCTTTCATGTAGACATTCCCGGGCAGTCCTCAACATGCCTGGGAAATATAACTGCTCTGGAAGAGTAGAGGTGCATTACGGCAAGTTCTTTGGTAACAAATTCTCTCATTATACCATGTTATGACATGGATAAATCTCTGTTAAATAGCAGAGCGATTGCCCCGCAGGGAGAAAGGCTGCCGCTCCACGCAGGCATGCCTCCACTGATAACCTTATCATGTCTTAACAGCTCCAGGATTGCCTTCAAAGATCCTTCCACAATAACAAACTATTCTTTTAAGGAACTCCGTGCTGATAACTCTGGGCAAGAAAAGTCGGGGCTGTGCCCGGCGCGGCCGCGCTCCCGGCAGCCT
>NW_020799127.1:8211424-8221273 GCF_003259725.1 Athene cunicularia | reverse complement strand
AAGAGACAGCGCGAACGCGGCAGTAAAGCAGCAAATTAAAATAATGACTTGTTATAAAAGCAATTACCGCCGATGGGATCGCAGCCGCGCTGGAGGGGCTGTGCCAGCGCCAGGCTGCTCCGGGGCTCGCAGACCCGGCCCGTTCACGGCCACCGCGGGTGTGACGTCTGTAGGATCCCAGGAGGTTCTACGTCCCCCGCCGGGTTTCCAGCCGGGAAGAGCCCTCGGCAGCGTACGCTCTCCATAGGGGACGGCACAACGCACGCCTTGCTGGGATGGCCGGCAGAGTAGGCGCCTCTCTCCTACGCCGTTATCTGTACTCGCTGAGAACCTGCCCCACGTGCCTCTCTGTGCTGCATCTGATTCAGTGGGACTTCACCAGCCGCAGCTTGCAGGGAGCACGGAGGCACCGCGCTTTCCTCTGCAAAGGGGAACCTGGGAGATCAGAATGCCGGTGTTTAACCACGCAGGCTCGTGTGGCTGCTTGGCACTTTTCTTTTGCCCTGGCCACGTTTTTGCCACCTGCACCAGGGGAGAACCTCGGGCTGGTCGCTCGTATCCTTCCTGTTCCACAATGTTTGAACAAGGTGACCTTGGGACAAGGTCCCTCCTGGGGACGCACGGCAGCTGGGGCACAGTCACAGCTCAAGCTGCCACCAACCCGCTGCTGCTCCCGGGATGCCAGAACGCTTCCTGCAGCATCAGCCCGTCCAGACCTCAGCCCCGAGATCTCTTTCACACCCACAGAAGAGTTTGTGCACGTTCTGCCCCTGGACACCTCCTGCCTTTCTCTTCTCTCTCCTGCTCTGCCCTTTGGGCCTGGTGCCTGCCTCCCTGTTACGTTACTACCGCGGCCATCTCTGCTCACAGGAAAAGTCAGGGAGCGTCTGTTATTGCACGTTTCCAGAGCACGCCAGGTTCACGTGTCAGCGTGGCTTGCGGGTGCTGGTACGGTGTAAACAGCAGCACTAGCAGGGAGTGATCTACCTGGGGCTTACGTAACCTCCACAGCAGATGCTCCTCTGGGTTTTTTCCGCAGCCGCGCAGCTTTCAGTGTCAGCCCTCATCTGCCGGCCTGGAAGGAAACGCCACCTCCCCGCTCCTGTGACCTGCCCTGCAGGACAAGCCCAGAGCACCGGGAATAACCAGGGAAGCCAAATTATTTAAACACTAGCAGAACATCAGCATTCACCTCTGTTTCTCTAGGGACTTGGTACCCCAAAGCGTCTCTAGATGGGGTTTCTTTCACCACTGCATGGAAACGCAGCTGCGTCTTGGGCGAGACAGAGCCCACGCTGCCCCCATGCCGAGCACAAGCGGAGCTGCAGCCCCGCGGTACGGCCGGCCCCGGCGGGGGCTTGCTGGGGTTATCTTGGACCTGCCGCCACTGCGGCCCTGCACATCCCAAGATCCAGATGAGCCAATGCCCCACAACCCTTCCCGGCGACTGGGACGGCTGCAGCTGCGAAGCAGCACCCAAATTAAGTCTCAGCATCCGCCGCTGCCCACCCGGAGCAAACGGGCAGGACCCGCTCTGGCAGAGGCCACCGCGCTGCTCGGACCCGCGGCCACTCTCCCGCGCAGGGAGCGGGCAGGGGTGTTGTTCCCCATGGATGCTGACAGCCTCGCACGAAAAATAACCTGACTCTTCTGCGTGGAAAGAGCTACCAGCGACGTCCATCTCCCCCAGCCCTCCCCGGGCAGCAGAACCGCTAGGAGGATGTGTCCCAACAGATTCGGAGCTGATAAAATCTTATTTATCTTCAACTGTTGACACCGAAGCGTCTAGACTTGCCTGCTTCGGGAGGGCTGCAGCCAAGTCCTCCTTTCTCTCTTGAAGGAAATGATTTGCTCAACAATTACTTTTTCCACAAATCCTCCCCGCTCCTCCCTACCAGCCTCCTCCTCCTCCTCTTCTACATTCCACTCTCCTCATTAGCTCTACTCAAGACGTGTCCAGGACTGCAGTCAATGGATCCCAATAAAGCCACTAGCCTGGCAAGAGAGGGAGAAGAAAAGTGCTGCCTCCGGCTGCTAATTTCCTTGCGCTCCCCAGCAAGCAGCTGCGGAGCTGCATCCTGGGACAGGTTCGGACAGATCGCAGCGGAGAGGTGATAATAATGTGTCTGTCATCTTACCCAGGCATGTAGCATCTTGCAAACCGCAAATACCGTTAACCGGCTCGGACGAATCTGTTACAACAGATCCTGGAAGACATGCCGACTACAGAGCTAATTTTTTCTTTCTAATTTTTTTAATAACCATTTTCTAATCACCGGCCTGTATAACTTCTCACTGAGCTGGAAATTCCTCCCAAAGCTACTTTATTGCTCGTTTACCATGAGCTGGGTTCAAATATGTCCAGAGCATCGCTGCTGCCCGGGCGCAGAGCACCCAGCGGCACCCAAGGCAGGTGGGAGGGCTGGGCTGAACCCCGGGGACGGCTGGAAGGGGTCCCCAAAACCCACCTCCCCATCTCCTGCCCCGCGGCGGTGACGCAGCGGGGTGATGGCCAGGGGACCGGGTGATGCCCCGGATGGGGTGTTCTCGAGGGCCCTGGCAGAGCCCCCCTGTGCTGAGCCCTCAGTAGCTGCAGGGGACCCCTGTCACCTCCAGGACCCCCCCAGCCCTGCTCCCACGAGCCATGGACCACCGGCGACGTCCTGGGGCTGCCCCCACAGCAGACGGGGCGCGGAGAGGCTGCGTGTGCTCCGGCCTGCATTCTTCTACCTTTATTATCGTGCCATTACTGCTAATTAAAATCCCTTGGTTCACCCCCAAAGGAGTCCTCTCCCTTCCTTCCCCAGTGTGCACATCCTTAAAATAACTGCCAACCAGGATCGCCGCCGCTCTTAGTCACGGCTCAGCCAGCCAGCCCTGGCACACTCGCGGCTTGGTTTAATCTCTTCTAGTAAGTCTGAGTCCTCCTGAGTGTCTGGATGTCTTGGTCCTCTGACCAAGCCGGCGCAGGAGTTCCCTCTCATCCCGACTAGAAGCTAAAAATCCAGCAAGGCCGTTATTTCATGCTGCGTTATCATGGATAGGAGGAGCAAGCAGGGAGGGAAGGGAAGAGGCTGAGAGTCGGGCTTGGGAATCTGCTGGAAACGAAGCGCAAAGACAGAAGCAGCAAGACCCACGGGGGGGTGGGGGGGGTGGCCGCTGCCACAGCATCGCTGGGCTGCGCCGAGCAGCAGGGACCTGCTGCGGCTTCCTCACAGCCGCTGCCTGCGCGGGCACGGGCAGAGAACGGGTTCACCACGGGCACCCCCCGCACCCTTCTCCCCCTCCCGCAGGCGCCGGAGCTCCCGGGAGGGCGTTCAGCCCTGCTCCTCGTGTCACAGCCCTACGTGGGAGCACCCTCTGCCCCCAGCTCCCCCGGGGGAGATGAGTTTCCTTCTGCAGCCTGTTTATCCCCTCGGCGGGTCCCTCGGTCCCCACCTCCCCTGCAGGGTTCAGACCCAACAGAGAGGAGCTGACCCGAGCAGCCTCCTCCCCGCGGAGCGTCCGCTCCCAGCTCCGCAGCAGGACCCGCAGCAGAGCGGTGCCTTCCCGCCGCAGCAGCCGTTGCCAGTGAAGTCGTTCCCTTGACCCGTGCATACCATAGGCAGTCGAGATAGTGGAGCTGATAGCGGGATCGTGTTGGAACATTGCACACCGAATTCCTGCGCCTTTTTTCTTAATTCCATTGTGTCTGGAGCTGCTGGAGCCTCGTCCACGCCCTGCTGGTGGAAGGCTGTGGAAAGCCTCCAGTGGGCTGGCTGCAACGGGCTTGGGAGCAGGCTGATGCTGAGGTTGCTTTCCTACTTCTGGCAAGCCAAAATATCCACGCTCTTCTGCCCAGCTACTCGGATAAAAACACAGATGTTTGTGGCTCAGAGGTAGAGTGTACTGAGCCGTGTGTGCCCCCTGCTCATCTCCAGGCCGCTGCTGTCGGAGAGGCACCTCCCTGAAACACGGTAAAGTGCCACAGAGGGTGTGAAGAGGGGGGCTCATTTTCTGTAGATGCTCCTGAAGGTTTTTCCCTCCTCTTTACAACCGCCTCCACCCCAACGAGCTTCAGACAGCGACCGGCGAGGGAGAACCTACCTCCTGCCCCACCAATTATTTCCACCCTCCACATTCAGCTAGCATCAGACAAAGCATTTCACCTCCCCCAGTGCCCACGCTCCAGCTGCAAGATCTACACAGCAACTGGCACCAGTTCCGCGTGGCAGTGTCCCACTGGCTGAACACTGGGACGCAGACCAGTTTGCTGTGGGTGGCTGCTGGACAGCCGTCTATCGCAGAAGGAGTATCCCACCTGGGCTTTGAACCTCCCCAGCCTCTCCATCACAGGCCGATTGCTCCCCGAAGCAGCAGGCAAGGCCCTGGCCGTGGCGCAGACCCCCCCTGTGCCCGTGCCCGGGTCAGGGAACCCCCCTGCCTGCTTAGCTCGGGGGTTTGTCCGTCTGTCCCCAGCTCCACGGGCTCCGTGCAAGCCCAGGCAGCTGCCCCACACCGGGGGCTCGAGCCCCCGCGTCCTTTTGCAGCCAGGCCACGGGGGGCCAAAGACCCTATTAACGCTTCCGCCGGCTCTGGCGCACACGACAGCGTCTTAGAGGGGAGGCAGCACCGATCCGCCGCAAAGCCGACTTGAGAAAAATACTAATTATCTATCAGTTACCAGCTGGCCGGCGTGGCGAGGGGCTGCCTGTGAGAAAACAGCCGCGATCGGCTGGCGGCTCGAGCGTGTACGGGCAGCGCCGGGGAACCGAGAGTCCTGAGAGCTCCCAGCAAACCGGCAGGCTGCCGGCGTGCCCCGGCTTGCCGCGCCGCAGCTCCTGGTCCTCCTGCCAGCCCCGGCGAAGCAGCCTACCAGAGGGGGGCTTGGAACCTGCAGGGAAAACCTTGCTTTTCAGCATCTGCCCGTTGCTCTCTGCTGATAAGAAGGCCATTAAAAATGAAAAGGGAGGCGGCGGCAGCCTGGAGGGCTTCCCGCAGCACAGGCCGGCGCGGCCGCTTCGGTTCAGGGTTTGGGGCAACGTGTGGTGCTCACAGAGCCCAGCCCGGGAGTCGGGATGTCCAGCATCACCCACCCGCTGCCCAGCACCCCTCTGTGAGGACAGACCTGGGTCTGGTAACGTGAGCCCCAAACCCCCACCTCAAGGCTTTGCCCCGTCTCCGTTTCACCCATTTCCTAACTATAGAAATTCAGCATTTTAAAGCATTTTAAGAGAGAACGGATGATGATCCTCTGGTTGGATTCCCCGCAGCGCTGGCCTAAGTCCCCTGCCTACTCCTTCTGCACTGAGCCAGCAGTGTCTGCTTGAGGTACAGCTTATCTTCCCAGAGATATGCAGACTCTTCATTTGAATACTTCAGGAGTTGGAGAATCCACTGCATTCCTTGGTAAATTGTTCCTATAGTTAATTATCATCACTGTTAAAAAATTTCCACCTTGTTTCTAGTCTGAATTTGCCTGGCTTCAGCTTCCAAGCACTGGCTCTCATTATGCCTTCTTCTGTTAGATTAAAGAGCTGTCTGCTATCAGAAACCATCTCCCGTGCAGGCTGCGATCAAGCCACCCTTACTCTTCCCGTGGAGACCTTTCATGCAGAATGTTTCTCTGGTATCGCCCTACAAGGCATCTGTTCCAAATCTTTCATCTTCCTTGGATCTCTCTCCCAAACCTCTTCTGTTTTGCCAGCAGCGGGTCTGGAGTGTGGACACGAGACCTGTGTGTGGACACGAGGGCGGTGGGCTCGCTGGTACTGCCCCCCTGCCCGGGTGATGCTCGCCGGCCCCGCAGAGCAAGCCAGCTCGCCTCCAAATGGCCTTTGGCCAGGAGCCCGGGGCTCCTTAGGAGCCTCCTTTCCTAAGCACGGGAGAATGGATAACGCCAAGTCTCCCAGAGGAACAGCCAGAGGGATTCAGTCAAAACCTCTCAAAAACAGGAGTCTGTTGCACTTCGCGCTTCCACCAACCAGAGCTTACGACGGGATCAAAAACCTCCGCCAAATCGCTTGACAGGCCGACTCGCATCGAACTCTTTGGTTTGGCATTGCCGGTGCGGCAGCTGTCAGTTCCTCCTTGGCTGGAGTCTCCGTGCTCCGACCCCAGATTGCCGGAGGCCTCTGGAGCGGAGGGCTGCGCGCTGCTCCCCACGCTGCCTGGCCAGGCGGCTCCAACGAACTTGTGGTCAACGTTTGCAGCAGTCCCGGCGTAAATTATGTGGTGCAGTTAATCTTAAAAGTATTCAACAGCCACGAGGCTTCCCTAGCTACGGGTGAAAGAGCAGTGCTGCTTCTTTCAAAGTGCTGAATCAAACCACGCGGGTCCTTTAGCGCACCAGGATGGTTAGTTGAGCTGCCCTTGGCTGGACCCTCTCCGGGCTCTCGGGTGTCACTGTCCCCAGCCCTCCTGACCATCCATTTAACCGGAATTCCCAAGGGCCTGCAGTTCCTAACAGCCTTCCTGGGCTTACCTGTACGCTGCTACCTACGTGTTCACACCTTACGTAGAGAATCACACGGTGTACATACGTTGTTATTTGTACATTGACTGACTAGCAATGCATAGAGCATGTTTTTCTGCAGAATTCCTTCCCCCGTTTAACCAGGACAGACTTCCGAGCGCGGCGGTGGCAATGCAGAGCTCAGGGTGAGCAGGAGGAAGGCAGCAGCCCCGTCTTCCCGCACTAAAGGTGCTGCTGCGTGGCTGTGGGACCCAGGAGAATCTGCCCGTCGCCGCAGCAGGACCGTCCTTCGTGTGGCAACCTCGGCGAGCGGACAGTCCGCACCCACGTGGGCAGCCCTGCAGAAATTGCTGTTTGAAATGAAACATCGCCTGCTGCTGACCCACTTCTGTCCTGGGCGAGGCTCGGCTTCAGCGCAGGGCAACGTGGGCTGGGCGGCAGCCCCGCAGCCAGCCTGTTTTCGGGGGCTGCAGCGTCGCTGCGGTGCAGAGGCCGCACATCTCGCTGCCTGCCGTGCCACAGACCAAAGCCAGTTCAGGCATTTAGCTCCTCTGCTCTGCCCCACTTGCCAGGAGCTCCCCCCTTGCAGTCCCACGCTTGGCAGCCTCAGCTCCCAGACCTGGCATCCCCCGCCGGTGCTTATGGCCACCTGTTAGGCTAACCAGGCATCTCTTGAGTCCAGCTGCAACCTCGGGGCCAGGAGGGGTCTCACAGCATCCATGGGGCACTGGCTGCTCCGACGTACGAAGGAGACCTTAACGCAAAGGCTTGAGAAATACAGCACCCCTGTCCTGCATGGCACAGCTCGCAGGAGGCCGCAGCAGCGCGGGGAGATGCTGAGGCAGCCTGGGCTCGGGTAGGTCAGAGCTGTGGAAGGATCCCAGGGAGGGCTCCGGCGAGGGAAGGGGCTGTCACGGGCTCCCTCACCGCGCGAGGCTGCCTCAGGGAGCCTCTTGCTGCTCCCTCTGCTCTTCTGGGGACGACCAACCAAAAAGACCTTAGTGGCTTTCTCAGCTTACTCCCTGCAGCTGCAACAGGCGTCGCCTGGGACCAGGGGAGGGTATCTCCCTACTGCTGATTAAAGTGAGCACAGCGCGGATCTTTAGTAGGTGCTCGCTCCAGACCTGCCCGAGGGACGTGCCCGTCCTGCAGCACCCAACCGCTGTCCGCATCCTCCCGAAGCCGGCCCCAGCACTGACACCTCCTGGCCCCCGGGACAGCTGGGGGAGACACCCCGCATCGGGGCACCTCCGGTTCCTGTTCCGCGCTTCCGCGGCGCGGGAATGCCTCCTTCCCCTCTGCGGGTCCTGCGCAGCTTCGCTTGTGACGGACGTGAGTTATCCCCCGACAGGGACAGGATGGGGCTGGAGTCACATCCTCCCCTGAGAACCTCCAGTTGATTCAAACACCTAACAAAACTCATCCTTTAGCAACATCTTGCAAGGCAAGACAGTGGTAAGGAGCGAAGACTGAACCACTCCTCCGAGGACAAGTCATTTAATAGTGGCGCCACTCCCAAGCCCCTGGTCAGCGCGACTCAGCAGCGAAGCTCCGGTGAGCGGACGCGGGGAAGCTGCTGCAGCCGGGACTTCGGCCGCGTTCCAACGCCCGCTCACTGCGGCTCACTGTGGTTCGCTGTGGCTCGCTGCCGGCTTGCTGTGGCTCACTGTGGCTCACTCACTCCACCCGCCCCTTGGGCTTTGCGGGAGACACAGCCCCGGCACTGCAGCGGCTGCCGTCACCCGTCCCCTCCTGCACCCTCTCGCCACGGCACACCGGGAGCAGCCCCGGCGTGGGGTCTGCCTGCACGAAAGCACCTTCTGTCTACTGCGGGAAGGGCTGTCTTGGCAATTAAACACATCAGCTTCCCAAACTAAAAGTCATTATCACACCTAGGGCTGATATATCGCTCCTGGTCTGCTCTGCCCGTTTCATGACAACATCAAACCGCAGCCGCGGAGGAAAGCCCGCTGCTCCCTCGTTGTGCCCGTTGCCTCGTCCCAGCCTTTCTGCCCTGCTAATGTTTCCCGGAGGAGAGAAGTGCCTGCCCCAAGCGTGTGGGTGAGTGGCTCAGGGAGGCACCCGCCGCAGACCACCGGCACCAGCCGCAAGCACCGTTTCTCCTAAAAACCAGGGACAGTGCTACACTAAGCCAGGAGCCAGGATGTGCATTTAGAACGTTTTGCCCCAAGCAGCCCTTGTACGCTCTGCCCGGTGCCTGGGTCCGAGACCCGCAGAGGACTGCAGGCGTGCGGTCAGACCAGTGGCAGACACAACCTGCTTCCCAGGACCAGGCTGCTGCCCCAGGGCGCCGGCAGCAGGATGCTGGGCAGCAACCCCGCTGTGATTAAATAACCCAACTCTGTTATTTTGCCGTGATTTCTAGAGATTAAGTTGCTCTTCTGGTACGAGATGAAAAAGGATTGCAAATGACAGGCAAGAATTACAGCAAAGCTGAGAACGGCCCCGGTAGATGCGAGCAAAGGTCTGTCTCACCCACTGCCTCCCCTCTGACAGCGGTCGCTGGCAAACATGCGGGGAAGCACCATGAGAACAAGGCAGGTACTTCCCCGGGACATTTCTCCAGCTTTGTGATTTTTGGTGACATTTACCCAAAACGCGAATTACCTGCAGGGAACCGCTGGGAGAGAAGTTACACTCAAACTGCTGTGCTTAACACCCCTTTTGGAGGAAATCCCTGAAAAGCAAGCACTGACGTTTCCTGCAGGCTTTGCTTTCCAGGGCCACCCGTGCAGGCAAAGTCCCCATCGGGTGGTGGCTGCGTCCTGCAGCCGCCCCGCACCAACGTACCCTCTGCTCGGGGGCTCGCGGGCGCGACCGCTGTCGGTGGTAGGAAGCATCTTCCCAGGGAAGGCAGGCAAGAAGACATGCAACTTACTGTCCAGGTGGCTGACTTGGCGGTGCTGGATTGCTGGAAGGTCACCTCAAAGTGGTGGGGGCCAGGGTAGTCGGTGTTGGAGGGGATGACGGGAGCTGGGGACATGGCGTCGAAGGTCGAGCTGGGCTGCGAGTAGGGCGAATGCGTTGGGACATTGGAGGTGTGCTCGGAGCTGTAGGGGCTGGTGGAGGCTGCTCGGCTGCCGATGCTCTGATCCATGCTGTTGTTCAGCAAATTGAACTGGGACTGGAGGAAGGGAAAAGGGGAGGAGGGAAAAAAGAAAACACCAGCCAGTTTAGAGACATGGAAACCTCAGCCACACTTCTTCAGGGCTCCAGGTGTCCTGTTACAGCCTCCTTAAAGGGCCAGCATGCGGGAACGCCAGCCAGAGAGCGGGTCTGGGTCGCGCGGGTTTCCGAGCAGGTCACCGCTTGTGCAAGGGATAAATTCAAAGTGCTTAAATCACCCCCTCCTGCCCGCCCCCACCCTCCCGGGG
>NW_020799127.1:8198152-8211374 GCF_003259725.1 Athene cunicularia | reverse complement strand
CGCCGCGCCAGCGCCCCACGGCCCACCCGCCTGGCAGACATCTCCCGCGCGTTGGCCGGTCGCTAAGGCGCGCGCGTCCGGCGCTTCTGGAAGGGTTTCTCCAAGAAGAGCCGGCTCTGAATGGTGGTTTGTGGAATTCCTTCCCCAGCCGGGCTGTTTGCTTTCAGCGGCTTTCGCTGATGCAGCTCTAATTTGGGGAAAACCTCAAACCTACAAAGCGCGTAGCTGTGAGGCAGCACCCTGCAGTAAGGTCACAGCGCAAACGCACCTATTTATGCACGTACTGGCTCTTATTCCAGACGTGCTGGACCAAATCCTGGCTTTTGACAATTATTTTCCTTATTCCTCTCCTGAACAATTCCTGTCAGATACTTCCAGTCAGCGCTGGCAGCACTTTTACCCACGGGCATGCACTAGGCAAAGCGACCTTCTCAAAAGCCACAGGCTAAAGCGCCCTTAACCGTTCATCTGAAAATCAGACCACAAAAATTAATTTTTATTATTCATTATTATCATTCTATCATTTAAATAAACGAATATTTTTAAAAGTTATATCCCAAACATAGCTGTTTCTCAAAGCTAATGGGACTTTTTCCCCCCAAAACCTGCAGTTCCCCAGTGGCTCAGGGGTTGCTCTCCCAGCCCTTTCCAGCCGGCGGGGCGGGTGCTGCCACGGGTGCCCGGGCCCCGCCGGTGACCTCGCGCTGTGGCGTTGCCGCCTGTGGTGCGGGCTCCCCGCAGCGCTCTGCGTTGGAGGAGGAACAGGGCTGCCCGCCGGCGCCCCCCCCTTCCCCCAGCTCCAGTGCCCCCCTGCCCGGCGGGGACTGTCCCTCCAGCCCCCAGCCCCAGCTGGGGCGGCTCTGGGAACCCGAGGGGTGCTGGGGGGCGGCCGGCACCGTCCCTCGGCCCAGCAGGCTCAGCCGTCCGCCCTCTCCTCCAAAGGGCTGCAACGCTCACAGCTTAGGAATCAAGAGACGTGTTTTAACTTGGGATCCCAACCTCACCCAAACGTCTACAATGTATAATGGTTTAAAGGCAATCATCCTTCTCCAGGAAAGCTCTCCTGTTGTCTGCATCTCTTGCAAGGTCGTTGGAGCCTGTGACTAACTGGAGGAATGCTGAACAAGATCTGGCTTGCTTTTACACATACATTTTCTCCCCTAAAATATGTGTGTAAACCCCTCTATTCCTTCTTGCCTCTCTATAAATAGCCCAGCCGAAGACAAACCACCCCCATCCACGCCTTCCACAATCCCAGGCTTGACCTGGAGAAAAAGTTACGAGAAAATTCAGAAAAAAAAAACGGGTGTTAAAAATGCACGTGGAAAGCTCTTGATATCCATCTGGGAAACTGCCCCTGCAGACAGCTGCCAGCGGGGACTGCAGGGCAGGGCAGGGTAGCCCCGGTGGCCGGTGACACGCAGCACGAGCCACCGGCAGAAAGCAAAGCTCAGGCATCGCCCGGGAGGAGAGCAGCGAGGGGGAAAGGGATTGCTGCTCCTCGGGGCTGATCCGCAGCCCAAATCATCCAGGAGTGCCGCGACTGAGCTGCTTTCTCCTCCCGGGACAACGCAACAGCCACGGGCTGCACACGCGCCCTGGGCCCGGCCACGTGCCTTTTTGAGGAATGAATGGAGAGTGAATGCTCCGCACTCGGTGAGCAAACAAGGCGACCTTCAGCGCTGCCCTGGCACGCGTCCGTGCGTACTCGGGAGAAGCAGGCTACGTCCCACCGTCCGGCAGAGCGCGGCACGTCTGCCACCGCCACGGCGCATCCCCTGCCGAAACGGCGACACCCGGGAAGCCTTTCACCTCCTGGCAGTATCTGCTGGTTGGGAGACGCAGGGTGGCCTGGAGGTGAGGCGGCCCTTGGAAGTGGCAAGTGTAAAACACCTCCTCAAAAGTCATCCCTGCCTGATTTTGTGAGTTCATGGTGCTTAGAGCCAGGGCTGTCAGCAGGTGAAGGCTGCGGCTGCGAAGCTCACCGCGTGGGTAAAACAGGACTGATCCAGTGAGAAGGGCATCCCGACCCCCGCACGGGAGAGAGCCGTGAAAAACGGCGACCTCTTCACACACGAAGGAGATCCCAGATCCAGAGCGTCCCCCGCCCCAAGCCAGGGTCCCCTGCCAGCACAACGCAACAGGCAGTGCCCCCAAGCACTGGGGCTTTGCAGCTCCCCTGGCAGAGACACCCAGAGTCAGGTGCAGGGGGAAAAACGACCAACTTGGGTTTAAAAGTTGACTAAATTTTGGAAACACTCCCTTAAAAGACAAATCGAAGGCTTGAGTGTTTGAGTGTGTGTATGTGTGCCAGCAAACCCAACAGAGCTTGTGTGTGTGTGTCTGTAAATATATATATACACACAGAGATATGTTTATACACACACATATATAAATATTCAGGACTGCAGCAACGACCTCCCAGGTAACAGCACTGCAGCACAAACCCGACATGGTACATGTGTGCTTTACACCAACACGCGCAAGATGAAAAAGAGGAGTGGAGTCATTTCTGGTCGGGAAGAGCAGCACCACACCTTTCGATCTCTGTGCCTGTATCTAACTTTCCTGAACGCCAGAGAGTGGACACAAACCCCTTTGGACTAAGAAAGCAACTGCAGGGCTTGAGGACAGGGCTGGAAATGTCCTGCCTGCAGCACAGGTAACGCTCCAGCCGCTCCTCCCTCCCCGAGTCTTTAAAGCAGGGCAAGAAAGGCTGCGTGGGGCCGCGGGCTGAGCAGGTCCCCAGTGGGGCACAGAGTGGTGTTGGGGGTGCCCAGCACCTCCCGGTGTTCCTCGGAGGGATGCTCCAGCTAACACCCGTCCTGCCTGCAGGGAGGGAGCCTGCACCCCTTCGCACCAAAGGTTTAACTCACCCCCCGGGCTCTGCAAGCACCGGGTCAGGCGAAGCAAGGGCAGAACATCCACCGAGCCGCTGAGGCTGCAGCGTCCCCCATGACACAGCCCAGCGTTCAGGACCGGGGCTGGAGCAGCCACAGCTCCTCCCGGGAAAAGCCTGGCACCACGACCAGCCCCTGGCACGTCCCAGGCAGCGGCGGGCACGAAGGCTCCGCAGGCAGAGCCGGGGGACGGTTTCAAATAAAAGCAGCGAGGCAAAACCCGTTAATAACAAGGAGCACCTACCGTGGTGTAATGCTGCATCGGGTCGCTGATGTACAGCATTTTAGTTGTCTCGGGATTCACAGAGCGCTGGGAAGCGTCCTGCCACGGGAGTCATGGGGTCGGGGCGCGGCGAGGCCGGCCGGGGTGGGAAGGCAGGAGGAAGGAGGGAGCGCGGGAGCAGGGCCGGGGCGGGCAGCGCCAGGGATGCTGCGCTGGCCACCCGTGTGCCGCCGTGTGTTGGCTTTTTTGCTTTTTTCATCTCCCTTAGTTCTGTCAACTAGCTGCATCCAACAACAAAACGGGGCCCACCCCTTCTGTCCCTCATGACTATTCATTAAAGCACAGGGCAGGCCCCAGCTTGCCCAGTGATGGACTGGGCGATACCAACCATTCCCACTGCAGGGAGAGCGGGGGTCCAGCTCCATCACCAAACCCCACTCGATTCCACTCCAGAGAGCTGCTCGCAGCCACCCGGGGCTGGAAACCCATTGGGCCAGTTCCCTGCACCAGCAGAACGAGGGGGCTGCGCCTGCAGCCACCAGATGATGCGGTGACTCTGAGATACCTCAGAGATACGGAGTCACCCCTCCCCAGATGGATAGATGTGGATAGGTGCGGGCGGATGGATGGATGGATGGATGGATGGATGGATGGATGGATGGATGGATCTTTAGGTGGATGGATCGGGGTAGATAAGGACAGGTGGCTAGACAGATACCCAGATATCCAGATGTGGCAGATATCTAGATGGATAGACATGGGTAGAGGGCTGTCTGGAGTGACCAGGCAGATCTTCTGACTCAAGGCAGATGGGGGAACGGTGTTTCCTCCAGGCAGACCCTGCCGTGGAAGGCTGCACGTGGAAGCAGATGAGCAGTTCAAATCGTTGTGGTGTATTTCGAGAGGTGGAACCAGCATCGTCCACCTCCCAGCGCCGCTGTGCAGGCGCAGAGCCCCGCACAGGCAGGGTGGCGGTGCCGTCGTACGTAAAGCTTAAAGCACAGCACAGACCACTAGCCCTGGAGTTGCGGTCTCTAAGCACGGCTGAGGAGTCGCTGACATCTTTAATGGCAGCAGCTCCTCCCACAGGACCCTGAAATTGGTTTTCAGGAGCCACACAGCACCAGTGCAGAGCAGCACGCCTGACCGGAGGGCAGGTCACAGGGCGTCTGGCTTCTTCTCGCAGCCACTGAGCACCACGAGCAGCCCTCATCACCGCAGGGACCCCCTCCGCTGCGGCTCCATGTCCTGTCGTTCTTCCAGGCCAGAGGCATCATGTTATCTGTGCATTTATTGTCACACGTGCCAGCCTGCCATGCGTTTCGGTGACACTGGCCGGCAGCTGGCGGCGGCGGCTCCCTGGGAGCTCAGCACAGCGCCTGCTTGCACGGTCGGGCCAGTGTAAATATTTACTACTGGCTCAATATCCCGAGTGAGGGCCGGGAGCCGGCTCTGCCCTGCCTGTCAGCAGCCGCTGGGCTCTGAGCCCTGCGTGGCCATTGCTTGCCCGGCCCTGGCAGCACCCCGGCCCACACCGGCTCCTGCCGGGCTCGGCTGCGGTTACAGCGGGAACAAGAAGAAAAGCGAGGGCGAGCTCAGCGAGGGGCAGCTCCCCCAATTAGCACCGCCTGAGCCTGCTGCCAGGCCCCTGCCCGCTGCAGACAAAGGCCGGGGAAGGGAGGGAAATCAGGGGGAAAGCGAGGGAAAAGGGGGCTGGGGGAGGGGACGCGAGCTGGCGAGGAGGGAAACGGCGGCTTTCTGGAGGGAGACGCTGCCTGCGGCCAGAGCCGCTTCAGGGGTGCTCCCGGGAGGCCGCCCCGCGCGGGGCACTGGACATGCGCCAGCGGCCGGGACGTCTCACACACCCACTACGCTTTACAAACCCTTTGCCTAGGTCGGAGACACGCTAGCTTCACGAGGGAAGGGCCTGGACCCCGGGGGCCTTGGCGGGAGCAGAGCTGGGCGTTGGGAACGCGACGTGTCCCTCCAGCCGCTCTGCCTCGCCAGCACCTTTCACTACGCAGCACATTTATACCAGAGCTAATTATACTCCCCTCTCGTCGAGGAGCTTGAGCTCCACCGCCGTTACAGCCCCTGCTGCTGCCTGCAGCCATGTTATCTATGAATAAGTAGCCACTATTTCACTGCCCGCTGTCCCACCCGGCCGCCATCCTGCCGCACAGTCACCGACTATCAGACCCTGCAGCGATGACACCAGTGCTGCGCCTGCAGTGTCTGTGTTCGGTTTATGAACCAGCACCCCACTTCCTACCCCTGAGCCCCCGACCCGCTGCAGGGAAAACAAGTCTGCATTTGACACAGCTCCCATCTGTGCAGTCTGAGCACACTCACCATGACCGAGTCGTTCATGCTTCTCATCTGGAAGACGTCCATCGTGACCTCCGTGCGGTCAGAGACCTCGTTGCTGCCTGTATGGTTGGATGGAGGGAGGTCGAAGTAGGTGCTGTCTGGCTCCCTGTGGGGAAGGTGAGGGCACAGTCAGCCTGCCAGCTCTTGGGTGCAGCCTGTACCACGGCCACCCTGCCACTGGCCATTCCCTCGAACCTTGTGCCCTTCCCAACTTCTCCCTCCATCCTCCACTTTTATTTTCACACAGCAGAGCAGGCTTTGCTCAGGCAAACTGTTGCTCGGTGGGTGAAGCAGGCAGAGATGGGAAGTTTTTCACCCACCCAGCAGCTCTACTGTATCTGTCACCTCGAGATGTCCTTAAGTGAGAGGACACCAAGGAAGAAAGAGGATGAAATGAAGCACAGCCCTTCTTCCTTGCTGTGTGTGAGCCTCAAAGGCTGGGAGACTTGCAAAAGTCTTGGTGTGACTAGAAGACATTTAGTTTTAGAAAACATCTGTTTTAATTAGGCAGCCACCAAGCCTCATGACCTCGTGAATGAAGACTGACGAGTAAGAGCGCATCTTCCCGGGCTTGGTCCCAGCGTCCCCTGACACACCCCTGGCAAGGGTCCCAGCGGAAAGGGACCTTTGCTCTGGCCCTGATGCCATCTCCACGCGGCCCCACACTCAAGACAGATGGTGTCATGTACCAACGCCTGGGAACAAGGCGTGTGGGGCTCTGCTTTCAGGATACACATGCTCCATGGTCTTTGAACCACCCAGCATCACCAGGGCAAAGGGGTCTGGCAAATGAAACGGTCCGAGTGGAGAGATTGGAGCCTGGGAGCCGAGCTCGCAGTGTGGGAAAGGAAAATGTGAGAAGGGGAGCATGCAAAAGAAACTTGGCTCCCTCCTGGCCGCAGTGGTGATACGTGCTAACACAGATTACAGGGCAAGGGGCTACCTCTGCCCCGGAATACACCTCAGGGCGAATATCAACCACCACTTACAGCGTGCTCCAGAGGTGCTCAAACGTTGTGCCTTCATCAGCTGGAGATGACTGGGACATCTTCACAGAGGGTGAGTCTGGCAGGGGATAGATCGCTCTAGGGGCAGAGAAACAGCGAGGTTAGCGCTGCCGAGTGCTGCCCCCACTCAGCAAAGCGGCCAGCGAAGAGCGGGAGTTTCCCCCCTCACTCCCAACAGCAGTGCGGGGACCGGAGCCCCAAAGGGCCCGTTGTGGGGAGACGGTGTCCCTCTCCCCCCCGGCGGGCTGCAGGCA
This sequence comes from Athene cunicularia, assembly GCF_003259725.1. Classification (NCBI taxonomy): domain Eukaryota; kingdom Metazoa; phylum Chordata; class Aves; order Strigiformes; family Strigidae; genus Athene; species Athene cunicularia. Next base: position 8,204,620 of record NW_020799127.1, on the reverse strand, counting down.
GGGACTGGCCCCGAGCCCAGCTGGGCTTGCACGGGATGGGAGGTGGCCAGCAGCACCCTCACTGCAGGACAGGACTGCAGATCAGAGACAAACCCCCCCGGCTTTCCCGGAGCGGGGGTATTTCTCGTCCTTACAAATATGTGGGTGTTTTGGAAAGGGCCAAAGTGGCAGGGAGTTGGGATGTCAGCCCATTTCTGCTAAGCACTGGTCCTGTGGCTCAAGGCTTCCATTTAAGACGTTTACAGTGTGCTTCAGCGTGGCTACAAACGGCTCCCCCAGCCCTGGGGAGGCTCCACACAACTGTGAGTAACCACCTTGGCCCAGCTTCATTCAGCAAAGGGCTCAGACTCTCCGGTTAGACACAGCGCTACCAAACTCTCGAGTATCGGCTCTCTGAATCAAACCGAAACCTCAAGCTAGGAGGGAAAAAAAAAAAAAAAAATCTTGCAGCAAGAATCAGAGCCAAAGGCCCTTGTTGCAGCCCCGGTCTGGGCTGCACAGCGTGGCCCTTGAGAGCAGCCTGGGTGCCTGGCTGCTCGGGGCCGGGACCAGCACAGGGGTGGGGGAATCCTCTTCCGCGGATCTGGGGAATACGGGAGGGACGTTCCTGGCTCTGCATCACCTCAGTGCCACCAGTTCAGGCCACGGGGGTACCCTTAGGCTGGTATGTGAAACATCTTCGGGCGCCAGCAGCTCCGAGCGAGGCGTGCCAGGGGAGCGGGATGGCGGAGGATCCGGGCCGCGCCGGAGCTGCGGCATCCCCCGTGGCCAGGGGCCATTTAACTTCAGAAGGAGTCTGCCTGTGCTCTATTTGGATCTAGCCCTTCATCCCTGAGCCTGGTTTTAGGCACAGGGCAGTTTTTATCCCAGGAACATCATTTGTCAACATATTTTTCTTAGGAAGCTCTAGTTGTAAATGCCCACAGATCAGTGAAGGCCTAAAGACAGGTAAGACACCCGGATGCACAGTGCAAGTTTACGGTGAAGCCACGACGCAGACACCATAGTTCTTACTTGCTCAGACATTAAAGTGACCTTCCCACCTCTGAGCAGCTTGCAGACCTTACTGAACGGACTTTATAACCCCCAGGTAACACAGGGCAGGAATGCTGCCTCTGCTTTGCAGGCAGGGAAGCTCGCTGGGAGGAAGCACAGCGCTCACCCGGGACCGCATGCGGGAAGCCCGTGGGAGAGGCAGTTCTTGAGCCAAAGCCTTACGAGCCCTACTGCAGGGGCACGGCCAGAGTCATCCTCAACTCAGTCCGTTCCTCTTGCCCCGGGACAAGGTTTCTCGGCCTCTTTCAAGCGCGGAAGGAAGCACGCAGCATAGCTCGGCTCTCTTTGTGCCCATCACCTCTCTGACCCCAGGAGCGGCACAGTTCATGGAGCCATCTTGAGCCCCACGCTGCCTTCCTCTCCTGGCAGCCCCGCCATGCCAGCGTCCTCCTCCTCGCCCCCTGGCAGCAGCAGGACACTTCCCTGCCCTGGCTGACATGGATGTGCCCCAGACACCATCTGGCTACTCCGTTTAACCCACACCAGCATTAGCATCTCGTTTCAACTCGGTACCGACATCTAATAGTGAAAGCCTGAAAACTTCCTGCTTTTGGGGCTCGAGCTGCCAAGCACGAGGGCAGCTGCTTTCTAACTGAGTGATGCTCGGGGTCACCCGGGCCCCTCTGAGTCAGCTGGGGACCGGGTGGCCGTGGGGGCCGCGAGTTAAAATGAAAGCAGGGAGGTGTCCCCCGAGAGCTGAGCTTGTGGGCTGCCTTCTGCTGCATCCACGAGACACGGCATCCACACTCTTCCAGGAGGGTCTGCCACAGAAGAGGGCGGCTCGTTCCCCACGGGGCTCATCACAGAACAGCCCGCAGCGAGAGCCTGCTGTCCTCCTACCTCTCCTCATCCACGTGTGACACACAGAGAAACGAAAGCACCTACACGGCAGCTTTGCGGAAAGGAAAAGCCTAGAGCGGAGGGAGGCGACTGCTGGTGGCCTTACCCTGCTTCCATGCTGCTCTCCCTGGCCCAGGGCAGCGGCAGCCTCAGGAAGGAGCCAGGCCTTTCCCTTCAGTGCAGAGAGCACCTCCGCACCGCCCCGGCTGTGTGGTCATGATGGGTGACACCAGCTCTAACCACGTGGCTGCACTCGTTTTCGAAAGGAAAAAAATCTGAATATTTTAAGGGCGTTTTGGAAGTTCCCTTTCTCTTTCAAAGCACAATCAGCGCCAGTATCTTCTCACACTTGAGCTCTGAACTCTGTGGTACGAAGAGGAGCTCGAGTTGTGCGTTAACGCACATCCCTCCTGCAGCCATCACCGCACATCTTGGGGAAGCATCTCTGCAGCCAGAACGGCAGCCTGACAGCCGGGCACCTAGGATGCTAAAGAATGACAAAAGACCTTGCAGACAGGGTTCCCCGAGGTTGGCAGTGGTGCCAACGACAGTGTAATTTCCTCTAAAAGGCGATGCCATTTAGAGTCCCATGATGCCATGAATGGTGGAGGCATTCGTGTGTGGGGAAAGGGCTCTGATGGGGAGCTCCAGCAGGAGGAAGCAGCATCCCATCAGAAGCAGTGGAGGCCCCGTGGCACAGCTAAAGGTGAACTAGGAAGAGCCTTAGAGACTAATGACTGGATGGGTTGGATGTAATTACCCTCCCCGTGCCCACAGGCTGTGTCAGTGGCACCAGGAAACGACTAACCTGGGGCTGAACGCAGCAGCAGTGGCAGAGTTTGAGATCAGCCGCGGCCCGGGCTCAGCTTTTCAGTCACTTCCAGCCCCCCAGGTCGCTTCAGAGGCTGTTTCACCTCTGCTACAACTGTGTCACCCGTGTCCCAGCACCAAAGGAAAGCCCTGAGGTATCACCCTGACTTCTGCCAGAGTTTAACCCCTCCCGAGCCCCAAACCTGCTCGTTAAACCGAAGATCTTGCCCAGGCCCGAATGCCTCAAGGCAGCAGGGAGGGGTGGGGGACGCTTGGTGTGGGGAGCCTGCAGCAGGACCGACACCGGATTTATCGCAGCGTCGAGAGGAGGAGAGACCGAACGTGCACACGGGGGGTTCGGAGCGGGGCGCCGGGGCTGCCGCCGTGATTTGCCCGTTGGTGCCGGGGAGAGCAGCTCTCCGCGGGCTCCCGCAGGCCGGCTCCACGGATCGCTGGATTGCTGCTTCCCTCTGTTGCGAGTCAGGGCATTGCAGGGAAACAGCACAGGGGGAAAACGGGAGTACAGAGCCTGTGAAGAGACAATCCTCCAGCCTCGCTTGCACTGGGGCTCGGCTCAGCACCAGGGTGGGGGCTGCTGCCCCGCCAGGGACGGGGGAGCTGCCTGGGTCGCAGTTCCTTCTGTCCACCTCTCCTCCCTGGGAACTGCCACCGCAGTGATTTCCAAAGGATCAGCATGGAAACGCTCAGCCTGTTCCACCTTTTCCCCACCGCCGTGACTCCGGGTATAGACGAAACACCAAGCCAGCCCCAGCCCAGCTCAAGCAGCCGTTTGTCCCCCAGCCCCAGAGACACACGGAGAACGAAAACACCCACCAAGGTCTGCTACAGCTGTCCCGAGATGGGAGAACAACTCTCTGGAGAAGCAGAGCAGATAAACTTGCATATATTCAGCTGTGCTTCATTCAGTCCACGCTCTGTGTTTTGACCACAGAATCTGACTCTATTCTTAGAATTATAAACTCAACTTCCTTCTTTCATCAGTGTAAGGAAGGTGAAGGGTACTGCAGGCGTAACGGGGGGGCCGGAGCCTTGCTGAGAGTGATGCCTGGCAGCTGGGTTTCTGCGCTCTCTAGAAGGAGCATCCTTGATCTCACCAGTATCGTTAAACCCTTTAGGCTTAAAGTTTTAGGCACCTATAAGGGTCCACTGCTATTTCACCTAGCAATAACGTATTCCCCCCTATCCTGCTACTCTTAACAGCTCAGAATGAAATGTTACAGCATTCTGCAGCCACCTTAAAGGGAGATAAACGCACAAAACTTGTATAACAGGGCTATTCCTAATTTCTAAAGATTCTTGGCCATCCTGAGAGAGGAAAACTTCTGAGAGCCATTTCCAACTCTTACACCAAGCTGCTGTGTATTGCTTGGTGGCTTATGAACCAGCCCCAGGACTTTCCTCTCCACAATGAGAACCATCAGGCTCATCCAGCCCACAGCAAATAACTTTGTGTTTGCAAAATGCTGAAGGATCCCAAGGTGCCAACGCTACCCTGTGCTATCACTCATTTGTCCCAGATTATTAAATTCACACCTGCAAACTGAGGCTTGTAAAAGCGACCGAGAGCGAGCGAGCTCTCCCGCAGCACACTTGAATCGCGGGAGCCCTCCTTGGGGTCCAGCAGCTTATTAACAATTTTCTTTCCAAGGAGCAGGCAGGTTCCACAGAAATCCTCTCTGAAGGACAGAGTTGTCGGCAGGGAGCTCGCACCAGGGCAGAGGCTAAAGCAGCCAACTCTCCCTCCCTCCCCGGCAGCCGAGCGTCAGCCCTGCCTGGGGACCCCGGCGGCGGGCAGGCAGCCCCAGCATCCTGCCGGGACCCAGCCCTGCCGCTGCTTTTCCCATTCAAGGCTTGGCTGTTTTTTTCCTCCGAGAGTGCTTTAACTTTGGATCTAAGGCACTTGGGAGCAAACTTTCCGAGATGCTTTAATATTGTGTAACTAGCCTACAAAGCAAAGCGGCGGCAAACCATCTTCCAGCTGCGTGAGAGAGGGTCGTGCTGGGTAACTCACACACACAAATAGCAAGGGGTTTCCTTTTGTCGCTTTTTTTCTTCCTACCTGCTCTGGCTCCCCAAGCGTCTCGAGTTCCCTCGGAGGTCTCCCGTGGACAGGAGCGGCCTGGGATTGAGGATCTATGTTATTTACTGCCCTACAATCAAGTAGCGTCCCGGTCGCCTAGGCAATGACATTGGAGCTGTTGAAAGCTATGTGAAAAGTGAGGCAAAAGCTTGTGCGCTCCTTCCTGGAATAGGAGGCGGTTGCAAGGGGGTGGGGAATGCTCAGCCAAGCGTGCCGGGGAATTAAGCTGGTCACCAGCGCCAAAGTGACTCCGGGGCAAGTTGGCTCTGGGGGCTCCGGCAGCGGGAGCCACCCGGCAGTGCTGCACCCGAGGCAGCTGCTGGGGGCTAATCCCGAGGGAGCGGGGAAGGAGATTCCACGTAGACCGCCGCACCAAAGGAGGCTCTTCCCCTCACCAGACTGATGGACTGAGTCGGTTTTGTGTTCAAAATGACCAGCTCACCCCTCCTGGAGTGTCAGAGGAGCGGGGCAGCCTGCCTGGGGGACCAGCAAGGGCCTGACCTTCCACCACCCCGCGTCCCCCATGGGACAAACGGCTCGCCAAGGCGCACGTAGAGCGGCAGCGGATGAAGATCGAGTATTTCTGATTAAAAACCATCAGCTGCGAGGCTAGTTATCTGCGCTGTGTGGACCCACTGATACACCTTCTTACTGACACCCGTTTCTAAAAGCTACCGTTTTGCTGGGCGCTTGCCCTTTAGCCTGCGCCCGGTGACTTGGGGAAACGGTGAGCGGGGCTCGTTACCGTGAGCTCCTCAGCGGTGCCGTTACGTCGCCCACCTCCACTCAGAAACCAGCAGGCAGGGCTCTGCCCGCAGGCCCCCACACTTCGCCCTCGGGGGCAGATGGTGACCAGGGAGCAGGAGTCACGCTCGGGCCCTTCCTTACTGGCAGGGCTGGAAAAAAGATGCATTTACCAGCCCCTACACACATTGTGGTGGCTGTAACCAGTTTTTGGAGCTGAATTGCCTAATCCGTGGTGAAAACTGGACTCTGAGCTCTGTTCTGAGCCCAAGGTTTACTTTTGAAACGATGATGATTGCGTTCCCCGGACAAGGAGGTGTGGTCCCACCTGGAGTGCTGTTCTTTCTGGCCACCAGACTCGGGCTGCTGCTCGGGAGGGGCTCGTTGCCCACCCACAGATGTGGGGGTGATGGGTTGGCTGGGCCAAATGAGGAAGGTTCCGCGTCCCCCATCACTTCTGGGTGGCCGCTCGCAGGGAAGGGACACGGAGGACTCTTCAGCTTTTGTGCTGGGTGCCCAAAGGACCGGAGAGTTTTCAGACACAGACGTCCCTGTCACGGCCCTCGGTCCCCCCGGTTGGCTCCTCTGCTCCCCGGCAGCCCGGGGCTGTTTCCTCAGGGAACATGGACCCTGGGAGGGGCAATCCAGGCCTCTCCCCCTTAACGGGCCAGCCCTGGCTCATTCTCCTCTCAAAACTTCTATTGATTGATTTATCCTCATCCGATTAGCGCCCCGTTTACTGGTGCTGTTTCTACTGCAATTTGCAGTCCCTCCGCCCTAGCTGGGGAGCCTTCCCCAGGACGTCGCGGCCGCTCCCCCGTCGCTGTCAGTAATTAGTCAGCGGTAATTAGCCGGCGGGCCCGTGCGCGGGATGTTGCCCGCGGAAAAGCGGGAGCGAAATGACTGACGGGGCGGGG
>NW_020799127.1:8192599-8198102 GCF_003259725.1 Athene cunicularia | reverse complement strand
GCCCGCGCGGGACGGCTTGCTCCGAGGCTTTTAGTCAATGAGGATCTTTATAACGGAGATCTGATGAAGGTTAATTAACTAAAACAAGTTATGAGGCAAAGAGTAATTTTTTAAAGAGCGGAACGCGTTAACCAGCAGCCGTAGAGTGAACGAGGGTTCTTTTTATGAATATAAACCCCCGCTTCCCTCCCGGCTTAGGGATTTTTGCTGTGTTTGCAGCCGAGCGCGGCGCACGACAAGCCTGTCTGAAACGAACCGTCCTGGCGGCCTCAGGAGCGGCAGCGTTCTGTCCCGGTGCGGGGACAGCCGTGGCTCTCCAGCCCGGCGTTGGGGCGCCAGCGCAGCGTTGGTTTTGCTCTCCTCCAGGCTTCGTGCGTGCAGTACCGTTTGGTGGTGCGGGATGCGAGGACCCTCCAGATCCTCCAGCTGTACACTTGCCTGGATCAGATCCAGTACATAGAGTGGTCGTCGGACTCGCTGTTCATCCTGTGCGCCATGTACAAGCGCGGGGTCGTTCAGGTAAGGGCAGAACGTGTCTCCTAGGGGGGATTCGTGTGTGGTGGTGGCGAGAGCTTCTTAACAGCCAGCCCTGCTTCGATGCTTTTGCTAAAGTATCTGACGTTGTTATGGGTAACGCGTGGTTTGAGGATAACCCAGCGTGCCATTGTTTCTAAAACCGTGACAGACATCTCGCCTTGAACAAACCCCACCAAATTTAGAGTAAAAATATTTATCAGAACAGATAAAAGCCGGAGATTATCTTACAGCATCTCCGTTCAGTAGGAAATAAACACATGCAAGCTTGTTAAATGGACTAAAACTTTTCTCAAGTGTTGGATGTTTAGAATATTTGTCACGGGGAAAAAAAAAACAACCAAACAACAAACACTTAACAGTTTGTATGAACACACAGAGGTGTGGGGCTTACTTTTGTAGCGGGATCCAGCGCCAGTCCTTCATGGCCGTGGGCTCTCAGATGTTTCCTGACCGCTCTGCGATGCAGGCACCTTTTCTCAGCTGCAGCGTGTTCTGGTGAGCAGAGGTTTTGATGAGCTGTTCCTTTGCTGCGCTCTGTTTGGTTTCTGCTCTGACCTAGGTCTGGTCCTTGGAGCAGCCAGACTGGCACTGTAAGATAGACGAGGGGTCGGCAGGACTGGTGGCTTCATGCTGGAGTCCGGATGGTCGTCACATTCTCAACACAACCGAGTTCCATGTAAGTGTGAAGTCATGATTACTCGCCACGGTATCAGATGTTGCTGTCTGCCCTTTGCCTCTTAAAATAACCTAAAGCTCTTAAAGCTGTAGTGGTGGTAAAGAACACAGATATAGTTCTTCTGTATTTGTGTATGTAATCTAAATTAATTCCAGTTTAGATGTTAATTATTGTGTTAACATTTTATTCTATTGCTTCTGATGATAAGATAGAAAAGAGCTTTGAAGATAAAATTATGTGTTTGAGAAAAGTGCAGGGATAACTGGCATTCATCACAGCTCATTTAGAAATCAAGGGTGGTGTTCGTAGCTCAGGGAAGGCTCAGGATTTCTAGCAAAAGAACCCCAAATGTTGAAGAGTGGCTGTAGAATTAAAACAAATATGATCTTAGGTTTATTGAGCTATGAGATTTAGGTCCAGATCCTGGAAATATTTTCATAATTATTTGATTTTACACACAGGAGTCTGACTGCTGTTGATAGAACCACTTGCAAAATTAAAATTAAAACACCTGCAAGTGCTTATGGGTTAAGAGCAGTATTCTGGAATCCACATCAGTCTGTGGATGCTGGGCTTGCTGGGAGGCATGTGGAAGTCTGATTCTCCACCTTTATAGCCTCTGGATTAGAGCTGATGATTCGTGTTACTCAACACAAGGATGAACAGTCACAAAAGAGCTGAGAACTACACGTGAGACCTTTTTCTCTTTGCTGCGTTTACTCTCAAAAGATGGGTTTTAGATGTCATAACCCTCGCTAGCGCTGCATTTGGATGTTACAAGATTTTTCCTTTTTCCACGCGAATCCTGATGTCGGTGGAATACAGACAGGCACTTTGGCAGTTGGGTGTGTGGACTGGGGACAGCACAAGAGCTGGTGCTCAAGGGAACCTGTGGAGAAACTCGAATACAGCTCTGCTGTGGTTCCTGGCGCACACACGGTGGAACCCCCCGGCAAGGATGTTTAGTGCTGGCAAGGACTCTTGGTGCTGACTGGGGTAGAGGTTTTCCAGCTGGAAAACAGTCTCTTTCTGTTCCCCTGCCCCTTCAGAGGGGGTTACAAGGAGTGATGAATCTAGGCCTTAGTATTCCCGGGAATGAATCGCCCTGATGGCAATGAAAGTAAATAAAACAAGCCCGGAAGTTCTGGCTGAAGTCAGGAAAGCCACTCCTGGTAGTCAGGCAGGAGCACTGCAGTCAGTAACCCAAACCAGAGGCTGGTGCTACGTGCTACGAGCGAGTATCTCGCGGCACGTGCGTGTGGGGGTGGACTAGCAAGTATTTATTGCCTCCCAACAGAACTTGGTTTGACCTTAGAGGATTTCATTAAGCCTTTGCCAAGTTGGCATCTGTGTTGGGATAAGTTTTCTTTCCAGCTGTAAACAGGTTGCTAAATTAGCTTTTGTCAGACAGCTGCCTGGGTTATGCTGGTGTCTGAGTTGTGTTTACTCTCTCTGCTAAATCCATAGTCTGGTGGGACAGACATGAGTAGTGCTGGAGACAGAAACTGCCAGGATACTTAATATTGGTGTATTATGTACATTATCAAATTCAGCGATTGCTCGGAGGGCTCAGGGGTTCCCTGTCAACCCGTGCAGCTTGGCTTTAGCCTGACATTTTCAAACAGCACCAGCTAATTGCTCATACTTGTAATTCTTCAGGTCAACATGTCTGCTCCCCTCTAAGCTCACAAATAACTTTCTTATTCCTAGATATTTATTTTTTTTTAAGGGATATGGTTGTGCTAATTTATTTCTAGCAATCTGCACTGACTAGTGCCTCAGAAAAATCACTCATCGGCCAGCTTGCAGTTGGGTTCTTTTTGTGGCCAGCGCTATAGTGAATAATGTTGTGGGGTGTTCAGCGTGCTGGTGTGCTGTCCCTAACCCCGGATGAGCGCAGCAGAATTCTGACGCACGCTTCCAAAATCCATTTTGACTCCGTTCAGTCTTTTGAGACGGCGGCAATGCTCTGTGTGCGCTTAACATTAACTCTGCAAATATGTGCATTTTATTGGGGAGGAGTCTTGCAGTAACGTGCAGGTTGCACACTGTGCAGCAGTACTGGATGGCACAGGTACCTGTCTAAATCTTTACAGTTACTGCAATAAACATGATAGACAAGGCAACTAAATGGTACAGCCTTATCGGGGCAAGCAGAGAGAAGAGACTCTGTCCTTTCACTTGATGCGTTGTTTTTCACGATAAAAGATTGCTGGCATTTTCAGAGGAATTGATGAGGCTTAATTACAAAAGCGTGTGTAGTACCTAGTTACTTGCCCCAAAATTTTGAAAGCATCTTTGTGCTGTACCTTAGCTCAAGTGCTGTGTGTGGAGGGGTCGTTCTGTCAGCAGCTGGGCTGGAAGTTCTGTGGAGATGTAGAAGAGATTTAGGCTTGTTCCTTAAACTCTTGCTATGCTGGGTTGGAGGATTCCCTTCTGTCGGGGACTGTCAGTGCTGCCCTCCAGAACTGCAGGGCGAGATACAGACTTGCTAGGTTGTGCCAGGCAAAAACGAGCGTTTTACTGGGCAGCCAGATATAGTCAAAAGGGCTTCCAAACTTGGAAGGTTGGGTGTTTTGTTGTTTTTTTTTTTTTTTTCCTTCAACTGTCTGCTTCTATCCTGCAGGCACATGTGAGAAGTGGTCAGAATAGTTGCAACTTGATTTTTTCATCACCTTGTTGGTTATACCAAGCTAGAGTACAGTTCTGTTAGGAAACCAACAGGGTTTTTTTGGGGGGGAAAGAGAAAGGGAGGTGGTACTTTTCGCATTTAACTAATCAAGAGCAAATCTAAATTAGTTGGAAAAACACCTTCTGAAAGCCTGATAGGCAAAGTCTCTGCAATCTGAAAAAGCTGGAACACCATGTTTATGTTGATTCATGCAGGGCACTGGAAAGCAGTCTGTTACTGATTTTGTAGCGGGCGAGTCCTCTCCTGCTGAAATGCTAGAAGGTTCCGTGTTACCGGTTTGTCCTGTGGAAGGTGGTGTACCAGGTATCTCTCCTCGTGCAGTGCCGTCATGCCACCCAAATTCATAGCCCATGGAGAGCTTGGATGGATCCTCTGCTTCCTCCTGGCTCTCGTGGTTTGTGGCCACCCGTTTGAAGACCAGCAGCATTGTTCTGGAGCGTCTCTCAAGAGCTGTACTTGTAAACTACGTGCGTTGTAGTTTCCCTAGTTCCACGTTGGGAACTGAAGCATTAAGGAGCTTCTTTCGAACCACAGCAGCAGGGGGAGAAGCGTGTGTTTCTGTGTATATTGGAGCTAATCCTTAGTAACTGTAAATGGCTACATTGGTTGAAAAATGCTTTCTGTCGAGGAATGCGCTCTGAATAATCTTCTGAAATCCGGTGCTGACAGACACTGCTATGTAAGGAGGCCTTGTGACCCAGTCAAGTCTGGGACAAAAGTTGACAGTCATTTGAGATGCAAGGTTGTTTAAAAGTGTGTTTTTATCTATTGAAAATCACCAGTCTTACACCTGCCTATAGCTGTCAACATGGGGATGTAGTCCCGAACCCCGCACTGGAGACTGTTTATCACGTTACCATCTAAATACTTTTTATTTCTCAGCTGTTTTTAGGCTATTTTAAAAATGCTTCTGCTTTTGGTTTGTTTTTCCACTGCAAAACAACAGCTGAAATCTTCTCAGACACCGTTATCGTTAGGATTTGAGTTTGACATCTCCACTTTAGCATGGATGACTCGATTAAGAGAAAGTACCCCTCAGAATGATCAGTGAGGAGGTGCTTGCTGCAGGCTTAATTGACCACGGTCTGTTCTCCTGGAATAATAAAGCAATTGCCCCTTCCCCACCAAGTGTCTGAGAGAAGCAAATAAGAGCAATGTGTTTTATTGTAATTTTTGAAGTGTTTGGCTTTCTTTTTTTGCCCCCTGTGCATTTTTTTTTCTGTGTCTCATAACGATATCTACTAGCTGTGAAATTGCCCAAGAAAGTTTGTTGACAGCTTATGGAATGATGTTTTGGTTGGGAAGATGAAGGGGTCTCCATTTTTGTCACAGTTTAATTGTAACCGTATCGTTAATCCGTGTAAGATGGGTGTGAAGTCCATATGTTAAACATACAAAGTAACTTTCTCAGTTTATAAAAATGTTTGTACACAAATAGAACAACTGAAGAGAACCCTAATTCTGGGAATCGGAGTGGTGTTTGACAGGCAGCCAAAGCCCCCAGGTTATGCTGTGTGTGTTACAGCCCAGCACGGACGTGGGCTCTGACCTGCAGTCGGGACCTTCCCCTTCCCCTTCCCCCTCCCCTTCCCCTTCCC
>NW_020799127.1:8177445-8192549 GCF_003259725.1 Athene cunicularia | reverse complement strand
GCGAGCGCCCCACGGGTGCTCCGCGCCCCCCCGGCGCTGCAGGGGCGGCGTGGCCCTTCCCGCTGTACCTGCTGGGAACGCTGGGGCGTTTATGGGGCAGCAGGGTACCATGCCAGCAATATCGATTCGTGTGTAACGTGGCTGAAACTTGTGGTGTCGGGGAAGTGCAAGCTCAGGAGTTAAGCACAACATGACCAGAACGAACAGGGAAACCATTATGGGTGTCTTGTCTGGGGGGTTAAAAAACTCGACCCTTTTAGGGGACGTTCTGTCTGAAGGGCTGTGCCCAGGGATGAAGCACAGAACAAAGGTGTTTCACTCTGCGGTGGCATCCTGGGCAAGGCAGAGGTGCCTGTAAGAGCTCTGCACCTGACCTGCTCTTCCTCACCTCTAGAGCTTTTCCTCTTCCGATGCGCTCGAGCTCCATGTGGGGAGGTTTTGCCTTGCCGGCGGCTCCGAGCCAGCCTGTGGTCCAGGCCAGAGGCGTTTGCTGTGCCGCAGGCCAGGTGAGCTGATTGTGAGGGCGAGTAGCAGCACAAGGGTAAACTTGGGTGCCTTTGTCAGGAAAAATTCCGATCCAGACCTCAGCATTCAAAGCTTGCAGCTGCTAAGCTTGCATTAAGTGGCTGTAGAATGCGTGTTGTGTATGCTGCGTGTTTTGGTCAGGGCAGGAACAGCAGCAAGTACTTTTAACGCTGCAATTAATAGGAGCAAGCAGCATATCACCATTGCAGTTGCTATAGAAGAATGTCAGTAGGCATTCTGTTGGTATTTTTAAAGTAAATCTTGTGTGAAGAGCAGACTTAACAGTGCTGTATTTTCGTACGTCCGGAAGTGAGCAGTTGTGGTTGATAAAACTTGATTAATGTTGTTCATCTAGTGGATTCCTCCAGGGCCTGCTAAACCTAAAGGAGGTACTGTAGATGTCTAGGGGTGATTTCATACCTGTAAAATAAAGGAACAGAACAAGAAACACAGCATTAAATAGCGGTCCAGTACTATTTCTAACTTTGGATAGAAGTGGATTGGAATCTGATCTGGTTGTGCTATCTCCTGTAGTAAATTAAAAAAAAATATTTGTGTTGTTTCTTCATCTATCAAAAGTTTCTTCTGTATAGGAGAAGCAGTAGAGAGAACAGCTAATGCTGCTCTTTCATTTTGGGACTCCACTTATCTGGAGGGAGGCAGCGTTTATTGGGATTCTGAAGCTTGGTTTGAACACCCTGTCAGTTACTTGAATCGTGTTTTTTGGCAAAAATATTGTCAGCAATGAAAAAAAAACCCTCTTGAGTTCTGTGGCAAGGCACGGTCTGTAGCGTTCCCAGGTAGAACAGACACCCAGGATGTGACCTTGGAGTCTGTCACCATTGAATAGGACCAGTTACTTCAGAGAAAGAAAATGTGCATTGAGGACAAACATGCCAAAAGGTGTAGCAGAAACTTCCTCCTGAGACTGCTGGAAATGCTGCTGCTCCGCATCTGATGCAGGAGGAGGATGAAACGGTAGACAATGCTGAAGTTTTACTTACATAATGGATCAGAACTAATTTTGTTGCTCGGTAGCTCTGCAAGGATGGCTTTATGGCTGTGGTGCTTTACTGCAGAAATAGTTTTACCTGCATCTCTTCTAGAATCTCTTACCTTGGTGTGCTAAAATGTAGAAAAACACGAGGAAAAAATGACACTGGAAACATTCCTCCCTCCCGATATAAATGCAGAGGTTCACATGACATACCGGTGAATGCACATATGTCTGGCGTGGCTGCCGTTGCTAAGGGAGAGTAAGTATTTGTTTTTAATCGAATAACGTGCAGATGGCAACGCAGAGCTTCCAGAATGCAGGCTGTGACCTTGAAAGCTGTGGAGAGGCTTGTTTTGCAGCTGACTGCCTTCTCCGCAGTTTTTGTGTGTTATGGATGCACGAGCCTCCAGAAATACCCCAAAATGTATGGGGGTTAAATGATGGTTAATGCTTTGCTTTGCGTAGCACGTTTTGGTTCTTTTTCTAATCTTTCAGCAATTACGTGATGTTGTCGTCTTCTGTGGGGCTGAGGAGGGAAGAGCAAAATGCAAATCAGCTGTCAAAAGCTGAGTGTGTGTAAAACTTGAAAAATACAGCGAAGTTTTCACGCCTGGTAGCTTTTTCCCAAGAGATGCTGAGTTGTTGTAACTTCTCATCCATTCATAAATGCAAAACTTCTCACCTCTCTTCCAGATTCTGTGATGGAACTGTTTTTCCAACCGAGAAGTGTGACTGTACATACAGTACACTGGCAGTCGTGTGGCTGGAGTCGGGCTGTTATCAGTAACTTTAGTGTTAATGAAGAGTTTTCTCCATTTTGGGGTTCTGCATCTTAACTAACCCTTAAATACTACTGATGTGTAATGCTAATTTGGGATAAGTAACCTCGCTAGCTGAAGGGAGTTGGGAGAGAGTTCCCTGCAGTTACTTCTCGGGGCTTTGTGTTTGAGCTACACAGAATAGCTGCGAAGTTTAATGAACCACACAAGGTATATTGATTGCTCTGTGTTGCTGAATTAGGCTTATGGGTTTCTATATGTTTATTTTTTTTTTCTTTCTCTTCGGCAGCTGCGGATAACTGTGTGGTCCTTGTGTACGAAATCTGTATCTTACATCAAGTATCCCAAAGCCTGTCAGCAGGGTAAGCGTCACAAATCTACCACAGGAATGGTATTTGTTTAATACAGCAGAAGGGAAGGTGAATTTGCTGTGTGATGAGGGAACACGTGGGCTCTGGCACCCTCCCTGCTGAGGCGTCAGCTCCCCCTCAGGGACGCGTGTCCCCAGGGGTGGTGCCTGGGTGCCACCTGCTGCAGTGCCCTGGGATGTCCGCAGTGCCTGAGGGCTCTCATCTGCCTCTCCCTCAGATACCTGTCTTGGCTGTGTTTGCCTCTGAAGGGTCCTTTAGACATTAAATTAAGCTGGATGCAGTGGTGATGAAAAACACTAATCCCAAGTGGCTTTTGTCATCTTTTACACGTGAAGAGACTTGCAGTGGAGGCTCGTGTCGGGGCTGTCGAGCCACGTGGCTCTGGTTAGCAGCTTCCTGCCTATATAACATCCCACATATGACAAAGACAATTATGTATCCCACAGAAAATAAGAATAGATGAGGACGGGTGCCTGGAAGTTGGTGGAGTACCAGTGGTTGCATAACTAATCCATTTAGCCAGGCTAGCTGAACAGCTTGTTTGGGGTCTGGGTTTTATTTAACAGCCGTCTGTCAGCAGTCAGGGGGTTTCTGAAGCAGGCTGCAGTTCTGCAGAACCTGCACTTAGAAACGGCACGTGCCAAGCTGACGAACTGCCGACAGAAGCAGATTACTAACGGCGTGCCTTGCCTTGATGAATGTGATCTTCCCTGAAGATACTCTTCCTCCTCTTTTCACTTCTTGGAATTGGGAGTAACTGCTTTTGATTGAAGAATCACCAGCTCTTCCGTCTTCTTTTCTCTCTGCTGAACCTTGGCTCCCTGGCAGGGATAGCTTTCACGAAGGACGGCCGCTACATGGCAGTAGCAGAAAGACGTGACTGCAAGGACTTCGTTAGCATCTTTGTGTGCAGCGACTGGCAGCTCCTGAGGGTAAGAGGTGTCCTTGCCTTCCGCAGGTCCCGCTCAGGCTACGAGCGATGGGCCACGCTGCTTTAGCCTCGTTCCCTTCGGGTTTAGCCTCACCAGTGCATTTTCTCCCCAGCACCTGGCTCCTCCTCTCTTCTGTTCGGGGGGGCCAGGCTGTGCTACGTGTGCGTAAGGAATTTCTGATGGAAAAGTTCACCTTTAAATTCTTGCATGAGCTTATTTACAATAAATATGCTACATTAATAATAACAGAAGTATCAAACGCTTGATAAAGTGATCGTTTGGAACGTAGAGTATAAACTGTTGTATTTTCTGTTTAACAGTGAGACCAGTCTGTGAAGGACGCACACGAGCGTGTCTTAAAGGACCGCGTAGATCTGAGAAATTAAACCCCATTAAGAACAAGTCTGTACATAGTGTCACCTCTGAGTCTCATTAGCAATATTTGGGAAATGCCACTAAATGCTCATCATGTTCCCAAGCTCTTCCCTCATGATCCTGTCCCAGTCTTTGAGGCAAGGAGTTAGGCTGGCTAGATTTCTTGACTGGTTCAGTGTAAAAACTTTTATTTTATTACGAAATGCTGTTCGTTTTAAGGTAGATCAACTCTCTGCCTTTACAGAAGAGGGAAACCGAAGGAACGGTGAACGCAACATGCTGTTACAAAAGGGAATATTTCTGTTCCTGTGCTGGCATACAAAAGGCTTTTTTGCCTTCGTGGTAGCACTGAAAAGGGTAAAGCTGAGGACTGTGTTAGGTCAGATGCAACACTGTGTGTTAGAATATTTCAAATGGGTTTGTTTTTTTTTCTCTTGGGGGCAGCATTTTGACACCGAAACGCAAGATCTGTTTGGGATTGAATGGGCTCCTAATGGCTGTGTTCTGGCAGCGTGGGATACGTGTCTGGAGGTATGAGGAAAAAGCAGATTGTGTTCTTGGAGAGTTCGAGTGAGTTTGTAGCTGCTGTGTATAAAGCAGTAACTAAAATAACTAATGTTATAATTTTTTTTTCTTTTAAAAATAACAAAAGCTGAACTCGCACCGTTTTAAATATTATAATTGTATTGGTAATGGACGTCCTTACAAGTGTACATCAAACTTATGTAAATCCTTAATGTCAGCATATTATCTTACTAGCTTACTTCCTAATTTGTCTGGAAGAAAACAACTTGATTGTAAATGTTGCAGAAACCACTATGGAAATAATGAAAGAAAAATGAACGAATTCTTCTGTAGGACTCTTCTATCTGAGTGCTGGGCTGGAAGGGCCGTGGCTCGGGCCCCGTGGGCCTGCTGGGCTCTTGGGCTCTTGGGCCAGGCTGGGTGTGTTCTGGGATGCCAGCAAAGCCAGACTGGAAGCCCAGGGCCTCTTGTCTCAAGTCACAGATAAGAGAGCATTCCCTTTTGTATTGAACGTGCTGCAGGGAGAGTTTGGAAGGAAGGGGTTGGCCTGTCTTGTGGCTTTTAGCAATACTGTTAGTCTTCAGAATGAATCTCTTCATCTTCCAGTATAAAATACTACTGTACTCCCTCGACGGCAGACTGCTCTCCACCTATCGGGCCTACGAATGGTCGCTAGGCATCAAAGCCATCGCCTGGAGTCCCAGCAGTCAATTTTTGGCAATTGGCAGCTATGATGAAAAGGTAAGAAATAGGGTTTATTTTCTATCTGAACCATTTGTAGAACTTCGTTGCAACAATTTTGTCTGGCAATGCTTTCTTGAATTAGGTGCGTATCTTGAACCACGTCACTTGGAAGAAGATCACAGAGTTTGAGCACCCAGCAACCGTTGCGAGCAGCAAGACCGTAAGTACGGCCCCGCAGTCTGTTGAATCCTCATCAGTGCTTTGACGCTGCTTTTGTATCTGAAAGATGCTAGTAAATCCATTTCATTCTGGAGACCTTGCTTCTTCCACTCCTGGTGTGTAAATAGGGCCTGGGAAATTGCATGAAAATCTGGCGACTTAAGGAAAACTGCGGAATCCTTTCAAGTTCAATGAAATGCACACACACGATCCTCTCAGCGTTAGCGCTAATCAGGTCTCAGATGACTTCTGTCATAGGCTGCTGTGTTTTGATGTGTCTGGTGGTTGCGTTGCAGGTTGGGGTGTGCAGTTGATGACAAACTGGGAGACTTAGCAGGAGAGCTTTGTCTCAGCTTTGTTCCATTTGTGACTTCAAACAGCGTTGGAACTGGGTTGTGATCAGGTTCACATCTTGTGTGTACAAGCTCCCCTAAAGAGCTTTTCCTGTAAACATCTGTCATTGTTTGCTTTCATCCTCGCATACATGTATACACAAGGCCAAACAGATTCTGGGGAGCTGGCAGCAGGCAGAGAGCTGCAGCTTTTGTTCCAAAAATCACAAGCTGTTCCCATCCAGCAAGGTAAAAAGCAGACGCGGTGTAGTAGTGCTGCCGCAGAGGAGGGAGTGTTCCTGCGGCCTCGAGAGTTACCTGGGGAACTTTGTCACGTGCACGTGACTCTGGTGATGCTTCTTAACCAGAAGCAAGGCAGGATCCATTAAATGGGCCTCAGCAAAACTTCTCATGACTGAAAAATGTCCTTACGCCCAGTTAGGTGTGAAACAAATGAAAACAGCTCTGTCAATCAGTACTACCCAGACAGGAATTCAACTGGTGCATTTTATCCTGGTGCTTGCTTTTAGGAATAATGTGTTACAGGCACACTATTAAAATATCTTTGCTATTTCCTTCTGCGGTGTTGCACTTTATTTGCATTTATTGATGATGGTAAAGATTCTTTGCAAAAGTGAAATCTGTGTTCCCGTTGTAATGAAGATGATTTATTGTGCTGCCAGGTTTAGCTCTCAGGAACAACGAATGAGGTGTACTCTGGCAGGCTCGTTCTCCATAGACTTCAAGGTTCATTTATTTGTCACGGGAGTGTTTTCCTGATCGTGGTTCCAAACAGCAAATGATTCACTGAAAATGCTGGATTCAGTGTTTGCTGGCTGAAGCCCTTTCCCCCACTGGTCAACTAGGGGATGCTGAGACATAATACACCTGAAACCGAGTCAGTGGGATGTGGATGATTTGGTAATAGCCCGTGTTCAAGTTCTCCGAGGCCCTTCTGTAGAACTCTCACTTGTTTCTTTGTAGATTGTGTATAAAGAAGTGGAGAAATCCCCATCTGTTGAAACAGAGAGACTTTCTTTCCCTCCAACAAGAGCACTGGCTAGTTCTCTCTTCAGCACACAAAGTAAATGTAAGCCAAAGTTTACTAAAACGAGACACTTGAGTTTGCCATGCAAAGTCTTTTTAAATAAACATCGGAGGTGAACTCTGCCTCTGGAAGAGCTCCCTGGCTGCTCTGCTCAGGGCTCCCGCGAGCCCAGGGGCAGGAAGCCCCCGCTGCAGGGCAGCCTCCCGCCACGGCGCTCTGAAGGCAGGTTAAGGACTGGTGGGATGTTGCAGAAAAGAATTATAATTGCTTGGGGGTGGAAATGGCAGCCAGATCTCCGTGTGGAGCTGCTTGCAGAAATTGTCTTAATGTGGCGTGGATTTTTTTTTTCCGATTTGCTCCATCTATGCAATGTTATTTGATGACTTAGTTTAACTGCAGATAATTGCTGGAATCAGATGAAATATTGCAGTTGAGAATCTTACCATGGTGTGTGGCAGTTCCAATAATTTAAACAATCAGAAGGTGTTACAGTCTTGCTGTCTGTTTTGGGATAGCGTTTGATCCCTTGGGTATGAGGTTATATAAAAAAGCAGAGCATGAAGAAGGCCGTTTGGCTTTTGACTAAGAAGCTGTAGGTGTAGCCGTGCTTTAAACTTGCCTCCAGACAACAGGCTTTGAAATATTAAACAGATGGCAGGCAACGTACGATTAGTAATTTTTTCTATTTTTGTTACTGTCTCGTTGTTTGTGGTACTGTAAATCAGTTGTTTTTCATTGGCGTTTGCTTGAGATACTAGTTAAAAGGTAATGGAAAACTTTTTTTTTTTGTGGTAGTTTAATCTCAGACTTGCCTGGATTTTCAGCTTTTTTTTTTTTTTGTAGAAGAGTGAGAACAGTAAACTGTTTATGTGAAGATGCAGTATCTTAAAACAATTGAAGTTTTTGATAGGAACACCTTGGAGAAGAGTAAAATATGGTCCTATCACTTCAGAGAGAAGGATTATTTTTTTTTAGCAGTTGAAATTTAAATATTTTGTCCATTCGGGCTTGCTTAATAAACTATTTTTATTTCAAATTCCAGATGACGTTTCCCAAGTACCAGTTTCTTTACAGCATATCAAACCAGTTGCTGACAGGGCCAATCCCAAAATGGGAATCGGGATGTTGGCATTCAGTCCAGATAACTGTTTCCTGGCAACCAAAAATGGTAAGTTCCTACTGCCCTGCTCGTTGCGTGTGGTGTGTTTTCGTAAAAGAAACGAGGACAAAAATTGGTCAGTTGTTTTGCACTACGGGAAGACTCATGGCCCTATTTAAAATCGGCTCTCTGCTGTGCAGACACGTAATTGCAGAGGAAATTCAGCCTGTGTCTTCTGGCGTACGTGAAGTATTGCGAGCTGCCAGCACTGCTTATCAGCACCTTAACTCAGTCTTGGCTTTGTACTTAATGAAAATAGCATGCTTTTTGTATTTCTTCAGACGTATGTGAGCTCACTGTATTAGGAAATGAAAGACACAAATCGTTCCTCCTCAATTTACAGGAAAGGTCTCTTGAAAGGCAGGATTCTTCACAACCTCTAGTAGGGGGGTTTTACTCAAACAGTGCAAGTCATGGAATGAATGTTTCATCTTTCCCTGCGATGGCCCTGAGGGGCTGTTTGTGTCTGGATGCAAAACCCAACAACAGCAGTATAATTGGGAATGATTCGATGAAGCCAGTGAAGGACTCCAAGACAAAGTCACTTCTTTTATCCTTTTTTTGCAATATTTCCAAGGAGGGAACTGCTAGGCAAAACTGTAGTGGTGTTAAACCTGGGGTGTTCCAGAATGCTTTGTGTTGTGTTGGACCTCAATGCGCATTTCTTCAAAGAAACAAAAGCATCATCCTTTTATCCTTCAGTTATTTACGTGATCGCCTCTTCCTTTTCTGACAGATAACATTCCTAACGCGGTGTGGATCTGGGACGTTCAGAAGCTGAAACTGTTTGTAGTTTTGGAGCAGCTGTGTGCCGTCCAGTCCTTCCAGTGGGACCCGCGCCAGCCCCGCCTGGCTGTGTGCACAGGGAACAGCAAAGTCTACCTGTGGTCGCCCGCCGGCTGCGTGTCGGTGCAGGTGCCCATGGAGGGTAAGGCTGCTGCTGGAACTTCACAGGCCTCTTGTTTCCAAAATATTTTTCCACTTGTAAATCAGTCCGAGCATTATCATGTAAACGGCTCGGATGCGTTCTTGGAGCTTTGTGAAAACGGGTATTTCTGTCTTCAGAAAAGAGGAGTTCATAATGAGATGCAGAAAACATGATGAAACAGCACAGACAGAACGCAGGGGCTAACAGCAGTTTAATTGTTGCTTTAATTGTGTGGTATGTTGAGTGTTTTTTCTCAAGATTTATATTCATACCAGTTTATTTACACAGAAGCTGTAGTTATACGTTGAAATAAAGACTCTGAAGCACCCATAATGTTTTCAAAATGCCCCAAACCAACTAAACTACAACAGAACACTAACAAGGAAAAACGTGTCTGGTAAATCTGATGCAGAAAGACAGAACATCCCTGAAACTGAACTCTAAGTCAGCCGGAGTGAGAAGTTTTACGGTTGGCAGTAAGTGATGCAAGGCCATCAGCTAGATCACATAAAGGCCTTTCTGCAGGTTAAATAGAAATTTGAAAGGCTCAACTTTTTCCCTTCCAGACAAGGCAATGTCATAAGGGTATGCAGCTCTGCGCTGGTGAACAATCTTGTGGCATCGACTTGCATTAAAATGACAAGTCCACAAAATCCGTGCTCGTATTTGGAGTGCAACGTAACTGTAGGTTTGGGGATGCAGTTCAGCGGCGCGCCTGCACGGCTGGATTGGAGGCCACGCTGGCTGCGCTGCCCCAGTAACAAACGCCCTGCTGAGGCCTCCAGCCTGGGGAGGGTGTTTCTGCAGCCTGTGGCTTACTCCAGGTACCTCTTCCTGGAGCTTCTCACCAACAAACTGCTCTGTTCCTGCAGGCGACTTCCAGATCGTGTCTCTCTCCTGGCACTGCAGTGGAGACTCCGTGGCACTTCTGAGCAAGGACAACTTTTGCGTGTGCTACTTAGAAAGAGAAGAGGTAAAATAACAATCATTTGCATTAAAAATGCTCACCCATTTGAGGAAGAATGAGGAAAGGGGTCAAACCCTGTTGCCCGATCTGAAGTTTTTGTATTTATAAATTATTTATTTGAAGGAGCGTACTCAACCTCCGCTCTGAAGTACTGTGATTGCGTTTGAATGAGGTGACGCAGCAACTAATGTGTAGAGGACGAAGTCTGGATTGCAAGAAAACTTTTTAGCGTTGATTAACTTTCTCTTGAATTTTGTCAACTACAAACCCTTGTTTTCTAAAGTTGTAGCTGTGTGTATATAATGTATAGCTCTTATTTAAGTTTTATAATTGCCAATAAATATTTTGATAGTTACAAACTTGGTATGACTCTCACTATGCACCCGCACTCCTCTGTTCTAGCCTCTGCTTCTGTGCTACCAGAGCTGAGATCCTGGGGCCCTTTATCCCAGCCCAAGGAAACGGCCGCTCGCGCACAACAGTGTACAGCTTGTATCTGGTCTTGCAAGACAACAGGTTTTAATGGTGTGTGAGAATTAAATGTTGTGGCAGAAGTAGATGCATCAGTAAGACACTTGCTAGCAAATCAGTTGTTAAAGCAAAACAAGTTCTTGGTTCAGAAAGCAAATGAAATCGTCTGTAAAAATTTTGCTTTTCCAGACTGGGATGTTAACAGGTGATGGTAATTGTGCCTGGCCTACCATAAATTTATTATACTGACCCTTTACAAAAAGGATCATAACTGATACTTGAGAATTATATATTCCAGGCAGCTGAAATGGGAGGTTTTGACCCAAAGTGGAGCGGCCAGTTCAGCCAGGAGAGAGCCGTGGGAGCGTCCTTTACCCTGCCACCGAGTAGCCAGCCACCGTGTTCTTCGCAGGCAGGGAGCCCGCTGGTCAGGAATTCACTGGGTGTTTTTAATTCTGCTATTAATTTCAGCCTCCACAAAATGAAGAAGGAAAAACAAAGTGGGTTGAAATTTAACTTTACTGCAAGATTAATGAAAATAGACATCTTAAAAAATGCATTGAGAGGGGCATGCAAACTGCTGCATTCCATCCTAAGTTTCCTAAACACACATCTACTTTAAGTTCGATAAGAACCGCAGCGGCACAGCGTTCCTTCGGCACTGTAGTTGCACGGATCAGGGCTCTGATAAAACGGCGTGTGTAAGTCATACTCCATGGCAAAGCTTGTCAGAGTCACCTCATTTCACTTGTTGTGTCTCTGACGCTGCTTCTGAGTTTCCTCACTGGACCTTTGGTGAGATCTGGTGCAAGGATATGTAATTAAGACTGACGTTCAGGGCTTCAAATTTTCTCTGTCTCCGTTAAGTTCTGCACTGCTGCTGTCCCAAACTATAGATTTAAACAAAATTGCTTAAGAATATAAATCTAATCAAAATAGAATTCCTATTCAGTTTTATAAATAGTAGCTTTGAAGGCAAATGTGTTTGTGAGGCCTTTGGCAATATTCTCTCAAGGCTTTTTTTCTTGCTGCAGCCATAGAATGCATACATAAGAAACTAGTAAGTTAGGCTCGGTTCTTAGAGGGAGGTAAAAAGCTAATAAATGTATATTCAGCCATATAGTTCAGTTTACAAATAGCTCACGTGCTTCTGAGCAGACGAAACAGCACAGCTTGGGCAACATTTGCTGACTCTGTTTTGCTAAAGAATGACTGACACAGCTTTCAAAATTCTGAACAGGCACTAATCAAAATGCAAAGATTACTGTAATTGTGAACACTAACGCCTCTTTAAACAATACAAATCAATCCCAAGCACACGACGTGATTTGACACCATCTCTAGGGCCGGGAGTGTAAGGGAGCACCAACGGTCTGCTCTGTCCTGGACGCTTGTGCGGAGTGTTTGTAGCAGACGCCAATCGCACTTCATGAACAGGGAAGAACACGTAGTTAGAAATGGAAAACGCCACCAAGAACCGGGAAAAGCTGTAAATTAGATACAAGCCAGGTGAATGACAGTACCTGTGTCTGCTTCAGATTGATCTGACCCAGCCAGGGCCCCCCGTGAACCGCCAGACCTACGACCACCCCTCGGTTCCCCCGAACTCCCTCGCTTTGATTATCGAGCGTTCTGCCACACAGCGTGCTCTCCCCAGGGGACCGTGATCAAATCACCTTCCCTCGAAAAGATTAAATGGAATGAATTTTAAAATGCAATGAAATTTAAAATCCAATTTTGCCCCTTGTCATGGAGTAGCCCAGCTTGGCCTCGTTGTTGATGAAGGACATCAATCCCAGGTAAGTCTCGATCAGAAGAGGACGCTCCAGCACTAGCACGCCGTTGGCCCTCCCCGGCAATGGACACTCCTTATGGGCTTTCTTCACAGCTTGAATGAGGTGAGTTTTAAAGTTTTCCATCTGAAAGAAAACACACCAAAAAATCACCTTGATGTTTTTCCATGGTTTTAAAAATTGTGAGGCAAGCGGCTCCTGCTGTTGCACTGTAAAGGGTGAACGCTGAAGCTTGTGGATCTCATGTGCCATTTACATTCTGACACTTAATGTTCACTTCACCCTGGAGCACTGTTTACATGTAACTACACATGGGCTGGATGTGTCAAGATTTATCTAATCTTATCTAATACTGTTTATTTCTGACTAGTTCTCCTGCCCTTATCTCCGGTGTGTGAACTTACATCACTACAGTGTTCTGTTTTTAAGGAAACTTTCAGAGGAAAGCAACTATTGGGGGGGGAAAAAAACCCAAGAACCGCCTAAGTGCAGGTTTACAGTTAGCAATTAAAACTGTTTAATTGGCCAGCAGTCCTAGAGGAAAAGCCAGGCATCAGCCTGCCAGGTAAGCAAGAGTAGGAATAGCCCCAAGATCCATTTTCTTTTGGATTTCACGGGATTCTGCACTTCTAGAAGTTTCAGCTTCCTTCTTGTGTAAACCATTTATGGCCAGCTGGCAAAAACTCAGTTGGGCTGCCCTGCAGCTCAGAATCTGGGGAGTGGGGAAATGTAGCTTACAGCTCTAAGTTCTGTCTCTCCAATTGAATGGCTTCTGTTTAACTGCTCTATCTTTTCAAAATAATGAAATCCAGCCCAGGAGATCAACCAGCCCTCTAGAACAGGAGAGGTGATGTCCTTACTAGGCAAAGGGCCGCCACCTTCTCGTCAGCGTCTGCCATTGGGTGTTCGGTGAAGGTGACGTACGGGATGTTCGTGGACCACGGGTTCCATCTGTTTATGAAGGAGGCCCGACTCTGCTTGTCCCACTGAATGCGGATGCCGACACCTTCTCGCCTGGTGTTGAAGACAGCAGAATCAATATGGTAAGATTTTTTTCAAGCCTTTGAGGCAAGTTTAATTAGAAACGTACGGTCTGAAAAAGACCTAAGCTGCAAGCTGAAACATAAGCTTGATAGTTCTTCCTCTAGAACAGTAATAGAAGGATTCAGCCCCTAAACTACACAAAGGTCTGTTCTTACAAGCCAAGTGCAAACAGGTTACACTGAGACACCCAGGACACAACCCCTGAGCTGTGTTGCCCGTGACAGCCCATGCTTACGTATGACCTGCCGCTTACATGCACCTTCCTAGTCGTGCTGAGGTGCTGCTGCTGCTCACTGCGTTACAGAATGGGGGTGCACTTCCACTCCCAAATCCCTTCATCGTCTCTCGAAAGCCCTCGAGCAACTTGCTTTTAACATGGCTAACAGTCCCAGCACAGCAGCAGCTACTCTGGGGTGGCCTAATGACCCCTCACTAATTGCGTGTGAAGTGACACCCACGAGAGGAAGAGTTCTCCAACTTGCCCAGTGGTCAGCGATGAAGGTTGACCGCTCAAACCATTACAGTAACGCTACGAGAATGACAATGACCTTACGGTATTACTACAGCAACTCGCCTGTTGAGGGATTTAGGTGGGAACTCAAACTCTCCCACAGAGATGGTATCGACGGCGCCGAGGGAAACCCTGGTCACCTGCTGGCACTGCAGGCTGATGAAGTTGTACTTGCAGATCAGGAGGGACCAATCCGTGATAAGAACAAGACGCTCCTTCTCGTTGTTCCAGTGGTCGATTCTGGTGAGATAACGTGACTGAGCTTTAGCAGTTTTGATTGCTGGGTAGAAACAACAGCTTGACAGGTAGAAGGGCCACTAAGGAGAACAAATCTAAGTCTTGGTAATGCTGGATTTTCCGTTATGGCCTTTGCTTTGAATCAGCAAGTCTGACAAGAGGTTGAATGTCACAACACAGTCATGCTACAACACAGGAAAATACTGGGAAAATCAGAGGTAAGTCTGGAGAGTGCTCTAGTGCTATCTCCTGTTATGTGAGAACAAATGTTACTTAATGGGGCAGACGAGTCTCCAACAACTCTCCCAGTGTTTAATAACGTCCTGTATTGGCTAAATTATTAACTGCATGGGTGCACGTTCAGGGGAGAGAGGTAGTTCTACTCAGCTGTGTGATCTGACAGTGTTTTCCTCTGTGAGAACAGTCTGTACATTCAAAAATTAGTTGGTTTCTTTAAATTTTGTGAATAAAAGATCTCACCTTTCCCTGAGTTTTGCCAGACCACGCTGTTGAGCCATCACAGCTGTAATACTATTTCATCCTTAGGGCGACCTAAGAGTAGGTTCATCTTTTCAGTCTTAAGGGTAATGAACTCAGCTTTTAAACGACCACCTTTGCAATCTGCTACAGTTTATTTTTAATGTTATCCATTTAATTGCCTTTCCTGACAAAAACTGTCTGTCGTCTCGACAGGAGCACTGACGTAAAGCTGGCGAGACCGAAGCCGCCCTCGCTGTGTGAAGGTGAGTGTGAGGAGTGAGGCCAGGCCCTGGGCTGGAGCATCCCCCCGGCCCCGCCGCCCCTGCCTTCTGCTCGCCACGGGGGCTGCGCGGGGCGTGCGGAGCCGCCTTGTTCCCCGGCAGCGGGGCTGTGCGGCTCTCCCCCAGGCCTGAGACCGTGGGAGTTCCGCCAGCTTCGCGCCGCTTGTCACGGAGCCTGTCTGGGTGCGCGGGCCTGGCTTGTCATGAGGTGGTTTATGGAGCCACGTTGGTCGCTTTAGCGTAGGAATCCTGTGCGGTGCCGGGTTGCGTAAGCAGTGACCTCGGGGGCTTGGATCTGGATCCTGCCCTGGGCTGGGTTCTACAGAAACAGCGTCGCGGTTCAGCCCCCCGGGCCCTTCGCGGCGTCTGGGGCCGGTGCACCCGCGGGCACGGATCCTCAGCGCGTGGCTGCGGCAGCCCGGGCCCGGTGTCCCCCGGGCCGGGGC
>NW_020799127.1:8127331-8177395 GCF_003259725.1 Athene cunicularia | reverse complement strand
CCCTTCCCCTTCCCCTTCCCCTTCCCGCTCGTGGCCAGGAGCCACGGGTGCCTTGCCATGCCCGGAGCGTTCACCTGGACATCTTACAAGTCCAAGTACCGTGTGCCCAGCGCTGTGTTCGCCAGAGCGGGACCCAAACAGAGGATCAGTGAAGCGCCAGGAAAGCTTCTGGGCAGCAGCAGTAACTTGGCACTGAAAGACTAACCAGGAGCAGTCTTACTGTAAGGAACGTCCCAGCTTTTAAAGTCCTGACAGGAGAATGGAGGCCTGAATTTATTGTGTCCTAGAGCTCTCTCCATCAGTATAAAACATTTTTGCGTAGTTGCCTTTCTTCTCTAGGAAGACTGAAAGATGTTGTTTTCCCATCTGTCAGTCTTGGCAGATACTTCTAAGTGGGAACATCAGCCCCTCTTACCTCCTTGTTCTCTCTGACCTGAAGGATTTTTGCAACTGCTGTGACTCTGGGTGGGTTAAAGTGTAAAAAGCAGCTGCCTCAGTTTCTTCAAGGAGCTGCCAACTTCTGGGCATGGCTCATGGGTCACTAGTCTTGATGTAATGTTTTTTTTTGCAGCGGCAAAGCATGGCGCAGGCACTGAAACTACCCCAACCTGCTCATCATCCTCCTCCTCCCACAGAAATCAGTATTTGTGGCAGGTCGGGGCTGCCCCAGGGCAGGGAGCAGTGCCCAGCTGCAGCTTTGGTTCCTCCTTGCCCTTGGCGAGAGTTTGCCGGCACGTTCTTGAGGTGGGAGAGTTTTTGTGCAGCATCTCTGCTCTGCTCTCCTCTTCTTAGCAGTGAACCCTCTGAGAATTAAGCTCGGGCACGTCTCTCTGCTTTCTCATTTCACCAGGGCCCAGCGGACTGTCACCCAGCTTCAGCCAAATCCTTATCAACGCCTCTTGTTGTGCTGATTCCCCGCGTTGGAGGGAGTTTGGGAAAAGGCAGACAGCAATTTAATCTGGTTGCCCAACTCCCTCTTTGCCCAGTGTATTCCCTTGCCACCCCGGGAACTGGTCATCTAACAGTGCTCTAGCAGCCGAGGGCAGGTGGGATGTGTCCCTGTCCTTTGATGTGCACAGCAGGATTTCTCTGGGCAGTGATCAATTTTGTTACCTGTTAGAGTGTGTAGGAAAGATTAAATCTCTGTGGGATACTTTCAGAGCTGCTGGGGAAGGGATTTTGGGTGGCGTGCACTGAGTTGGCCTTGGGTAGTGCAAAAGAGCTGTCTTTGGAGAAACAAACCCAAATCGTCTCTGCTACTGTTCTGCAGGGTTTCCCCCCTCCTCTCCTCGGGGCTGGACACAGCTGGTGGGAGGGATTTCTGACTGTCAGCAAGAAAAGAAACAAGAGAGCATGTGAGGGAAAGGAGCTAGACCTGGGAAAGGCAGGAGGAAAGTTCCGTTGCTCCCTTGAAACGCGGGGAAGCTGCTCTCAGCGTGTGTGCGCGGGAGTTACTCGCTCCCCTCTCCTGGGGACGGCGTGGGGGGGTCGCAGCAGCAGGGTGCCTTCATCTATGCGGATGGGGTAAAGGAGCGCTCTGCCTGCGCTGGGAAAGCCCTCAGGGAGGTGGGCTCGGTGCGCAGGAGAGCAGCCCTCATTTTTCCTTTCCCTCGCCGGGTGCTGATTTTTTTTTTAATCTTGCCTTGTGAAGTGGATCGCGACTCCAAGTCAGCTAAACCCACATGGGGCTTCGCTGCTGTACAGAACCCAGGTCCTGTGAGCCCCCGGGTCTCTGGGCTTTGTCAGGAAGCAAATGCCAGCAGGAGAAGTCCCTTCAGTGCATTCCACTACGAGCAAAGGAGCAGAAGAAGCCAGGTTTGGTTCTGGGAAAAACCCAGCGACAATCTGCACCGTAATCGTTTCCCATGGACTGAAGAAACTCGCTGAACCGAACCCGTATAGGAGGAAGCATCTTGGAATGATAAATCTGCCCTCCCCGTGAAGGCATTCCCGTGTGCTCCCGCAGCATTGTGCTTTGTGAGAGACAGACACCGGCAAGCTGGGAGCAGGAGGCAGCCAGGAGCTCCGGTGAGGAACAGGAACTCTCACGTCGTGCTTGGGAAGGGGGTGAGGTTTTCTAGGCACCCGCTGGACGGACCTTTGGGGGCAGAGAGGAGCTGTTGCGATGGAGTTTCATGCGGTGGCACTCTCATTCATCCTTGCATTGAGGATGTCTTCTCTTGCTTCTGGGAACAAACTTCAGCCCCATATGTAAGTAGCAAGAAAAGAGTGCAGGGGTGTTTTCATAGGGCAGGGAGCTGTACAGCAGAAGCTAAATACAGTATTTTAAAAATCAAGGGTGAAAGGAAGGGCAGAGGGAGTGAAGGGCAGGGAGGGTTGCTCTGTGTTTCTTTATCTAGTCCCATATGTACGTAAAGAGGAATAGAAATCTGAAAATCGGGATAGTCCTTGCTCGGAGGAGGTAACTCACTGTTTTTGACTGAAACGTTGCTATTGTGTGAGCCCAAGGGGTGATCCTTGGGCAGAGTTTGACCCCTCTCCGCAGACCTCCTGTTCGTGTTTCTTTCCCCCTTTTGCCGTTACTCCAGCAGCACGCAGTCTGTTCGTTTTAATTCGGTTTTACAGTTGCAGTTTGGTGTTAATCGTTTGGCTTCTTTGGAAAACTTCCTTGCAAATTTGCTCTCCTGCCAGAAGATGATCTCCCGGTGCAGGGGATTGCTCCAATTCCTTTTGTAAATGAGCCCAGTGTTGCCTGGAGTGCGAACTCCAAGCTCCTCTCCCTGGTGTTTTGAACTTGTTGATTGAAGAGGGCTCCTTTTCAGCAGCTAAAGGTTGGGCAGGAAGATGCCTTTTCTCCCTGTGTCAGATTTTGTGCTCCTGCCTTGACAAGTACTTTTAGGACTTCTGGGACGAGACACTAGCCATGAGACGCGTGCCAGCGTGTCGGAGACGAGACAACGGCAGCGCCTGGGCAGCGCTGTCACTTCCCACAGGGCGCTGTCACAGACACAGCCACTCTTTGGGGCACGCAAGAACCTTTCTTCGCTGTGAGAATGACACCAGAGCGGTGCTGCCGCCAGCCCCCGGTTCCGTTCAGCCCCGGGTTGGGGCGCGCGGGCAGGTCGGAGGCGGGGGGAACGCCGCTCCGTGTCGTCTCGCTGCCGACACGACACAAAACGGCGTCTCTGGCCGTCGCCATTAGCACCGGGGGCTGTTGTGCTGGTGAAGTGATGTGTGCGGAGCTTTGCGAGCCAAACGGCTCGGCAGTGGCCACATGCGGGGACGGCGAGAGGAGATTTTCGTGCGGAGCTGGAGAGGGAAGGAAACATGCCATTAATCCCCCAGGCACTGCCAGGCTGGCTGTAACCACCGTGTAATTGAACGGCCTGGAGCAGTCAGATGCCAGCTGCAATCTCTATGCTTCACCACGTCCAAATTATTTCGTTTAACTTCTTTTATAGAAAGTATTTTTGTGAAAACATTCGGTCTCTTTTGAAGACTTGGAAGCAACAGAAGCACTCCCAAATAATGAACGGCTCATAACTTAAGTCAGGGGCGACTGTTTCCCTCTTCAGTCTTATTTAAAATTACTGACTCATATTTGGTGAAAGAGAGTTTGGATTAGAGAAGAAATAAAGTGCGAATGGCATTTTCCTTATTTTCTTGCTGACTGAATGATATAGGTTCACTTTATTTACTGGAATTAGTCTTGCAGCCCTTAGCTCTGAGTGAGAAAGTGTCTGAGGTGGCAAACTGAGTTCTGGTTTAAAGCAGTATTAATAACGTCATGTATCATTTCTAGTGGCAGCATAATTTTTTTTTTTTTTTTTCTCCAAACACTGTCAGAAGACGCAGGAATCGTTGGTGTTTGCAGTGACAACAGTCAGGGAAGTAATCCCCTAGGTGCAAAGAAAGCATATGTGTCCTCCGTTAACTGGGAGCGGATGGAATGGACAAACAGAGAAGTTATTGTGCTGCCGTATCCTGTAGGCTGCTGCCTCTTTTCTGATTCATCCTCTC
The DNA here is from genome assembly GCF_003259725.1 of Athene cunicularia. Taxonomy (NCBI): domain Eukaryota; kingdom Metazoa; phylum Chordata; class Aves; order Strigiformes; family Strigidae; genus Athene; species Athene cunicularia. The sequence goes on along the minus strand of NW_020799127.1, from coordinate 8,173,414 downwards.
TGTTTTAAGGCTAAAAACTAGCCTAAATGTATCAGTGGAAAAAAAAAAAACACCAAACCTGCTGCATTTTTCAAGTGGGCTGCAGAGCGTCCCAGGACCTAGGGGTACGAAATGTCAGCAGCTTCCCAACCTCACTGAGGTTTGCGATGTTGTGGTGTTATCAACCCATATTGTTTTAGGTTTCTGTTACCGTATCGGGCTGCAGACCTCCGAGGAGGGGTTTGGGACAGAGCAGGCTTCCCTCCGACTCGCAGCGCGGGATTTCTCAGCGTGTCCTCTCTGTGTGCCCGTTTTTCATCTGTAAATACGTGTTTGTGCTGTTCGCCCTGTAGTTCTCCAGTGTTTAGCCTAAAAACTCCAAGAGCTTTTAGGCAAGAGGAGTAGGTTGCATTTGACAACCGCTTGCGGCTGGCTGACCTGGCAGATTTCCTTTCCCTGCGCCGATTTAATTAAACGAGGAGACAACTCCTGTGTGTTTCGTGAGATCTTCCCGCCCTGCCAGTGGGGAAATGGAGCTGCCCCGAGCTGGCGCCCGCCTGGCCCCCCCCCCCCTCTGTTTCTCTGTCCCAGGCCGAACGTCTGCTTGGAGCAGGAGCTGGCGATTGTGGGGCACCGGCAGCCGTGCGTCCAGGCCTTCACCCGCACCCTCAAGGTGTGGAAGCAGGACTGCGGAGGGCGGCGGTGGTGCGTGGGCTACGAGCGGAGGTACGTGTCCTTCCCTCGCCCCTCGCACGGTGATCATTGATTCCCTCTCACCAGCAGCGGCGGGGACGAGAGCTTGGCGCTCGCTTTGCGTCGGCGAGGGGAGAGCCCGTTGTGCTGGCAGCGGCTGCAGGGCTCCGGGCAGGGGAGGGGGTCTGGGAACAGCCCCACAAGTGCCTGTCCTGCTGCCCGGGCTGGGGGCTGACACGGGGAACGGCCGCAGCAGCTGCCCGGGGCCCTCCGAGGAGCCTTAGTGACCGGGCAACGTGCTGTGGCTCCACGGTGCCCGCCTGGTACCTGGCCTTCAGCCGTCTGGCTTTGGGGTGATGGAGCAGTTCAGCTGGGGGTTGGGGTAAAGGGACAGCCTCCTGCCGAGAGCTGGCTCTGAACCCACACACTTGCTGTAAAGAGTAGAGCTATTTTATTCGATATTTTTCTTGGCTAAAACTATGAGAGATCTGCAAACCCTCTGTGCGTCTAGCTGGAGGGGCTTCTGACCCTACGTGCCATCTCTGTGGCACTCAAGAGTTTTTAAGCTGTTAATGAATTCCCGACAGGGAGATACATCACTCTTGTTCTAGAGCTTTGTGGCTGTGGGGAGCCGTTTGCACCCTTGTGACGGTGTATCATGTCTGTTTGCCGTGACCGTGCCACGCCAGCGCAACGCCTCGGTCACAACCAGTGCGTTGCTCCCGGACCTTTAGACATCTCTGCTTCGAAGCAGAGACTTCTCAATGCCTCGGTAGTTTTACGGTGCTGAAGGTGGTAGCTGGGTTATTGCGCATAGTCTTAAAAAAAAACCAAACCAAAACCAGAATAAAAGTGGCTGTGGTGCAGGCGCTGCTCTGTGGGGCCGGTGGCTGCACCTCTGGCCCCGGGAGCAGGACCCTGCTCGGGCCCACGGCAGAGGGGAGTCTCAGCTCAGCGGAGTTCCGCTCGCGCGTGCAAGGAAGGAGTTCGTGCTCTGAGCAGGGAATGGCTGCGGTTGGTCCGCGAATCGTAGTGTCCCCTGAGCTGCTGACTGGGCTTTGCTGGGAGCCGGCGGACCCGGCACGGAGGGGTTGCAGGGGGAGGGCTCTGAGCGTGTGCAGCGGTGCAAGTAATGACCTCTTCTTACCGACACAGCAGCCAAGCTACAGCGTGCCCAATCTTCTGTGCTCCACCTGCTTTTCCGGCCGCATTAGGCAGTTACAAGCCTTTACAAAATAATAATGATAATAGTAGTTTCAAAGAAGCATCTTGGACTAGGGACAGCTTTTAAGTCTTGACTTCAGGAATTCCTCCTAAGCTGTAATTGCCAGTAATTATCTTGGTGATGATATCTGTGTGGTGGTAATAAAGGAGCAAACAGAGTCCGTCTTTTGACTGTGTTTTAAGAGAGGACTTTGAAATGCTAGGTGCCCCGTCTGCCTCTACTTCAAAGGCTGGAAGCTCTGCAGACCCAGCTGTCCCTTTCGTTCTTTAATGCAGGGTTTTGACGTTGTAAATCAAGGAATTGAAATGAAGAAACTTTGTCGTGCTTCGTTGTAACTATCAGAACAGCCTAGTGCCAGCACTCAGTTCCTGATGAAAACACGGGAAGTCTGGAGGTGCTGTGAGGGGATTTCACCCAAGGAATTTTAGAAGCAAGACCATAAAAGGACTTATAAGCAGAACTTTTCCTCAGGCAAGATTTTTGTCTCCTGTCCCCTCACGCTGAGCTGCGCAGCAGCAAGCTTATGCCAGTAGATTGTAGATCTGGGCCGTCGAGGGCGGCGGAGCGCGTGGTTTCGGCCGTCCCAGGGATGCTGCACAGCTGGAGCTGCTCCGGTGGGACCCGGCAGCACGGGGCTCGGGGAGCACATTCACCCCCCGGGGTTGAGGTCGCGGACACGGCTGGGAGAATCCACCGCCTGCCCTTCCTTCCCCAGAGCAGCGCTCGGGGCTGCTGCCGAGCCAGCTGGACCTCACCTCACCCACCCGCAGTTTCAGAATTAATTTTCTAAAATTCCCGGGCGTGCCTGCAGCGCTGCAGATACTGCCGCAGCCCCATCGCGGGGGACAGGGTGCTTGTCTGCTGAGTTTGTGCATTCCGAAACCAGTAACATTTCTCTTTATAAGACTTGTATCTGTGCCTAGAGTACTGGATTTGCAACATTTCCCAAAACTCAGAAGGAACTTTGCTCTGTGCCCCCCAGGCCGCGGGCCCTGCTCAGCGTCTGCTCCTCAGCAGATGAACTGAGCATCCCCTGGGCTGGGCTTCCCCTCAGTCCTGCTAACGCGAGGCTTTTGCTGCTGGTTGTGTGACCCCTGAGTTGGGTAAGGACAGGAGGTACCTTTGCTCAGCCCTCAGTAACGAAACTGGGCGGAATGTCGGCGCTATCCCAGAGGGGCTGGAAGCGGATTTTCCGGCAGCAGGGCACAGCAGGGGTTTTAAGCCTGGGTTCCATTAGTTCTGGCCCGTTCAACATTTTCTGGGCCAGGGACTCCTTAAATACAAAAGAACACAGAAACATTGAAGATACTTTATCTCTTCTGCGGTTCTTTACAGCCTGCAGCACCCAGATATCCACAGGCTGTCAAAATATTTGCATCTCCTTGAGAACCCACTTGAGCTGACTTAAGGATCCGAAGTGTCGGGTAGAGCCCGCCGAGGCTGGCGGAGATGAGGTTGCTCGGGGCGCTGTTGGGAGCTGGAGGGAGTCCGGGATTAGTCCTGAGCTGTCCTACGTTACTGTTTGTTGGAATACCTTTTCCTCCCCGTTTCTGAGCTTACGCAGGGCAGAAGGAAGAGTCCCTCTCATTCCGGATGGAGGGGACGGCGTTTTCCGGAGCAGCCCATGCAGCAAACGTTCCCGTTACAGCACCCGCACCCACCGTGGGTGCCCGGGGCTGGGCAGGGAGATAACTCTTGATACCGAGAGGATCCAGATGGATCTGCGCCTGATTGCTGGCTGCTCTGGTGCCTGAGTGACTGCAAATTGCTTTCTCAGCTGCTTCTGGAACACGAGTATTTCCTTCATAATTTGTTAACAGCTCGTACAAAAAAAAAAAAGAATTGGTATCTGCTTTTATTTTTCTCAGCTGTGCTTCCATATGCTGGTTGGCACAGAAGAGTAGCCGAAGGTTTCCTTCAGGGGAATGAACGGTTCACCGTTATTTAGGGGCTTTTGTGGAAACATTCAGACAAAATCAAACAACTAGGCTGAGTTAGGATAAATATTTTCGGTGGACACGTACAACACATCTGCTCTGCCAAATATTTGTTGTTGTTTGTCTGACTTGCTTTGGTGGAGCAGTTTCATGTTCTGCCAAAGGAGCTTTTTAAAAATCGGCTTCAAAAGTTTTATCTGTGTTTCGATTTTTCACATATACACACCATCACATTTCCAGGAAAGAAGTGTCGCTTTTATTTATTTATGCTTCAGATCAGCCCCTGCTTGACTACCCCCCCGCTCCCACCCTGGAGTAACTGGTGGGGTTGTTCAAGGGACCTTCAGCTTCCCCCCCCACGCGCAGCATCCCCTACCAGAGCTTCGGGGGGCCGTGTGGGGCTGGAGGGGGCTGCTGGCTCTTCCAGGAAGACGGGAGAGCTGTGGGCACGCGTGTGGGGCACGGCCGCGCTGCCTGCACCAGGAGGGCCAGGAGGAGAAAGCCCTTTCCATGGGGGAATCGGTTCTGCCAGCTGGAACCCGCAGAAGCCTTCCTGTTTAAAACACAACTGCATGGAGCTTTTTGAGTAGTTTGATATTCCCCTCAGGATTCTGATGACTTTTTTTTTTTTTTTAGCTCACCAGCCCCTCGAGACACCTGCTCGTGCTTACTACAGCTGGACTGAAATACCTATTGTTCTTAAAATTTAAACTACTTTTGTTAAGAGGTAGTCTAGGAGAGGAGCTCAGAGCCGTGAAATAGTTTAGAAAAGGGGAAAAGAGCTGGGGGGTGTTGTGAGGACCTGGACACTCATCTCTCGTGTTCCCAATTAGAGTAAATTAGGAAGTAAATTAGGAACAACCATTGCCAGCCCAGGTGGAAAAGAATGCCAGCACATTTGAAAACCCAATCCCTCCTTTCATTTACACCCACAGTTACAGCTTCTGTTCTTCCCCGTCTCCTCGTTGTGCAGGAATTAACGTTGTCGGGGGTTTTGCTGTGTTTCAGAACTGCCTATCACACTGCCTACAGGCAGACGTACAGGGTGCGACGCCAGCCCGCCTACAGGTGCTGCCCGGGCTGGGCCCAGCGCGGGGCCGACGCCGGCTGCCTCCACCGTAAGTACCGCGCTCTGCGGGGCGCTCGCCGGCTGCTGCCCCGCGGAGGGCTCCGTGGCCGAGGGTGCTCATTTCCAGTCCTGGGAATGCTATAGAAATGTCTTTAAAAAGAACTGGGGTGGGTTGTGGTTTTTTTTTTTGTTTGCTTCTGTTTTTTAATTTTTATTTATTTTAACCGTGTGTCAGAAGGATTTTTCTCTGCCTTCCCAGGAAGCGCTCTGTGTTGCTTGCCGTTTTTGGAGAATTTCCTCCTCGCAGCGTGAAAGGGTTTCCAGAGTCACATTCATTTCTCTAGTTGCCAAATGCTGCTCAAGGTTTACAGTCAAGCCCAGCTCGGAGTGGACTGTTCATTATGACAGCCAGTAATTGCTGTCTGTGATTGAACGTGCCAGCGGTGGCTGATTTGGTCTTGCTCGGAGAGCGGCTTCCCTGGAGGAGGTGGCCTCTGGGACACGGGGTTCCTGGGGACGGGGAGTTTCAGCTCCCAGCGCGTGGCCTCTTGCCGGAGTGTGTCCCTGGCTGGTCTCTGCTCCTCGCCCTGAGCTGTGGCCAAGAGCGGGGCTCGTCCATCTGCTTAGGTGTGAAGGGACGCGACCCCTCAACTCCTTTGTGTCTAAATCTGTTATTTTTAAGACTTGCTGAGCTTGAGAACCCCAGCTGGAGGTTTAGGATCTCTGCAGAGTCCTCCCCGTAGTCCTTTAGCCCAAGGGTGAGCGTTCGGGTGCAGGACTGGTGGGACCCAGCAGGCTGCCAGCGTGGTGAAGTGATGGCGCTCAGCGGGTTTGAAGCGGAGACCCAGAACTTGAGACTTTTGGATCCTGTGGCTTCCCTCCCCTTCTGCGTTTGCTCCAGTGTAATTCTCTGCAAAGCAGGCATGCAAGTATCTACTTCCCAGCTGTGCGGGGAAGCTGCGATATGTATTCAGATTTGCACGTGACTCAGGCTGGGGATGCGCAAATATTAGTATATAAGAAGATTTTCTGTTGTTATTGCAGAAGACAGAGGCAGCTTTATCCTCGTGGGCCCCAGATTCCTGCCTCCCCCTCCAGTCTGCCCTGCTTGACATGGGAGGCAGACGCTGCGTAGCTCCCAGCTCCTTCCCCTGAACACCTCCAGCTGGGGAAATATTTAACTTTAAACTTTGCTTTCAGGACGTTGAGAGCAAAGTAAAAACCTTCTCTGGAATCAAACAAAGGTTTATCTGAGCAGAGGAGTAGAAATAAATGTCAGCATCACGCTCCCTGTGATACATTATTAATTCTCTGCCTCGTTGCATAATGGAGCTCTGATCTTTTCCGAATCAGCCTTTGGAGGTGCACTCCTACCCTCGCCACAGAAAAGCAGCTTTCGTTTTAAGTACTAGGCAGGCGAACCAACAAAGCATCTGGGCTCTGGCCTGCCTCGCCATCAAGGGGATGAAAGCAAACCGTGTCCAACGCCTTTGTAAAGGCGATTTTGGCTGTAATTGACCCACAATATAGGAAAATGTCTCCCGCAGCCCGTCGTCTTTTGTTCTGCAAAGGGGCTGCGTATACCTTCCGCGTGCTTTGATGCTTAAGCAAGGGTTTGGAGGAAAAAAGAAAAAGGTGTGTCTAGCAACCAGTCTTTATTCTTCCTATTCAAAAGCCTGCGACACAGGAGAGCAGCCCCACTGTGCCAGAGGAAACGCCGTGGGTGCTGGATAACCCACTGTCAGCGAGCAGATAGCAACCTCGGATGAACTCAGAAAAGCGCGTTCCGTAATGATTTTTCCCGCTGAGGAAGTGAGTAATTCCATCCAGGAAGGAAGCAGAGGAAAGGAAATAAAACTGCTCAGGGCACGCTCTTACCTCATCGTCCTCATCATCGGGCCCACACTCAGAGGCGGGGTGATGGTGGTCACCGGGCTGCTCGCTGCAGCCAGTCTGGCATAAAAAAAGAGAGGGAAGTCCAGCTCTTTTGGGGGCAAAATACTTTGACTCTCCCGATTAATGTCAGACTTGGTGCTGATGTGACGGGCGAGCTGTTGGTGTTTATTTTTCTTGTCACGCAGACACCAGTAGTTCCTCTTGCTCTCTTTTAAGTGGGTCTTGTTTAGATGTTTTCTGTGTATTATTCCCCAGAGTAGGAAAGCCAGTCGATATTAAACGCTGAAGGACAGGTTACAAAGTCCTTGCTTTTCCCTTGCTTCCATCCCTTAACCTTTAAGTTTCAAAGTGAGGATGCGGGTGGCGTGATCAGTTAAATGGTGTTTCAGCAGGAAGGACACGAAGGTGCAATTGAGGGCAGCAATGGGGTGCAACCCCCCTGCTCGGGTGCTGCTCAGCTGTCCTGCGATTGTCAGCCAGCCCTCCCTGCGTTCGGCCGACCCCGAGCGCTCAGAGCACCTTCAGTAATATTCCTGTGATAGGCAGCTTGGGTGTTTTGCCAGGTCCCGGGGACAGCCAGCCCTGGCGCTCTGCAAAAGCAGAATGGCACCAGCTCCAAAAATTCAGCAGAAATTGCTGCCAAGCTGCCAGCGGGGCTTTGGGGTGGATCGTGGCCTTTGGCTGGTGAGCAGCTTGGATGAGATATATGTGCTGCTTCAGGGAGGATCGTGGCTGGCTTGAAACTACTGCACTAGAAATTTTTGTCATGGCAGGAGGAAGAAAGTAGGATGTAGGAGCGCTGCTGGCGTGACAGCGTGGAACTGGTGTTTGTGGCAGAGAGGATTCAGTTTCCAGGGTCCGACATTGCCCCGCTCAGACCTGGCGTGAGCTCGCGGGGAAGCGTGTGTTGGATTTCCAGGTGCTTCCCTGGAGCTCACATTCTAACATCTTTTTGTCGGTATTAGATTTCTTGTAAGTCTTTTTAATACACTCGTGATGCTGAAAATATAAACGTTCCACCTTCTGTGTTACGCATTCGCCAGGAGACGTGTGTTTCTGACGTGTGGGGCTTTGTCTCCGTTCAGCCATTCGGAGCTGGTCGAATACCGTTAACTTTAAAACCGGGACCGTGCTGTAAGCTTGAGTTTCTGGGGCAGAAGAAGGGGGTATTCATACACCTCCAGTGCTCGTGCCAGCAGGGAGCTCAGCTCTGTGGGTGAACCTTCCAGAAGGTTGCCTGGGGCAGGAACCCGAGTTACGTTGCTCTGTGAATCATCTTCTGCATCCCCTGGGAGCAGCAGCAGACCAGCCACGGCGTTGCGTGGCTGAAGGGTGGCAGGGGGCTCCCCCGCCCCGTTTCCAGCCCCCCCCCGCTGGACGAGCATCCCATGGGCTGGGCCGAGGGGAACGGGGCAGCTCTGCCCGGCTCCCCAGGATGGCTGCTCCCCGAGCTGGGGGTTTCTGTTCTGCTCCCCAGACGGTCCTGGGGAACGCTTCTGGTTTCCGTGTAACTAAATCCTCATCCCGAGTTGCTCCCAGCTGTTGGTTTGCAGGGGTGTGATGACTTTTCCTGCTGGTGGCCTTGACCTTAGAACGAGCATGTTCTTCTGGGCCAGAAGAGGGTGTTGGAAGGGCTGGCAGGGAAATGAGTCAGTAGATACTAGTGAGCTGCAGGCAGGGAAGCACAGCCAGGGCGTTCTGTATGTTGGAGGATTTTCTGGTTTGTATGTGGCAGTGGCGAGGCAGCCTGCGCTCGCTGGTGGAGCTCTGCTGAAGGCAGCGAGGCTGTGCCAGAGCGTGTCAGCAGGGTCTGTGGCCCTTCCTGTCTGTCATCAGAGATCCCTGGTCCTGTTCCAGGAGTACAGCGGTGGGCAGGGCCACCGCTGCTGACAGCTGAGTTGGAGCTGTTGGACACGGTGTGGTGGAATCGCTCCAGTAAGGACGCTTTATCTCGTGCTCCCTTGGAGGCTGACATCTCTTCACTTTGCTCCAAATACTGGACCCTTCATCACTTCACCTTAAACATCACGTGGGTCGGGTGTTTTTTTATTTTTTATTAGGGGAAATTCTCACCACTGTAGACTTGTGTGTAGCCAGCCAAGGCCAGCTGCTTTCTTCTTGCTTGAGCATGACACAGTCTGGCATTTGATGGTGATGCTAAATAGTGTTATAGGGTGGGAGGTCCCAGCACCGTTGTGGGTTCCAGTTCAGCCGAGTTCCTCAGGCTCACAGAGCCTGCGCTGGTGCCTGGGAGAGAGCTTGTCCCCCAGCAGCCTCCCCGCTGAGCGTGCTCGCTGTTTGCCTAGGGTGTCTGTAGCGAAAGAAGAGCGTTTTACTTCTTTTCCCAAACTGCAGGTTTGTGTCTCGGAGCACTTACGGGTGCGCAAATGGCTGCGAGGACAGGACTCGGTGACTGGGAGTGCATGGGCTCTGCTGGGAGCTAATAACTTGGAGAGAGATGGAAAATTTCATAGAAACACCCTATAAAATGGTGCTGAAGCCGAGCGATCTGAGGCCTAATGGCTCCACAGAGATCTCACGGGCCTCAAAGAATATTTGCTGTCTCTGTTCCTCTGCCACTGCCCCCACTGATTTGAAGTCGTGAGAGCTGTGCCTGCTCATGACCCCCCCGGAGCTGTTGGATCCCCCCTCGGAAGGCCGGGTCCCTCTTCCCTCGCAGCGTCCCTGACTGCGCTGCCATCGCGCCGCCGCGGAGCATTCAGCCGCTCGGTCCCATTTGGGAAGGAAAAAGGTCAGAAGTCAAGACACCCTCTGCATTCTTAGCGTGGCATCAGGTTCTTTCCGTGCCCGATTACTGATAAATGGACTTTTAGAATAAGCTGCTCAGTTTCAAGTGGCCTCTGAGATGCTACTTAAATTCCACATGGGTTTAATAACACGGTTAAAAACCTTGGTGATTAGGACGAGGGGCCTGCATGTCTGGTAATCCCCGTGATCTCTGCTTTCGGCTCAAGATATTGAAAAGCTGAGTCCCACCAAGTCTGCAGCTCTTGATCTTCATGGAGGAGCTGGAGTTCAGCCACAGGCACGTCTGTGCTCCTGGGCCAGCTCCTGCCGCCTTCAGAAGTGACACGATGAGGCAGGAAGGCACCAAGGAGAGCAATAAGTATGGAAGAGGCTAAAGGGGAGACCATTCCTGGGACATCTAGAAGTGGTGACCTTGTCCCACTTGCAGCGTCGCCTGCGAACGTGGGCTCTTTGCGCGGGCGGGGAGGGCAGCGAGGCCGGGTGCTGGGGAGGGAGCGAGCAGGGCTCTGCTGTGGGGTGGGACGGGAACACCCGAGTCAGCGAGCCAGCTTGAGGAGACGGAACAGCCACGTGAGCACAGCCTGGCCACGGAGGGGTTCAGCCCCTGGGCAGGAGCTGCTGCTGCCCCGCAGCCTCCCCCGGGGGCCGTTTGCTGCTCCGGTGTCTCCCTGGAGCTGCTGCAGGAGCTCGGCTTGAGCTGCTGGTCAAAAGGGTCATCACCGGCCCATGTTGTCTTTAACTTGAGTTTTTATCCAGCCCGCGTTAGGGTCGTCAGGTAGAGGTAGAACCTGGCCCTAGGTAAAGAAGGAGAATTACTGCCCATTTGATGAGGAGATGGGAGGAAGTGTCAGTCTGCGACACGATGAAACCCCCTCAAGCATCCCTAACGGGCTGAGTAGAAGGCGGCTGACTTTTAATCTCCTCATTAAAAGAGAAACTTTTATTAGTCACAAATGGCCTATTAAAAGGCTCCAGAGGGAGTTACGCACGCTGAACCACGTTTCTTCCTGCCAGCTCTGCTCACATCACCCAGCGAGCGGGGAAGGAGTGCTCAGCAGGGCCGGCTGCAGCAGCCACGCTCGGCTCGCTCCACGGGCACGGCTGAGCCTGGCTTGCCGCTGAGCCTGGCTTGCCGCTGAGCCTGCACGGGCAGGCATGCACAGGCACGCAGGAGCCACAGGGCCAGTCTCGGGGGGAGCGGCTCCATGATTTGTGATACAGGTTGGAAGTCTCGGCAGGAAATGTGTTCGGTTAACAATTTAATTTCCCTGTTAGGCCGGCTTTCCTTTGTACATCACCTCTTGGCTCCTGGAGGCTCATTGTTTTGTCAGCTGAAAGGCTTTGACTGAACTTCTGAACCTTTTGCCTGGGTTCAAGCCTTGTATTAGTTAAACTCCCAACGCACGCTCCGCTGGGGGACCAGCTTTGCCCACGCAGAAGTCGGCTGTGTTGCGCTGTAGAGGAAACGCTTTTCTCCATCACTCTTCCTTTTAAATCAGTCTCTTGTCTCTGACTTCCCAAGAATCCCTCCTTGCTAAATCCTTGCTAAAGACATCGTTGCCTTTCAAGCAGAAGAAGGTGATGTTTTCTGTGACTTATTCTTTCTTTCCTGTTTCCCAGAACAGTGTCGTTACCTTTTCCTAAGTTTCACTGCCTTAAATTCTGTCTCTCTGCATTAGGAGCAGCTTGCAGAGGGCCTGGAAAGCGCAGGGGAGGGACCCCCGCAGGCCCCTTGGCCCCACCGGGCTGGGAAGTGGGTTGTTATGATTTCCACTCTCCCTGTGCCAGCCTGAAGCTCAGAGCAGGGAATTGTCCAGCTCATTCAGGAAATCTGGGGCACAGCCAAGAATAACACCCCTGTCTTCTAATCCCTGATTTGAGTCGCTGCAATTGCTTCTAATATTTTCCATTGTTTTGCTTTGGGTCTCACTAAACTCCCCCCTGAGGGCTGAGCACCGCTGGTAGAGCCAGGCTGAGCTTTGCTGGGACGCTGCCTGAAGTCTGGTTTTTAGGTGATCAAGGTGAAAGATTTGGGGAAAACCAAACCACCTTATTAATCCATTTGGCCACTCAGTCATTTCCAGTAGGGTTGAGGCCCAAAGGAAAGGGAGAAAGCAGACGACACTTCTCACCAGACTAGAACTAACAAAAACTTCAGGCTGCAGCCCCAGAAAATCTTGGCACGCACCTGGAGATGGGGAGTTGGAAGGAACCGCTGCCTGCCCCGAGCCCCTCCCGCCTTGCCCCGGGGAGGACACGCGCAGGGACGCGTGCGGCGCGGCTGAGGGGCGCGGGGTGCTGGCCAAAGGCTTTCCCAGGTTCCCGTGTCCTGCAGCAGCAGCCCAGCACGGGATTGATCCGGGACCGCTGTGGTCCCCAGGGATACGTGGCTATGAAAAGCGCCTAAAAGGTGAGATGAGAAGATAACTGTCTCTCTGCAACGTTTCATCGCTGTTTCATTACTCGGGGTAGGTGAGCGCTTGGACTTCAATGCTACCTTTGTCTTACTCAGGAATCTTTTTTTTTTTTTTTGGAGAGGGGATTTGAAAAATCATCAGATCCTTAAAAGAGCCAACACTGAGGCTTAAGTATTTCAGCTCTGGTGCATCTAAGGTGCAAAGTTTGGGGAGTTGGGGTCTCAGTGAGAATGAGAGTTGGAACGAGCTGGAGTTCTGGCTCGGGCTGGCGAGCTGGAGCTGGGTCAGCTGCAGGGGAGCTGCTGCGGCGGCCAGCCGGGCCGAGAGCCAGGGCTGTGCTGTAGGAGAGCTGAGAGAGAAACCTCCTTACAGTGGGGACAGAGCTCTGCCTAGTGAGAGCCTGTGCTTTGATAGCAAACGGGCCAATTGGCCAAATGTTGTATTCGCCTCAACCACCACAAAACCTCCTTCGTCACCACAGACCAGGCGGAGGCGTCGCGTGAGACAGTATCAGGGTTTAGCACAGAGGAGGAATGAGGCAGCCAGCTGTGTTTCTGTAGGAAAAGCCAGACCCAACGGTAGGAGAATAGTGGGAAACCTAGTAACGTGGTCGTTAGCTTTCCACGTGGAGTGGGCTGTAAGCGATGGCACTGTGATAAATTATGTAAATACCTGACAACGTAGCGCCCAGGCCTTGGCCACCGCCAGGGTTTGCCCCAGGGGTTTCGTTTCCACCGAGCCCCAAAGCAATGTGCTGATTTGTCCCTGCCCAGACTCACCGGGAGGCAGAGGGTGCCAGGAGCGAGTTGTCGCTGAGCTTTGTGCAGCTGATGGGGCCTGTCGGCGTTCAGGAGTCGTGAGGACACGAGTCTGCGCTGCACCGAGAGGAGGCTGGAGGGGAGGGTGGGGAGAGAGAAGGGACCTGCCTCTGCTGCCCAGGTAATCCCCTTTGATGGCAGGGGATGCCAGGGCCACCAAAACGCGCCTCTGGTTAGTGCAGACCTGTAATCGGGGGGGAAGGATTGTTTTCAGGCGGGGCGAACCGACACCCACAAGCTTGGGATTTCTTCTGTGCAGGTAGTAGCTGCCCTTTCCCATCTCCCATTTTTGCACGTATGTCTTAAAGTTCCAAATTATCGTTGAGAATGTGTTGGTAATGTTGCAAATTTATCTTCTCGTGCGCACAAAATGTCCTGCCAACGTGCCCGAAAAATGCAAACGCTTCCTTGCACTGTTTCCATCTGTGATTCCTTTTTTTTTTTTTTTTCTTTTTCCCCCTGAATGCACAATTGGTGTTTTGGAGCAGGCACAGAATATTTTGTGCCAAATATTTGGAGCCAGATTTGAAGCCTGCACGTGGTGCCTTTCCTCCCCAGTTATAATCACACAAAATGAAATGTGTAATCGCAGACCTGCTTTTTCTGTTCGTAATTAGTTACAGCATTAGCTGGAATGGGAAGAGAAACCAGGGGGGCTCCCGACTTGCAAATAGGAGGGAACAGATAGACAGTCTGCGTGTGGAAACCTCAGTCCTGTGAGCACTGCTGTGATTGCTTCCAGGTGGTCCCGTATCATACGTAGGTTTGTAATTCAGTCCCAGGCTCTGTACGTTCAGGGGGTAACTTCAGAGGTGCCATTTGATCCTGGCCTTGGGCAGGGCCCACAGCCTTCTGGTTGGGGACTTCTCCACGCCGGCCTCTGCCACCAGATCTCCTGGGGCCTCCCTGAACACGCTTGGGGAGCTGACGGTTGGTTCTCAGGCTGTACCTGCTGGAAATGTCTTTAATTCTCCAACTTTTTCCTTACGGCAGTCAGGACATGCAGAACTGGCAGCCTTGCAGCTTTAGAGAAGGAAAAAAACGGCTTTTCCGGGAGTTTATCCGTTCATTCGTTTATTTTAGCTGCACCCGTGAGCCCAGGGAAACGCCGCAGGAGATGCTGCGGGGTTGTTCTCCCATGCGAGGTGAATCCAGTGTGAGGAGTTGCAGACGTGTCCCGAGAGTGGCCCGGAGCACGCAGGACTCTGCAGGCGGTCTGAAACCTCTCGGGCTTTCTCTTTACAAAGTGAAATCCTTGAAAACACTCTTTACCCTGACCCATGCAGTCCAGGTTGGTTTTTTTTTTGATTTTGTTTTTTTTTTTTAAAAAAAAGTGTGACTGCTGGTTTTGAGGAGAGGCTGATTCTGGAAGGCGCTTTTCTGATGTCCGGATCAGTGAAGAGAGAGAAGATTTCCTTGTCTGAATCTTTCAGTAGACTTAAAAAGGAAGCTACGTGCTTGTTCCACGTCCTTACTCTGTGACAAAGCACAGCACGTGTGGCAGCATCGCCTGCTAACTTGGCTTCTCCTTTTGAGATGAGCATTTTCTAGTGGGAAATAGAAAAACAGTGGCTGTGCTTCATGAGTTGTGAGAACTACGCGTTTCACTGGAAAAACGTCCTTGTTTGTGATTTTATTTAGACGGTTTGAAAAGGTGGATTTCGGAAGCCTAATTGAGCATTCTCTGTCCCTGTGTCCATTTTACACTTCACTTGGTGAGAACAAAGCAAAGTGGCTGCTCGGGCTCCCTTACAGTTTAGCTCTATTTCATCCTCCCGTCCCCTGGGAAGGTGACGCCGCGTTTGGGTACCCAGCGCTCCAGGAAAGCCCAGAGGGGAGGCGCAAAGCAGCTTCTAGGGGTTTGTTCCTGAAAGATGCCTCCAATTCCAAAATAAATAACTTTTACCTTTGTTGCCACAAGTTCCAATGTGATTCTGCACGAGTCGTTTTTCTGACTATTTTACCCGCTTGTCGCTTTCATCGACAGCCCTGCAGCTCTGCTGATGTTTTCCTGTGCGTTCTCACTTAGCCACGCTTTTAAGAACAGCCCTGAGACGTTGCCTGAGGTATTTTACTTCCTCTCCTAAATTTTTGAGAGACTTTGTACTGTTTGAGTGTGGCGCTGCCAACCAAAAAAACATTTTCAAAAATGGTTCAACGGTGTTTTCAGAACTAATGAAGTTTGCTGCAGAGCTGCGGGAACTTTACCAGTGAGTGGGTATGTGTTGGTGCGTGTACGCTTCTGATCATGCTCTCAGGAATTATCCTCTCCCTCCTCCTTGCAGCTGTCTGCAGTTACGGAGTTTGTTTCAACGGTGGAAGTTGTGTGGAGGGATCTTCGCAGCTCTGCCGCTGCTCCTCTGGCTTCCAAGGGCCTCGCTGTCAGTACGGTAAGCAGCCTCGTCAAATTCTTCCTTTAATTTTGAGTCAGAAGTGGAGAGGATAAAGGGCGAGGGATGCCCCACTATTTATTTTATTTTTTTTATCCTAACGGTTGTTTTATCTTCAAAACTCAATAATCTGCTCTCTGCTTTGTTTTTGGCCGCTGTTTATACTGTTTGGGGAACTTGGATGTTTGGAAAGGAAATGCTTATCGTGACTTGCTGTGAAATGTAGCTCCATACTGTACAATAGCCTTTATTCCTGGCTGCCATCAGAGGAGGGATTTGCTGGAATCAGAGAAGGAAGCTGATTAAAGTTGGGTCAAACAAAGAAATCCTGGGGTCGTGGCCTGCGGAGTGAAGCTCAGCCTGGGGGACCGTGGCAGTGGGCTGCCACATCAGAAGGGAAAATCGTTAAGCTCTGACTAGCTGGATCAGTTGTATCTTCGGCTAGGCTTTATTTTGGGGCTGCTAAGCTTTATTTAATTAACCTTTGTGCAATACACATATTGTCTCTTGGAGGTTATTGAGCTTCCTGTGTTTGGTAACGCAGAGATGCTCTGATTTGTAACGTGATGGCCTCTAAGAGCTGGGCTGGGTGTCCGCGCCGCCTGCCCGGTGGGAGAGAAGGTGCCTCGTCCCTCCTTGACCTCTCCGTCTGCGAGGTGCAGGGCAGTACCAGTTCCTCAAATTATCTTTAGATGATACCATTTTAATAATAAGACTTTTTTTTTTTTTTTTTTACATACGTAAGCATGTATCTCTTCCTTCAGAGACACGTGGTTCCTCGGTGGGTGTGTGGAGGGGGGAGCTGATGGAATGGTCCTCAGCAGGAGCTGGTCGTTCCCTGCCGAGAAGGGCTGGAGAGGGGCGTTCCCTGCCTGAAAACCCTCCAACCCCGGAGTCATGGGAACCGGGGGCAGGAAGGACCATGCGAGTTAGATCCGGGAAAGCATCTGCCCTGACGCTGCGTTCTAGGAGGGCAGAGAGGAGCAGGCGGTGCTGGGGGCAGCGCCAGAGCCAGCTGCTCTTGTGCGTTTTTCATGGCGCCTCTGTTCTAAGGAACATTAATTGTTGCTACGAGTGTCACTTCAGAAATGCTTAAAAGGCCCTTAAGTCGCATTTGGATGATGCCTTTACAGAAAGAAGAGTTTCTGTCAGATACAAACTGTGGATTGGCCAAACCCTCCTTGATGCTCTTGGCTTCAGGCTGCGCAGGGAACGCAGCGACCCGGCTGTGATCCGCTGGTCACTCAAAGCTCTGCGCCTGCTTTAATCCTAATGGTTTAAATTCCACGTTTTAAGTAAGGTGGAGAAGACGCTGCTTAGTATAAAAGCAGTTTTCAGTTTGTTTGGCTTTTTTTGTTTTATGTTCCTAAAATAGTCACGCTGCAGACACAATAGGAACTGAGTCCAAATGATTTACCCCCCCAGCGACGCTCTCCGAGCTGCTGTCTAAACACATTACATGAAATACTGCTTCCCTCTCATCCTTTGACCCCCAAAGGATTAGAGCCTGGCTAATTCTTGGAAGCGTTCTCAATCCTGTGCTGCTGCTCAGGCTCATGTTTGCACATGTTACGAGGTTTTCTAGGAAATAAACAGCCCTTGAACTGTCCCTGTGATTTTTTTTTTTAATTTTTTTTTTTTTTTTTTAAATCGTAGCTTCTCTCTTATAAATGAATAAAATAAATCCAGGCATCTTTCTGTACAGAACCTGAGAGGTGAAAAACACTTTCACATTTGGAAATGTTTAGCAGTTCCTGCAATTATAATTGATTGCAGCTTTGAAAATAAAGCGTGCATTTCTGAGACCCCCAAATATTTTTTTAAAAGGGAAATGACTGGCGTATATTGGAGGGGAAGAAAATACAAGTTGCACTGACGTTACCCCCCCTTGGACAAGGGACATCAAGGTGGTTCTTTGGGCCCTGAAAGGCGGTCGGCTGAGGATTAGCTTCTCTTTTACTGCCCTGTAAAGCTTTTTGCAGGACTCGTGTGAGGCAGCAAAGGAGGACAACAGTGGCCTGCGCCCTCGGGGCTGCTCAGGAGAAAGGCGCAGGGAGCAGGTGGGTCACAGCTCGCTTCCCCCCGGATGAACAGGTCCTTGGTGCGAGAAGCCTTGCCCCTTTTCTGGGGAAAGGGGTGCTCTGATCAGGTAAGAGGTGGTTGTTAGTCAGAAAAATTGGAATATTATAGAGCCCGGTTAAAACTCGAGTGTGGGTGAACCTCCAGCAGTTGCAGTTTGGGCACCCGTGTAAAGCACGACAGCGTTTGAGCCTTTTGGAAGTGATGAATTGAGTTATAGAAAAAACAGAAAACCCAGGATTTTTCTGCCAGTTAACAAAGCGTGAGGTGGCTCTGTGAGTTGTGGCTGGATTTTAATGATAGGATGGGAGGCCGGAGGCTGCCTCAGAGAAGACAGCTTTGGGAAAGACAGAATTAGGGAATCCTTTTTTCCTCATCTGCCACCTATAAAAGAAGCTGTCCTGGTATGTGAGGCGACAGTGCCTTCCTGAGAAATAACTCCCCAGAACGGAGCTGGGTAGCGCTGGGATGACTCTGGATGCGCTCAGAGGGCTTCTGAGGAGGCTGCTTGATGGAAACAGCATGAAAATAACCCAGAGTGACTGAAGTTGCTCCACAGCGATATTCCGTGGGGTCATTCGTCTTCCAGAAATCTCGGTGTCTGATCGGAGTGGCATCACTTTTTCTTCTCTGGAAAGAAATACAGATGTGTTTGTTTTAAAGGCAGGCTGCTCTCTGTCCCGGCCGGCCTCTTATCGTACCTTTCAGCATGGGATATTTTTACTGGCCAGCCTAGAGCCGCAGCAGTCCTGTGTTTACCCTGGCTGGAAGCAGGCGGTACCCCGTCAGCCTGGCTTCCAGGGGGGAGATGCTGTCCTTCCCGGTCTCCTGAGCTGTTGAAAGTGATAATATTTGAGCGCTCTCCGCATTAAATCATCTCCCTCTGAAGGCAGACCTCTCTGGGGCTGCACCAGCTCTTTCAGGAGGGTCTGCAGTATGTCTTGTTTACCCGTTTGGGTTTCAGCACCTTTCCTGTCGCCTCTTGCATCTCGGTGGATTTTTAATCCTGCGAAGTGCCGTCAGGGTAGAGCTTTATCTTCTATTTTTCCCCCACCACCGCCACGTGGCGTTGCCTCCCTGCCGCACGTGGGGCTTTGCTGGGGCAGCAAACCAGAGGATGAGGTGGAGCTGAGCAGTATTGGAGTGGCTGCAGAGACCGTTTCTGAACTGAGGAGGCAGCTGGGTTGTCCTGAACTCCTTCGTTATCTTCCACGTCTGGTAGATGAAAGGGTTGTAAATGGAGCGTTTGAGGTTTGGTTTGGGCTGAGACTCTCTAGGAGCTGTGTTCTTTGAGCTTGGGCGTAAATGGCCTTTCTGTGCACAGAGAGGGGGATGTCAGAAAAACCGGGCTTTGCTCTAAGCCTGCCCTGCCTTCCCGGGGATCCTCGGGCCACCTGACGCCAACCTGGGGGTCCGGTTTTTGTCGTAGCCCCGCGGCTCCCTGCGCAGCTCTGGGGTACCCAAGGGCCCTGCATGCCGGGGGGCCGCACGCCCGCGGGACGGGGAGCACAAGGGCTGTTGTTATTTGCGTCTCGTGCTGTAAATCAGCTGCTCGGCTTCAGCATTCGCTTACTGAAAACTTCACGGCGGCGTGGATCGTTTCAGCAACACTCAGGCTTTGGGGGCTCTTGTGTGGGAACTTTGCTGTGCTGTAGGGATGGGACCCTTCCTAATTAGCCCGGCTGCGTTTTGAAGGATCGGCCAGAGCAAATCTTCTTTAGCTTTGCACAAAGAAAAGGTCAACTGTAAGCAAGCAGGGGCCGTGATTAGTGTCTGCTCTTGCAAGGCCAGCTGAAATGGCTTTGTCGTCGCTTCAGGACACCATTATTGTCTCTTTTATAGCGCTGCCCCCATTTACGCAAGCGTTTGACATGCCCTCAGTGTTGTTTGATTGATTAATGACCCTGTTTCTCCTGCTAATCTCTTCGAGCTGTTCAGCTGGAAGCCTTTGGGGTGTGTTAGGGTGTGGGCTGCTGGGGCAGAGGGGTGGCGGAAAGGGGTTTGCCACAGCCTTCGGGCTGGAGGTGATTTCCGAAGAGGATCACGGGACTGCAAAGCACTCGAAGGTGGCAGGGTCAGAACAGGAAAGGTTTTGTCTTTGGAGGCCAAGGGAAGCACCTTGCAGACAGCGTGGGGCTGCGGTAACGCTCGCTTGGACTCGGGTGACTTCCCTGGGCCGCGGGGACCCCAGTGCCCGTTTCAGCGACAGGAGCAAGATCTTGTGTTTGATGTTCCGTGGGTTTACAGTGCGCAAGGCCGATTTGAAACCTGTTTGTGGGATTAAATAGCAGCAATTGTTCTTCAGCCGTCAGTTTATTGGATAGATTCCACAATTAGTAATGCCAGGGCTAAATTAAGCAGAGCACCTCTCCAACAGCCAAGAAGTCCAAACACTTTTTATTTATAAGCAGCCTCCTGATTCAAAGGTTTAGCCTTGTGCCAGGGAGGGGAGAAAAGCCTGAGCCCTGAGGAGATTTCTGCCAGTCCGCAGCATCGCTGTGCAGCTCTGTCTGCTGGGATTTTCTCTCTTTTTGGCTCAGGAAGGCCCTGGAACAAGGGCGGCTTGTGCAGAGCTCGGCTTCATCCTGCTCTATCTGCTTGTCCATCAGCCAGACGTTAGGTATTTAATAGCTGGCAAACAGGTAGCGCTGAACTCTTTGAAAAAGTTAGTGAGAGGAAACAAGCCAAGGCTATGTAGGGGTTTATTCTTTTAAAAGGAAAAGAAAAAAAAAAAAGAAATCTTTTGTGAAGTGAGTTTTGAAGAAAAGGGAAAATGTGCTGAAGCTGGGGAACAGCTGGGGTGGTGCCTGCAGAAGATGTTCGCTCCGAAAGGGCAGCCTGGGACCGGCGTCCTGCGCCGAGAGGCCCCGCGTGACGCTCGCCCCGAGCTTCCTGGCACGGCCGCGACTTTACGGGTCTGGACGTAAACGCAGGGCAGTCACTCTATGAATAACTTCATAGTTCATATGATTTGAGTTTCTAAAGGTTAACTGGAGTACAGCAAACAGCCTTTTGGACGTACACTATCACAACTAAAGTTGTCCAGCTTTATCGATGAGTGATGTAGCGTATGCATAGGCAAAAATCTTACCGACACATTTGTTTAAAGGAACGTGATAGCAAGTGAAAAAGAGCCCCTAGTTTAAGAGACTAAAATCTTAAGGGCTTTAGTGCATTTGAAATATGGCTTCCTTTGTTCTTTTCCAGCTTTCCTTGGGTTGAACTCAAGGATTTCATTATCATTTAAAAGAGGTGATTATATTGGGTGAAAGAAAATGCATGGCTCGAGTCCTTCAGATGAGTTGTAGCCCTCTGCTTAGATTTTGGCAAAGAAATGGAAGAGGAATCCTATTGCTGATATTGCGCCGGGTTGAAATTTTCATACAGATCTTTACTGCTCTTCATATTAAGATCCACCAGTGGTAAGAAAAGCTTGGAGGGAAGCTGCTGGTCGTGCCACTCGGAGAAGACCAAACCTACACTTTGGAGGGATCAGTGCCCTGGGCCTAGTCACGTGAAGCGCTGGATGCCGTCCTCGGAGCCGTGCGTGTTCTCCCTTTAGTGAGAGTTGCAACTGCTCAGCACCTCCCGTGGTCGCCTCCCTAATTCTCACAGTGCCAGCCCCACGGCGAAGCGTCAGGCCCCGCTCTGATCTCCTGGCCAGGTTTGCAGCCAGCTGTGACCGGTTAAAAAGGGAGGGTGGTGTCTGCAAAACCTCAGCGACTTGCAAAGTTGAGCTCAGGGTCCGAAGAGCTTTACATTTTTGAGAGCTAGGTAGTCTGCCCTAAGTACTTTCTTCTCATAAACCATCTGTTGAAAATCAGACTCTAAGCATGGAGGTGAGTCAAGGGATATTTATATAGGAGACCAGCTTATTTTTCCAAGCAATAAAAAATACTCCAGTCTAAAAATGGAGCTCTGGGATTCCGGTGTTTGCCTGTTTTTTGGTACGGAAGAGAAAGCACACGGGGCAGCTGAACTCTCAGGACCTTTGTGATCTTCTGTTGTTTTCTGGGGATCTTGTGAGGATTGGCAGTGCGGGGATCCACACTGCCCGTGGGCGCAAGGGAACAGTTCCAGCCAAAATAGGTGGTTTAGTGAGTGAAATGAGGAGTGAGGGCCAAAGCAGGAAAGATAAGCATTGCTGCAAACCGTCCTGGAATTTTTAGAATTAATTTATGCTTAAACACACAGTACGGTCTGTAATAAATCATCAGTACATTATGCTTTCAATTTCTGGGTTTGGAAAGGTCAGAGAAAACTTTTTTTTTTTAATTAATTATATGCTGCCTTGTCCAAGGCATCTTTTTAAAGGAGTGTTCTCTAGCAGGTGATAACACCTTTCAACCAGCCTCTGAAACTCCTTATCTCCACCTCAGCCACAGGTTTTCCTTGAATCTCTGCTGTGTTTGTTGTGTTTCAGTCTGTTTCCTCTCCTTTGCTCTATGGTCTTGGTGTAATTTGTGTGATAATTGAAGAAACAAACTTATGTTGAGGTTCCAGTCATTACAAATAAATTATTATTTTTTCTTTTTCTGGGAAGATGCTTGGAGGATTCCTGCTCCAGGGGTTTAATTAATGAGAGCTATGTGAGAAAGGGAGGACGTTTTCCGTATGTCCTTGATCCAAGTTCAAGTGTTTGTGCCTTCCTGTTGTGCAATGCAGGTTTTTCTCTGGGGCTGAAGCTCCCTGTTCCTGCGCAGCCTTAACCCAAACTAAGCTGTTTGATAGCGGCGGAGGAGGAGGAAAATCTCCCACTGACACCACCACGAACAGATCAAGGGTGGCACCAGCCAGGGAAGAGTTGGAGAGTCGCGTTTTACTGCTGGGTGTGTTACAGAATTCGGATGAGAAATGGTATCTCTGAACAGGAATCCTCCTCCTCCTCCTCCTGAGACTGCGGCACCAGGCTCGAGGAACGAGCTCGGGGAGTTTGCGCCTCTGCAGCTCCTTTATCCCCAGGATTTCTGTGGGTTTAGGTTGTGTTGCCCGATCACAGCTGCGTCGTGGTTTTACGCGCACGCTGCAGTGCATACGTCCGTGGATGGACGGTGGGATGCCGTGGTACGTACGTGGTTTATAACACACGCATGCCGCCTGTAGCTGTATTTAAAGGCGCGTATTGCATTCTAAGGGTCCCCTCGCTGGGGTGACTGTTTACCTGAGAGGGGAGCCTTTGTCCCTCTAGTCCTGGGGGAGGTCGCAGACCTTTCGGGCGCAGGCAGTGCCCTATGCTGGGGAGGAAGCTGAGTGTTGCCCCCGCTGCCCTCGGAGCCGCTACAGCGCCGTGCTCCTGCTGGTAGGGACGTGGTTGGGGAACAAGCCAGGCCGTGCCCGTGCCGCTGTCCCCAGGTCCGTGGTGTTCCTGCCGTGCAGCCCGCTGGAAGCACAGCAAGTGTTCATCAGCAGAAGCAGCTCTAGACCGAAGCAGGCTCTGGGCGACCCCGGCTCTCCTGGGGTGAGATCTCCCGGTCCCCGCGGGGTTGGTTTCCTTCCAGACATGCTTCATTTTATGGGGCTTCAGTTTCTCGTGGTTCAGCTTGCACACACGGACACATGTGCTGTATGTTGCTGTGCAGCCAGTTTTTCTTTGCATAATTTGATGTTCGTGGGGCCTCTGTAACCCCTTTCCATTCCCATTGGCTACGGGGACACCTGTTAGACCCTCAGTCTCTATAAGCCAGCCAAAAAACCGTGTTGAAGGCCAACAGGTGTTTCTAGTTTGCCGTATGTGAATGCATATTAACTGTCTTTCTTCCCGCCTCTCCGAGCAAATAAAACCAGAGTTGAATCTGGAAATCCTCCACTCAACACCAGAGCAGCAGGCGGCCCTGCACGGTGGTGCCAAGAAGCCCGAATGAGCTCCCCTCTCCACGGCGGCCGTCTAGCACACTCGCGGGCCAGACGCCGGGGCTGCTGGCCTTCAGCTGCTCTCTTAAGTAATGCGTTTGTGTTTTGCTTTCCATTTATTCTGGACCGTTAGCTGAAAAGCCTGGCAAGCTGCAGCTTCCCGGACGCCGTCGTCCCCAGAACACTGTTGGCTTTTGTTTGAATGGAGCAGGGCAGGGGCAGGCGGCTCCAGCTCTGCTCCGATTGTCCATCGGTAGTTTTGTGGGTTTGGGTGGTGTTCACCCTGCTGAGTGCGTGTGCCTTGCTGGGATGCCCTCAGTCCGGGTGTCTCAAAGAGGTCGTGTAGGTGGTTAAAACTTCCGTCGCTGGTTTGAGGTGGGACTCCGCTGCGAACAGAGACAACAAAGCAGTAGAACAGCCCGTGTTTGCAGATTCAGAGATTCTTTTTCTGTAGAGATTTAAGTGGCTTGCTCAAAGCCTGGCGAGATCATTAGCAGAGGTCCCAACCAGCCCTTGGCTCTTCTAGCCTGGCGCTGTTTCGAATCCCTGATAATGGAAGTCAGTTATGCTGATTCACGGTCCTAATCTGATTGTCAGAGATCAAAGGGCCCAAATAATGCGGTCCTGTGTAATAAACGCAAGCGAGCCGCAGGTTGCTGGGTTCCTTTCACTGGTTTAACCGTGTAGCGTGCGGTGGATAAAGGGGACGGGTGGGTCTTAAGCTGTTAGAGAGAATCCAGGGGACGTTGTGCCTTCCCTCGGCATACCACCGCGCTCTCTGAGGCCGGTTGGGTTTCAGTGCAGCAGATGCTGAGATAATGGGTGCCAGATGTCTGTCATTTAGAGGATTCCTCTTTCTACCATCTGCAAATTGTCCGTCACTTCCTCTGCTGTACATTTTCATCAGGAGAAGCTTGAATTCTCACAATTTACTGACGTTGCAGATGTTATCAGGCTTCTCTTTAACTGGTGAGTGCTGGGCTTGTGCAGCCCAAACCAATCACACGTGGAAAAGTCGAAGAATGAATTTTGATTTGTATTTGTTCAGGAGCTCAGTTATGATTTTCCTTGATAAACTCGCCCAGAAAATTATATTCTACATTTAACTTGTAAAATGAATCCCTAGAAAACTCCAAGCGAGAGAATGCTGGAGATGTTTTTGTACTTATGTGAGAATAAGACATGGCTTTTCACTTTACGGTCTCCAGTGTAACTGGATACGCTCTTTAAAAATGCACGTTTTAAAACTGAAGAAATGGTTAAAGAGAGAACACTAAGCTGTGCAGACAGTATGAATACAGAATGCATCACGGCATATTTAGGGACAAATCCGTTATGAAAATGTCCATACTTTACACATGCTTTTAATCAGAAGGAGTCTGAGGTTTGTGGGAGACTTCGTATGTGTTGTTCCATCCATCTCCACAGTACGCTCGCTCACTTCTGTGAATTTCTAAGTCTTTTGAAGGCCGTTCCGTCCCGCATGCATTTCCCAGACAGAATGCTTCAGAAAATTATTTCCTTGAAATGGTTCGTAAGGTGTTGGTTTTTTTTTTTTTTTTTATTTGCTTGTTTGTTTGTTGTTTTTTTTCAACAAAAAAAAGGTTTGCTGTAAGGAAAAAAATGTCACTGACTTACTTTTCTGAAAACTTTCTGCTACTGTTCACACCTTTGCCCTGGGCTGAGCTTCCGCTGGGGCCGTGCCTGGTCCGGGCGGAGGCAGCTCGGGGCTGTGCAGGCGGTGCTGGGAGCCGGCCACGTCGGGGGAGATGAGAGGGGGCAGGAGGACTCCGAAAAGGAAAGTGTTCAGAGGTGTTCGCGCCCCCGTTTCCATTCTGCTGTACTGAAACTTTCCGCAGTTGGAAATGCGGCAACTTTCTTGTATTGGCCGGGGCCTCGTTTGGTGTAGCAGCGGAGCGTGGTGATATTTGAAATGTGTAGGAGAAACAGATGTAGAAAATGATGTTTGGGAAACAGCAGATCAGGTATTTTTTTTTCTGGTTTGAAATGATTTAGGCATTATCCCCCAGCAGAACGCTTACTCCTACCACGTAAATACTTTATTTCCACCTTCGTTTTTCCCGGTTGCTCAGGATCTCACCTCGTTAACAGTGAAGATTTTTGGCATGTCAACTCTTCGGGGTATCTGGGTGTCAGAGCTTGCACAGTGCATCCCTGAACCCCGTGTTTCTGCGGGGAGGCGTTTGGTTCGTCTCCGTCCTGCCGGCCCGCACAGGGCTGCGGCTGCCCCGTCGAGCAAAGGCTTTGAACTCAAACAGCTGCTCCTCCAGGGAGGTGCATTTCGAGTGTAAAAACATTACATTTGTGCTTTTTTTGGGTTTTAACTCGTGAATTTAACAAGAAGCAAGTAGCAATGACCCTTTCATCAGAGACAAAAGGAAGCGTGTATAAATGTCTTTTGTGGCTTGGCAGTAAACTTGCTGGGGACAACACAAAACGTGCCCCTTAAACAGTATTGCTTTTTGTTTTCGGAAGCAGTGTGGTGTTTCATCCCACCGTTAATTGCCTAATACCAATTATGGCATAAACAAGCCTTTTGCTATTGTAACTTTTCCAATCTATTTTTCAAGGTTTTTTTTTCTTGACGCCTATTACGCATCAGGGAACATGAGTGGCTTTTGTAGTGAAATATAAATGATGACATCAGCGATCGATACTTTTACATAGACTGTCCTGTCCTGTAAATGTGACTGCAGCTCTCGGGAGCTTTACGAAATGCTTCCCGCCGTGGATGCTTTGTCATATTGAACTTAATTATATGGAGACAAAGAGTCTGAGAAGAGTATTTTTTCCGATGAAAGCTAGTGGTTCTCGTTTCTGGTTTGTTTTCAAGCAAAAATCAATCAGCTTATGTTGTTTGTATTGTTAGGGATAGGCGGGGATTTGTGGGTACTCTGTCAGACCGTATCCTCCTCCTGCTGGGGGAAGACCAAATCCAGTAAGCAAGAACTTAGGAAAAAAACTCAGGTTTTCACAGGCATCTGTTAGGATGCTTCTCTTGTGAATTCTCTGGAGAGTCTGGGCACAGCGTGTGCGTAATGATACCTAGAGCTTTGCTAAATTACGGGGGCACCTACCTTGTTCGCAGAAAACATTTGTCTTTAAATTCTCTTGACTGTGCTGTTGGGAGCAAAGGCAGCTGCGTTTCACTGGTACCTCCGGGGGGGAAATGGAATTGTCATTTGTGGATGCAATATTATAGATCTGGAATAATTATTTTAAAGTCAATGCTTTGTTCCTTTTTAGATAAGGGGAGACAAGAACTTTGATTTCTTTATCCTGGTTAGTCTTCTGCCTAACTACAGGTGCCTGGGAGAAACAAGGTTGGTGACGATTTCGTGTTGCAGGGGAGGGGGGCCCGCGGGTGGGCAGAGCTCTGCGACGTGCACGGAGCAGCTGATGGAGCCGCCAACAGCCTCGGGTGCGTTAAGGTCCCAGCCGGCCGGGCTCGGTGTGTCTGTGGTGTTCACCTGGAGAAGCGGGAGGCAGCGCAGGAGCCGGGACGTGTCGGGAGCCCGGCTCCTGCCTCCCGCTGCACGTGTCCCGCGCTCCCGCCGCCTCACTCGTCTCCGCTCCCCGTCCGGACTCTGCGGCTTAGCCTGTTGCAGCAGCATTTCTTGTGAGCCCTCCGAGTAGCTTTTGATACTTTTTTCCTTGATTCTGCGTGGCTCTCGTGAGGGAACTGGTGAGAAGGAAGCTCCAGGCTGTCTACGGCCTCACCTCCGCAGGCGCACGGCAGCAGGTCAGGCCGAGCCTGGTGGCTTTGCTGCCAGAGCAGGAGGCAGAACTGGGCTCCGTTAGAGGCGACGCGTGCCGTGGGGGGACACAGCTGAGCAGAGCTTCACCCTGGCACGGGCTTCTCTGCAAGAAGCAATTAATAACAGGACAAAAGTGCCGCTGACATTCACACCTTCGTACGCTCGCCCTTGGCAGACGCGTCTGTGATCTCATGGAGCTGAGGTCACTTCAAAGATTTGGAAACTTTGAAGGAAGTCTCTTCAGCTTCTCCGAGAGAGGAATACAGGTTCTGTCCCAGGAGAGCCATCTTCCCGTCTTTCCGTGAAACGCAATTTTGGCCTTACTGTGGAAAAAAAAAAAATAAAAATCATCAAACACCAGCCTGTTTGCTGAGCTCCCAAAGGGAAGCCTCGGAAAGGCTGCCAAGTGCAGTATATTTTTATATTGCATCCATTATACAGTGTGTCAAAAAAGAATTCTCTCCACTATGGAGAGATATTTATAGTCCATAAGGTTTTATGGCAGAAGTTGGGAATCTAAGGTTACTCTCGCTGAGACTAGTCAGGCTGTTGCCTCTGACTTCAGCGGGGGCAGGTCTTTAAAGCATGAGGGTAACTTTGTAGAGAAGGAGCCGGGCTGGATGCTGTCACCGTCCCGCCTCTGCCACCCGAGGACCTTCGGGGAGACAAAGGGGAAACTTCCCGGAGCGGCCGGGCCATTGTGGCCCTGGCTACCAAGCCAGCGGCACGTGCAGGAGGAGGAGGCAGACAGGAGCCCGTCTGCGGGAGCCACGGCCCCGTTTGTTAAAGGTTTAAACCCCGGATGAGCTGGGCCTGGCAGC
Organism: Athene cunicularia; assembly: GCF_003259725.1. Classification (NCBI taxonomy): domain Eukaryota; kingdom Metazoa; phylum Chordata; class Aves; order Strigiformes; family Strigidae; genus Athene; species Athene cunicularia. The sequence continues at coordinate 8,145,692 of NW_020799127.1, read as the reverse complement.
AGGCAGCCGGGAGCGCGGTAGAAACCAGCGACGGGGTAAAGGAACGGGCAGAGAGAGGAGGATCTCTGGTGAGGGGCTGCAGGCCGAGGCAGCTGGGGAATAGGGAATCGCGTGACATCGATGGGGACAAACGCGTGTTCTGAGCGGAGGCAGAACATTTGATGAAAAATCTGTCTCGGCCCTTAAGGGCAGCTGTGTGGAAGGTGCCCGGCACAGCCAGCCGCGCGTCTGGAAGTGCTTTCAGATCCCTGCAGCCCGTCTCTCTTGCAGATGTTCCTTCCTCCAGGACGTCTGCACAGCCTGAAGAAGTAGCTTGCCCTGACCTAACAGGTATTTGCACACCTTCCAGTGGGGAAGGAGCAATCCCAACAAGCCCTTGGCTTCTGTTTTTTGATGCGGATGAAGAGGTCGAAGAGATTTTACTTGAGGCTCCATCCGGTCAGGGAGATCCTGGGAAGCCCTGGTCACAGTTCCACTGAAAGGATGATTCCCTCGTCCTGGAGGAGGCACGTGGCTGGGAGAGGCCCTGAGCAGAAACACATCTCCGAACCACTGAAACATTTGAGCTTAAACTTCCCATTCTTTAAAAAAATCAAATACCTTAAAGAGTAGACAAAAACCTCTGGGACTTTTCCTGGCTTAGCCCATCACAACCAGGAGTCAAGTTTAAAAAGACCTGCAAAGCTTACGGTGTGCATAGGTCAACTCAGTGTCTTATGTAACTTAAAGTTCATAAAAATTGAAAGCCCTAAGTATGATATTGATTAAACGTCGCTTGGCCATCTCACATATTTATATTTGTGAGAAGTTTCAGGGGAGCCAAAACTGATAGTGCGGTCCCTCGGGAAAGGTTGGCTGTTACTAGACAAGGGATTTAAGGCTGCGCATATGTGGTTGGTGTGTGTGGGAATGGCACCGCTGTGATAAAATGAACCTGTGGCCTCTCGTCCTGGAACTCTCCAAACCTCTGGTGAAAACAGTGCACGTATGTGCACACGTGTGTGTCTGTGAATCTCCACGTGCGTGCTGTTGCATTTTGTACATCGACACGTCTTAGTGAGCGTCACAGAAAGGACTCGCACGCGGCCCGGCTCAGCACGTACAGCTCTGGGCTGTCCAGGTCGTGGCAAGGAGAGCCTGACAAAAAATTAGAAGAGTTCAGATACGTTGAAGGTGTTTGAAAAAATCACATGAAAATGACCAGCCAAGTTAAGATGATGTCAGTTTGGACAGAAAATTACAGAAGAAACGACGGACGGACAAAAAAGCCTGTGAAAAGCGATGAACTGAGTAAGTTTTATCTGAGCACTGCAGGAAGCTGCAGAGCTGTGAAAGGTAATCTGCTCCCTGCGGACCGGGGCAGATCGCATCAGGCATATTCTCTTCAAAAAAAAAAAAAAAAAAAAAAAGAGATATTTCCTGGCGGTGCTGTCTGTCGTGGCTGGTTTATGATGTCTCTGTGGATCAGGAGGGGACAGCGCGGTTGTCTGAGCATTTGGTATAATCCATGAGAGGACATTGAGTTTATAGATGGTTAGGTGGGCAGGGATGTTAAGTTCTAGTTAAGAACTCATGAAAGACAGGAAAATATATAATATCTCCTTATGATTTCTCTTTTTTACGTGCCTGGTTTATACCCTTGTGTTTTGCAACTTGTCTTTTCTGTGTTCGGTACCCTCCTGCACCAGAAGCAGCTCTGCCCTGCCCGAAGCAGGGGCTGTGTCGCTGCTTTTTCTGCAGCAAGAATTGAGCAGTGGGGGAAGAGCCTTGTCCCTGAGGTCCCCGTCCCTGAGGTCCCCATCCTGGGGCCAGACCGGGTCACGTCCCGGGGGACTCGTGCTCCCCAGGTTTGCCACCCCGGCGGCGCGGCCGCCACTGATCTCCCGGCTGTGCCGTGGGAGGAAGCGGCGTCTGAATGCTCGGGTGCCAAATCCCAGAGTGCACTGAGTTGTAGAAAAGGGAAATGAAACAGAAATGGGGGGAAAAAAAAATAAATCACCAAAACCCAACAAAAAAACAAACAAATCCCCACCCACCCTGGATTTTGCATGGAATTTCTAGTTTGCTGACAAACCTTCCGAACCAGTGTAGTGGGGAAGCGGCGGAGCTGCGACGCTGCCGTGGCTGTGCCGCCACAGCCTGCTCTTGGCTCATCACTTGGGCAGATTTTCTGAGAGCGATTGGAAATATTTTATTTCGACCCAAATTTCAACCACGCAGAAGCATCGGTCGGACCCGTGCGGTTCCGCTATTTCCATGCGAACTGCTTCCCTTTTAGTACTCGATAAGGCACGTTCTCCAGCTCCTTTAGGTTATAGGGGGCTTGTTATTGGGAGAATCTCATGGAAACTCCATTCAACGGGCTGTGTTATAATGGCTATAAAACAGAGCGGCTCAAATTCTTGGGGGTTTTCTCCCAGTACATCTGTTTTACTGAGGATATGCTACAGCAACTTGGTTTTTAGAGAGTAATTGTGCGGCGTTTCACCTCTGAAGGGAATTGATCCGGTTCAACACTGGCAGGGCCCTTTCCCAAGAGCTGTAAGTCTGTTAAATTTCTTTACGGCCAGAGGGAGGGGATAGAGCCTCTCTACTCTGCTCCAGAGCCTGTTCTTCAGCGCTGGGTCTCTTTTCCGAGAGCCTCCCTCACCCTCTGACTGCGGAGAGTAGTTTTCCCGTTGAAGAGCTGCAGGATTATCCCTTTGGAATTAGATAGAAGTGGTTGTATCCCAATTTTAACCACATTTGATCTGTATAGACTGTGTAGCAGTTTTCTTTATCGCTTTTTTTCTGGTCAAACAAAGTGCAGCAGTGTTTGTCTATTTTTTTTTTTTGTCTTATTAAAGGTCACTTCCCTAAAAAAAAAGAAAAATATATGGGTTTTTAAAGCTTATGGAGGGTTTTTTGGGGAAAAAATTACAGATGGCAGTTATAGATGTGTGTGTATACAATGCTATGTATGTAAGTGCAGATTCTGTTTGGCAAAACAGATTTCACAGGTTTTATTTACTTCGGAATAATCCTTTCTGAGGAATTAATCTGGAATTTGGAAGGGTAGCCACAAGCCTTTGTTGGCTTGCAGGGTGCGTGTTGTGAGCTCTGGGGACCTGAACCATCCCCTTTCAGTAGGTGTTTGGGAAACCCCAGTGCCCAGCCCGGGTGGGGATGCTGCCCTGCCAGCAGGACGTGACAGAAAGCTTCTAGTCTTGTAAATACTGTGAAGGCTCGGTCTTATGCTCCTCTGACCTGGAGTTTACCACAAAGTTCTCTTTGCGGCCAGCTCGTGTTTACTTGCAATTGAATGTGCTGAGAGGAAAAAAAGGCAGAGCTGGCCGTGGAATGGAGAAAATCTCTTGCCAACTCCTCTCGCTGGCCACACTGAGCGATTTTGCTCAATTAGGGGAAATTAAGCCACGTCAAAACTTAACCCTCTGGGATGGGGAAGAGGTTGGCACATTGGCACCGAAGTTTGGACCCTGGTCCTCCTTTCCGGGGCACGGTGAACGTGCAGCGAGCTGAGATGATTTGTGTGGTCTGGAGGTCGCTCCCTGCTCGTGGGCCGTCAGGACATGATGCTCCTCCTTTTGTCAAGGGTCATGTTCTCTGCCCCGACCCCCAGAACTGGCTGGCGAGTGTGTGCTGCCGAGCTGGGAGATGACTCCGTCGCTTCATGGGGTGTTTTCTGGGTGTGCTGGAAAGGGGCAGGGGCCTTGTTCAAGGGAAAGCCAGATGCTACAAAACTGGAGCCTCTTGGCATTGAAGCTGCCTTCAGGCCTTTTTACAAGGTGTTGTAAAGTCGCTTGACAATGGGCTGCGAACGTTAATGGTCTCTTAGCCCAAAGGCAGATGGAAAAGTTGAGGGTTTTTTGTTATCAGTTTAAGGGGATGGTTTCTTTCATGTGGGAGTGTGTAACCTCCGTAAATAAAATACCAGATGTGCTTGAATTCTGTTTTCCTTAAAATGACGTGGGCATTCGTGTAAAGGATAGGAATACCTACTGTTATCAGTATTTGATTTGAAGCCTTTCCTAGCAAAACGTGTCCCAGTGAGTTTCTGAACGCCGGGTTGATGCAGAACAGGTACCGCCACCATCGTGTTCAGCCTCGGTCCTGGCTAAGCCAAGCTTACCTGTCATCCCAAATCCCATCGCCCAAACGTGGATCCTCCAAAACGTTTGGTTTACCAAGAAACGCAGCTCTGGGTTTGATTCGGAGTGCTGCCAGCCTCCGTGGTGGCTGGGGGCGGTGGCTGGAGCCCCGGCTGTGGCATGGGGAGAGGCTGCCCCTGGCGCGGGCTGCGTGGGGACGGCAGCGGGGACGGGGGCTCCCGGCACACACCGTGTTTGCACGGGGCAAAGGGAACCACAGGGCCTCGGATGGTTCTGGGAGGGAGCGTCCGAGCCTAGTGCTGATGCCACGGTAGTCCTAAAGGTGAGCCCTAAACCCAGCCCAGCTGGGCTGTCCCTCTGGTCTGTCCTGGCTGTGCACAAGGACATTTCCGAGCCGGTGCAGAGAGGAGTGCCCGAGGGATGATGAGTACAGGCCCCCAGAGCTCTGCGGTGCCGTGCAGACGATGCACGGAGGAGAGGCAGTCGCTGTCCTTTCTGGTACTGGGAGGGATTTGGACTCAGCTGGGGACTGAGAATATATTTGAAACAAATCTTGCACAGGTGCAAGGCTGAAGTAGCAGTGTGAAATTCTCCCGAGGCAGATGAATTTAGTTTTATGAGAAACATGGTCATTAGTTGGGTGCGACTGAACTTCTAAGTATTCCTCTGCAAAGCTCCTTAAAAATATAGACGGATTTTTTTTTTCCATTTAACTATAAAGATATATTTCTTTTCATATTGCAGCCCTGCCGCTTCCAATGTCCTGGGTTTCTTTGAATGTTTGAAGGTCAGGCTGTATCTGGGGAGGATCACACAAAGCGGATTTTTATCACAGGACCCTTGAAGTTGTTCTTGGCCAGCCTGGGCACTGCCTAGGTAGGCGATTCCTAAAGCATGAATATAAACTCCTGCAGTGCTTTAAAACCTGCGGTGCTCGCTGCCTGGGGGGAGCGGGGAGCCAGAGGAGCGAGGGGGGGGGCTGCAGGGTGTTGGAGCACCCTGTGTGTGTTCAGAGAGACGCTGCTGGTCGGGGCTGAGATGCAGCAGAGGAGCTGCCTGGGGACTGGTCACGCAGTGCCCCCTTCTCTGGGAGTTCTTGGGGACACAGAGAACAAACCAGATATAACCAGTTATATTGCACGTATAGCTCCTGATTCCTGCCCGCCTTTAATTTAGCGGGGATGTGAGTTATCTGGAGATTGGCATTTTTAAATGATTATCTGAACAAAAAGGGTTATATGTGTGAAAGTTTGGCACAATATTCTCTTATGTGTTCCTAACTCTTGCTTAAAAAATAAAAAGCAATCTTGTACGTGTTCCACGGACAGAGATGAATTGAAACCAAGTTTTAACAGGAGTCCCGCAGGAAGTTTCATATTGAATTTATTTGCGTTGACATGGCACTTCAGTAAATGTACAAATAAAACTAAGGATGGGAAGAGCCTGTCTCGGGAGCAGGTTTCCGGGAGCCCCCTTGACATCCTCCGTGTGTGACCTTGGAGATCAAGTATAGGTGGAGCCTGTGGGTGCGAGTCAAGGCGACCCATACTTGGTTTCAAGGGTCTGCAGGGAACCGCCGGCAGGGATGGGGCAGAGCCCTGGCACGGTCCTGCTGCGCGGGGAAGGTGAGGGCCTGAAGGAACTCGGCTCCTTGCCGAGGTCCGAATTGGCTCGCTGGTATTGTCGGACTTTTTGTTTGGAAAAATCACCCAGTGCAGGTGGAAAGTTGCATTTCCCAGGTGATAGGAACTCCGCGAGTAATCCGGACGCAGAAACTGCATCCGAATAACCTGCAGGTCTCGTGCAGGCCTGTCTCCATTTACCTCTCCCCCCGCCGCCGAGGCTTCGAGCAGCCTGCAGCAGACTTAGATCTGAAACCCCAAACATTTATGGGTGGTTGTGCACCTGCAGTCACGTCTCCAAGCACGGGTAAGGCTGTTAGTGGTCCTTCCATGCCTTGCTGTTGCGTCACGTGCAGCTTCACACTCTTTTCTTCCCCAGGCTTGTTTTGTGAAGAGATGTGCAACGTTCAGGGCCAAGGGAGGATCGCGGTCGCGCAGGTTGGGTTTGAATTACGGAGTTTGGACAGACTTTAGCCAGTGACACACTTTGACTGGATTCCCTGCGAGAAGTGTGAAGGATCTGTGACTTTTGCATGGCTTCGGTGGGAAATCTTAACTTGGCCCTTTTCGTGTTCACACCCAGTCCCGGTTTCCTTGAAAGAATTTCAGACCTTTTAGTGAACTTGAACCGAGTTTTGAGTTCATCAGGAAATACAAGTCCAAGAAACTTCTAGGCAGGATTGATGTTGACGTGGGGCAGGGTTTCAGGAGCATGTGCTCCGTGGGCCCGGCCCTGGGTTTGTGCTGGTGCGTGGAGTGGGGAGGCGGCGGTGGCTGCCCCGAGCACCCGGGGTGCTTTGCTCTGTGGGCAGCACGTGCTGTGCCATGACCTGCCCCTGAGACCCGCACCCCTCCCTGCAGGGGGGCACCCCGGGCACCATCCCCGGGGGAAAGGGGGAGAGCGTCTGGAACCTTGGGTGGCGTATGGCCTGCCTGCCTGCCATCCGTAGGTAAGCCACGCACGCGGAGCGAGGGGATGCCTGCAGCCATCACATTTTTCTGAAATACTAATGGGTTGTTTCGGAGAGGCACGGCAACCTCCAGGGAATAATATATAATCTTTCCTCCCAAGGGCCCACGGGGACCGATTCCAGCACAGCTGCTCCTAGTTAGCTCACAGTCCAGGTTTGATTTAGGGACCAACCTTTACCTCTCTTTCCGTGGCACCTGGCTGGCAGTGACAGCTGATTCATAGCTGCCTGGCAGAGGCAAAAATAAATCTCCTGCTTCTGTGCTGGGGGGTTGACTACGCTTTCGAGGTATCCTTTGTCCAAAGATCTTAGAACTCAGGATGGCCCAGCAGCCCCACGTTGATGGTAGCAAAATAGTTAATGTCAGGCTCTCCCCCTTTTCAAAATAAGGATGGGCGTTACTATCTCAGAGCCACTTCTCTGCCATGATTGGCAGTTAACGCCCTTGGAGTGCAATGGCAATTAATGCTCTGAAGTGCAACGGTGGCAGCGTCCAGGTGCAGGAGGAACAAGCACGGAGCCTCCCAGCCCGTGTCGGGCTCTCCCTGCTGTGAGCTTTCACGCTTTGGCTGATCGCCCCGAGCGGGGCGCTGGGGTTCCCTCCTTAGGAAAGTCGGGGTGTGAAATCCACCCGCAGTTGGGGCAGAGGTCGGCTCTGAGCCGCAGCGGCCCCGGGGCAGGAGCGAGCGGTTGGGGTCGCGGCGGACGAGGGAGGCAGGCAGTGGTGAGCTGGTGGGGGAGGAATGCTCTTCCTTCTGTTTATGAATCATATCTTTCAGTCATGGAGGAAGGAAGTTTCATAGTGCTTTGATAAGTACAAGCTCTAAGAAACTGAAAGTAGTGTTTGCAGAGTCTAACCACAATGCTTATTTTTACAAAACATGGAGGCAAGAATAACTCCTGCTCTCGCCGCATCCTTCTGGGGAAACACGTTTTATGGAGAATCTGCTGAGACTGTGTCCATTGCAAAGATTAAAGGGAACTTTATCCAAAAGCTGCTGTTAAAGAATAACAAAAAACCCAACAAACCCCTAGACTCCAGCTGCATCCAGCACAAAGAGCAGAGCTACCGAGCCCCTCTCTCTCAGCGACGAGCTCCTCTCTCTCAGCTTGCGAAAACAGACCGCAAAGCCCTACGAAAAGCCAGCGGCTGATCCGTGGCTCTGCTCCGAGTTGGGTGACACTGAGTCCTGCTGCGGGCCCACAGAAAAGTCAGGCTTGCAGTTGAAGGCACCTTTGTGATTTGTGGTTGTCTAGTTGATCGGGTTTTGCGTTCATCTGCCTCTGAAACGTCAGGCGTGAGACCCAGCGTGCAGAACACGCCCGGAACAAACAGGTGCTCGAATCCTTTCAGAACGCAGCTGCTGTTCTCCGTAGACATTCATTTGAGGTAAACGTACTTCGTGTTGCCCAAATTGGCTTTGCTCCCTGGTGTTTAGGAGTCCCTCCCTCTCCCCTTGTACTTTCTGTCTAACCATAAGGTCACAGTCTGGATTTATGGCCTTGGAAAGGTCTCCACAGCCAGAGATGGATGGCACAGGCGTAGCTGCAAGGTGTTGCTGGGTGAGAAGCTGAGCAAGAGGCTTGTCAAACCATGAAACATTGTGAGGACGAGCAGGACTACGACAGCCTTGGTTTGGATCGTGAACTTCTCCCTGAATGCTCCTAGCAGGCTACTTGCATTGTGGAAGGACCTTCAAACCACTGAGCCTTTCTTACTCCTCTTTCCTTGCCTAACTCGGCATGACAGACGCTTCGTTGCCTCCAGCTGCCCTTTTGGCTTCTAAAACACCTGGTTTTCAAATTCTTAAGCCTTCTCTCAGTTTTACAAAATCCCCCAGGGTCACATTTCCTAATTCCCCTTCTGCTCTCCATAAGGAGTCAGTAAGTATTTCTTTGAAATGCTGCATTGCCCAGTTGACGTGTCTAACCACTGATACTGTTTGTGGAAATAGAAACCGTGTGATAATGGTTACAGGAACAATGGACAAGGCAGGAACAGGAATTTTCTCTTATATTTGTGAGCGTCGCTCAGGGAGTTCGGAGTCGCTTTTCTTACAACACATAAAACAGGGTCCGTCGTGTCACCTGTTAGTGAGGCTGCCAGGGCCGGCATCTCTCCTGAAAGCAGTTCAGAGTAGAAGTCTGTAGAAGTCTTGCTGGATCTTTGCTGAAAGTAGGAAAGCCTTCAACTGGTGAACAGTTACTTCCAGAACTGGTTAAAAAAACCTCTTCCTCTTCCAGTTGTTGCAGTAACACACCTTTCTTCAAACCGATATGGCGTGTAGGCGGTTACTGTACATGAAAATCTGATTAAAATGCGTAGAGTTCCTGAATTCGTACTTATAACACCTGTAGTGTGAAAATCCCTTGTCAGCGAGCGGGAGGGCACGGCTGGGCAGGCTCCTACTAACGCCCTGGTAACCTGTCTTACACAAAGCGTTTGGGAAGGGCTGCGGCTCTCCTGGGCCTGGCAGGGCGCTGCAGGGAGAGGATTAAGCAAATATAAACCCTTGGGGACTTCGTTAAGCTCCAGCAGGTTTTAAGATTTCTGAGAAATCAAACCAAACTTGCACGGTCTGGTGTTTCAGAAGTAGTCGGGGAATTCCCAGCCCAGGCAGGACGGAGCGGGAAGAGGCCGAGGGAGTGAAACGGTGCGTCCCTTTGATCACATCAGCCTTGTTTTGATCACTGTCCTTCTCCAACTCTATTCTTGGCTGTGATACGTTTCATTCCTTTTGGCTTGCCGGGTTAGCCCGCTGCCCACAGGCACAAAAGGTGGGCAGGAGCCTTTTCCCGCGGGGGGGACGCGCTGCCCCCCACTCAGTGTCCAACCTGTCTTTGCATCCGCAGTGAAATTCCACCCGGCGTCGTGTGGGGCTGCCCGACGGAGCGAGAGCCGCAGGGAGCGGGACGGGGCTGCTCTCGCAATAGCTCACCCCGATAGCTTTTATTTTTTTTTTTCCTTTCTAACGGTGCACAGGTCCCCATCTGCCTTCGGGGGGGCCGTGTGCTCACGGGGGTGCCTGCCCTTGCCCTGCTCCCCGCGGCTCCTCCGAGGATTCTGGCTGCGTCTGGCCGTGGAGGCAGCAGCGCTCGAGTCAGGCTCCGAGCAGATGGAAATGGGGCTGGCTCCCGGCAGAGCGCGAGCTCTGGCGGCTCTGGGCGAGCAAAAGAAAACCAAGATTTATCTGCAGTAGCAGAAGGAAATGTACAGAGTACAGTATGGCCGAAGCATGTGTGTTTGGCAAAGCTACAGCTTGTTATTCTTCCATCCAGACCAAGTGCCTTAAAACAGTATTTGTCTCCATTTTTCTCCTTTCTTTTAAGGAAATGCTTCTTTACAGAGAAAAAAAAAAGTTGCTTCTTAAGCGCAAATACATTTTTAGAGTGCCTTGCTTAGTGCCAAACGTCAAGAATTTGCCAACAACCGATAAATCTTTCTGAAACTTCCCCGTCTATTTTGCGTGTCTAACTGAAACTTGGCATTTCCTAAGCTGGGCTTGATTTTGATCCGTAACTGAAAAGAATAAAACGGCCAAGCGTTGGTGCGGCGCAAGGTTTCCTCCTTGCCCTCTCCCCGCTGTTTTGTAGGCGGAAGATGGTTCGGAGACAGAAAATGTTTTGGTGTTTCTCCCAGGGCCTGAGGACGCACGGGCTGTGCGAGAGCGGGGCTTTAGAGCCCGGCGTGGGAGCAGCTCCCCGGCCGCCTGGCCACCTCCCGCTGCCCGCGCTCGCCCGAAAGGCCTGGGCAGGTGGTGCCGGGGGCTACTGAGTGCAGGTCTTGGAGGCTTCAGTCTGTCAGTCTGGGGTCGTGGAGCCAGCCCGTGTGTTGTGCATTGGGAGCCTTGGCAACTCACACAATCTTTTTTTTTTTTTTTTTTTGGACTAATTAAAGTAGCTCTCGTGTGTTTTGGTGAGGTGTGAAAACGCTTGACTGGAAAGCATCTCCAGTGCTTGTGAATAGCTTCCAGATGGGCTTTCGGGAGGAGGATGCTTCCGAGTTAGAGGGGAAGTGCAGATTTCTGCTCATTTGGGTTCCCAGTTGTTAAATCCCTCAGAGGAACGGAGGGAGCCTGGGTTTAGGAAACAAGGCGGGTGGCAATTCCTCCATTTTCACCTGGCAATTAGTCATTCGCTCTATTAAAAGGTAATTTGAGAAAGGTGCTCTGTGTTCCCTAAAGGTCTGGCCCACGCCCCGCTGAGGGGAAGGGAAAGCTCTGGTTTTGGTAGGGAACATGATTTATTCTGCACTTGGGTTACAAACATTAGTATAAAGTGTGTACTACATGGATATTTTAATTTTTTCAACCATTTAGTTTAGTCTTCTCTGGGTTAATACGATTCAGGCAACTTGTGGGGGAATTTTAGCGGAAAGGTATAAAAGTTCTCCCACTCTGATTTTTAAGATGAGAAAGTAAAACTTCTAAATCAACAGATTTTTAATGTAAAGAAAAAAAAAAATTGGTCTTCTCATTTTCATGAACAAGGTGGCTGTTACAGAGGGATGACGAGTGTGTCTGTATCTACGTGAGTGCTGGTGCTCATCCGGGGTAGGAGTCTTTGGGGTGGCGACGTCCTCGAGGATGCACTGGGGGGGACCGTTGGTTAACGTTCCTTCTTACCGCCCTGCGGAGTTAGTAACGGCAGAGCAGGGTGTAACAAGCAGTTGGTTTTGCTCTCCTGCAGCTGCAGCTCACCCGGGCTCCCCTTCTCCTCTCTTCCAGACGTGAACGAGTGCAAGGTGGGCAACGGCGGCTGCGAGTCCCAGTGCTGCAACACCATCGGCAGCTTCTACTGCAAGTGCGCGGCGGGGTGGCGGCTGGCCCAGGACGGGAGGGCCTGTGCAGGTAGGGACGGGACGGCGCCGCGCCGCCTGCCAGGGGCTCCCAGGGACACGCTCTCGGGTCGTCCCTCTCCTCGCCCCTGTCGTGGGCGCTCCTGAGGTGGTTTAACAAAGCGCTCCCTTCCCGCGGTGCGCCCCGAGGTATAAATCATGGTTGTAGAAGGAAAGTCTGACCTGGATGGAAGCGAAGTGTTCAGGGTGGGATCTGGATCTGGCTGAAGTCGACGGTGTGGGTTTTATTGCGTCGAAAGAGATGAGATTTCTCCGTTGGACTCTGTGTGATCACGCTGTTCCCTGTCTGCCACTTTCTAAATGTCCTGCTTTCAAACCCCAGTGGAAGGGAAGACGCGGTTTTGTGTTTCTAAAATGCAAATGCTAGATGGGATTTGTGTCAGCGCGGTTCTCGGAGGAGGCCTCACGCGTCGTGCGGCTCCTGCAGCCCGAGTCTGTGCTCCTGCGCCCGCAGCAGCTGCCCCGTCCCTTCCTCCCCGGGCGGCAGCGTCTGGGTGAGCGCTGCGTGTTCGCGGTGGCCAGAACTGGGAGGCAGAAAAATGCAAAAAGCTATTTCCTTATCAGAGCCAAGAATGAGATACTTTTTTTTTTTTTTTTTTTAATTTTATTTTATTAATCAGTATGCTGCAGTTCCAGCATTCCCTGTCGGTATCCGAGCGAGGGACCTTCCTGGGCTCCTGCAGACCCGAGCCTGGGAGCCCGCGCCCGCTGCAGGCGGCTCTATCGATGGCTTAGGGTGGTCAAGTTGCTGCGATGGGCTTCTCGCAAATTTTCGGCACTGGTTTGCTTAGCAGAAGCCCCAAAATAGTCAGAATGGTTAACAGAGATTGCTGACAAACTGGGAGAGAGTAATTTCTGTGGATATCGGCTTGGACATTAAAGTATTCAGCAGAAAAATGTCACTTGCTTGCCAATTTGGTACATTTGTCTTGTTTTGTTGAAAATAACTGAAAAGTATTTCCTGGCTCTGTACCACTGTAGAGATGTGTGAAATAAACAGCTCTGCCCTTATCTTAGCCAAGCTAAAATATTTTCAGTTTCCCCAGAATTCCCCTGGTGAGGATTAGCTTCTCAGATGATTAAGATTTTTTTTTTTTTTTTTTTTTTTTAGGGGAGACAATGTGAATCCCTTTGCATGTGTTCTTGGAATTATTTGTAATTAGCTGTGCCCACAGAGCCCCCCTGTGCCCCCTCAGTCCCCGCTTCGTCTGACTGGGCGCAGGGGGGGACAGTAAGTGCCATCATCTTCCTGGAGCCCCTCGCTCCTTCTGCCTGCATTTGTTCTGTCTGCAGGTTTTATCAGGTAAACAAAACAAAAAAAAAGAGCACAGGAAATATTAAGACCTGAATTAACTGAGACTGGCGTTTGCATTGGGCCGCATCGCTCTCATACTCCCATTTTGCTCAAGGGTGGATGTCCACACGCCAGCACAGCGGGTGCTGGTTGTCCTCTCCGTGGCTTGCACTCCTCCATCAGTCTCACTGCTGTGCTCGCGGGTGGGCCCTGCTGTGCTCGCCACTTTCTGCATTAATTTTTATTTTTACATCAGGTAAGAAACCCTGTCCAGATACCCGGCATGCTAACGCACGTATGAAAAGGAGGGGACGGGATTAGATCGGATTTGTACAGACAGGGGAGATTAGAAAAGGCAAAAGGCGCCGACTGATGTTTATGGTTTGCAAAATATCCAACTTTTCTTGATCTATGTCCTGACGGAGCCTGAATAAATCAGCCTGGGCTCCAAAGCATGAGCTTAGATGTTTGGAGCCCTTTGTTGGCTCCGTGTAGGACAGGAGGGTTTGGACCTTGCCCCTTTCCCGAGGGTGGCCCGAGGAGACGAGTCGCGGGTTCAAGGGCCGGCAGTTCACTTGCTTCCCCCTTGTGACTCGCTTCCTGGCGCTGGCCTGGCTCGGTGACGTCCAGCTGGCCTCTTCGGAGCCATCCTCTTTGAAGTATCTGCTAAACAAATAGCTACACAATAACGTCAGCAGGATGGCTTGTGTGCAGAGGCAGAAAGCTACCGCGAGCCAGTGTTGGCTTCTAAGGTAGGGAATTTTTTGAAGAAAAAAACCCATATGAGGACTTCCCAACCTAACCTCTATGTAGAACAGAGGGGTGTTATAGCTCAGGGAGAACTTGCTGCTTTTCCTGCCCAGAATTGGTTAAAATTACATGGGTTCACTCTCAGTAGAGACAGGGGAGATGGGGGATACCATCGCAGGAGCAAGGGGCAAAAAAAGAAAGGCATTTCCTTCCTGCCAAGGTGTTGTCGACTGGTTGGGTGATGACTGGGATCTTAAAATGAGTGTCAACGTTCTCCTGCAACGCTGCAGAGAAAGAGATACTTGCAACGTTCGGCTGTCCAGAGCTTGGCACACTTGGCAACGACAAGTTGAGATGGTCACACGCGACGTCTTCTGAGCTACAGGACCCCCCAGTTACCCCTTGCTGCCTGCTGCCGCCCACTGCCAGCAACGTCCACCACGGGACGGGGTTGGGGCGCGTGTGTGTGTGCGCGTGGGACCTCCCTGAAAGGCTCCTGGCTTGGTCTTTCTCGTCCAGGGAACAGGCAGACGGGCAGTAGCACCAGCGGCGTTTGGCTCCCCAGTCTGTTTTCACTTCTGAGCTAAAGGGATTATAGTCAGAAAGAAAATCCACCCTTGGATTTATTCAGCCCTGGGCTGCTTTGCTAACGCTACCAGGAAAGGAGCCGATTAGCTCTTGTACCCATCTGGGATCTGTCTGAGAAGCTACTTAATACTGGCCCTGAGTCCCTGGGTGGCATCAGCTCTCCTCTTTCTTTACGTGGCTTGAAGTTGAGCTAGTGACCTAGGGTGGCAAGGAAACCTTACACACTACCAGTTTTCATGTGATTTACCAGTATCAATAACACACAGTTGACTCAGGTGCTCATAGAGTGCTTCTGTTGTGCTGAATAGAGGATGGTTACGCTCGTCGCCACGAGCCTCTCAAGTATTTCTGTGTTTCTGGTTTTATCTAGAGCGGAAGGGCTGTCTGTAGAGTGGTTTTGGGGACATTGTATTGGGATTTTTACAGGAAACGAGCGGGTTTTCTTTTTTTTTTTTTTTACATCAATCTGTGAGGTATGGCCAATTCTAGGGGTGCTGAAGTTCTTTGAACAAGATCTTCTTGAGGTTCCGCTGCACGTTACCGCTGACGTTGGGACTTGAAGGATGCGGAAGCCCCTTTTCTAGATCCATTGGCTGCCATCGGTTCAGGTTTAAGTTATGTCCCAGGGAAAGGAGCTCCTTTTCACAGTGGAGCTAAGTCATCCTTCAACTTTCTCGTTTTGCTGGAGGAGGTTTTGCAGAAAACTGGGACCCTTGCAGACACTTTTGGAAGCGTCGGCGCGCACAGGGCTCTGCACTAGCGATGGGCGTGATGGAGAGAGCTCAGCCAAGGACGCAGGGGGTAGAGCTCTTAGCAACATCAGAAACCAAACCTCTACAACATAATTCTCACAAATTGTTTATTTTACTCTTTTAAGCGCCGCTTCGCATAGAGAAGCGTGTTTAAACTTTTCATAGCTGCCTTAGGACAGGGCCGTTAGCTCCAAAATGAAAGGAAAATTCGTGCTTTAGCTGGATCGTGTGTAATAAACCTAATTCAGCACATGGGGGTCTCCGTTCATTTAATTACCAGCACACGTTTTCCTTACATAGAGGGGTTCAAAAGTCTGTCTGGAATCCATTTCGGCGTGCGGCCCGTGACCGGTATGTGTTAAATTTCCTGGGCTGTTTGTTTATCAGACTCTTCACCAGCCAACGTTGCAGCACGGCGCAAGGACGGGGTGCCCGAGCTCCTGCCCCACAGAGCCAAGATGTCCTGGCTAAACGGGTTGGAATTTGAAGTTCCTCTCAATGTAGATGGATCCGTGTGGCGCCAAACTTCTCTCTGACCTGGAAGACTATTGGGAGACAAAAAAGGGGACAAAACTCCCTAAACCATCATTGTCTGTTCGAGGGGTGGCCTTTGCTTCGGGCTGGCCTTTAACTGCACGGGGCGAACCTTCATCTTCCAGCTTCCACAACCCTTCCAGGAGCTTCTCTTGGGTTGGTGCCAGACAAGCCTCAACTTGCCGAGGAGTTCAGGGAGCTGGGGCGTGCTGGTGCCACGGGCCAGTTAATCCAGGTGCCGTTACAGAACACTGGCCCATGGGACCTTGTCCCTCTTTAAATTCCCTTCGGAATGGCTCAGGAGGGCTCGATGGCTCTTTTGAAATAAGCCAAGTCCTGACTGGAAGGAAGAGGGAGTTCAAACTCTGCAGCTGGAAAAACGCAAAGCTCTTTGCTTTTCCAATTTGTGCTCGTTCCCATTTCTTCCTCTAAGCTATTCCTGTGGTATCTTCTTTGGTTAAAATTAGCGGGTAAGGTGAAATGCCCGCAGGAGCCCCAGGTGGCCGAGGGCAAGAGGCGAACCCAAAGGGGCGGCGTGTCCCCCGTGGAAGGGCTCAGCGGGGAAGACGCCGAGCAGGGACGGTTGAGCGCGCATCTGCTGCTCGTCCTTCCGTTGTGCGGAGACACGAACCAGCAGCTGCAAATCCTCCGGCACCGCTCGTGTTCCCAGGCCACAGCCGCCACGCGCTTTTTACACACCCCACGGGGTGAGGGCTCGTGCGGTGCTGACCCCTGAGGTCACAACCCCCTGTTCCTCTCGCCTCCCCTTCCCTTGCCTTCTTCTGGACTGCTTTCACATTCTCTGTTGGGCTACTTCCTTTTAACTGCAAAATCCTTTTTAAAATGTCAGAAGAAACTTGGTTCAGCGTTTGGGTAGTTTTTGGATGAAGATTGAAGCACTCGCGTCTGCCTCGGCGGGGATCCCCTGTCTGTGCAGGGGTGAATCAACTCTGGGACTTAACACGCCGTTGAACTGCGAAGGACCGCATCGTCGGCTGTAATTTGTTTGGGTTCTGAGGAGAGTTTAGTGATGCTAAGACTGAGTCTAAATGAAATTCCACGAGAGTTACGGGTTTGGTCCCGCTCGCTCCCATTTCAAGAACCCCTCTGGCCGGTAACGCTCTCCCAGCTGATTTCACAGGAAGCAGTAACGACTCTAAGTGTTCCCATACCCAAAGCAACTCTTAGTACTTAATCAGTTGAAGTAAATTAGGTGACAAGGAAGCTCGGACTGGCTCAAACCTGGCCAAGCATAACTTATTACATAAGCAGGATTCAGTTTATGTTCAAGCCCGATGTACTTTTGATACACGTGTTATACCGCAGAGCCGTCTGGAAAAGTCTGAGCCTCTCATCATTATTAATTTTTTTTTTTTTAGCAGTCTAAGAAAATATGAGTTTGAACAACTTTGTCACATAATTTGTTGAGCACCAGCAGCTGCGCTGGCATTTGTTTCTGCAGGGCAAGCAGCGAGCGCTCTTTGTGGGGAGCTGCGTGTGCCCGGGCGGGAGGAATTTCCAGGTCATGGAGCCCCTGGCAAGGTCCCGCTGGTGCCGCTGGAGTCGGGGGCTCTGGGAGAGCGGCGCTCGCTCCGCTGCAGCTGCGTTCCGGGCAGCGTCGTATAGACAGTGTCTCGGTAACATCCCTGAACCGAGGAAGTCGGTCTAAGCCATTTCTCATGGCTCTGTGGCAACGTTCATTTCTGCATGTCAACGCTCCTGGTAACATTTACAGGAGAAGCGTCAACGCTGGCCGTGGTGGTGGCTTCAGCGTCGCTGCGCGGAGGGAGGGTTCCCAAGGAGCCCCGCTGGGGCAGGAGCGAGGTGCAGGGGTGGCGGGGAGGATTTGCCCCCTCTGGAAGCAGCTTCCAGCAGGACGGCGGCGAGCAGCCGAGGCGCAGTGCAAGGGCCAGAGGGTTCAGCACGGGGCGAGGGGGGTCAGGCATCGCTTCTGGTGCCTCGGTCATCCCCCTCCAGCAGTTCCCCTCCTCCTGTCCCTCTCCTGCCCCAGGGTCCCCTCTCCTCCCCCCAAAACGCTGAGCATCTCCTCGGGGGGCCCGGGCAGAGCCAGCGGAGGGGGGGCTGCGGCACATTGGGGCTTTGCACTGGTTTCACTTCTCCAGACCATTTCTAAAACTGCAGCATCTTTCAGAAGTTACATTTATTTTTTTTTTTCCACAAAGTAACTGACAAATTTTTGGGGTCGGATATTTTTGTTAAAGAAGCATTCATGAGAAGCACGTGGGCCCTTGGGAGTTTTAAGATGAGCCGAAGCGCTCCCTGAAACGTTCCGGGAGCTGCTCTCGCTCGGAGCGACCTGCCGGAGCCCACCGTCCCCTGGAAACCGCTGCAGCGAGAGCCTGACGGCGTCATTTTCTTCCCGGATTCAGCTTCTCTCCGCGTCTCAGAATTCTTCGCGGAATGCTATTCATTGCAGGCTAAACCGCAAGTTTTAATTTGGAACTTTACTTACAGCCAAATCATACTGCTCAACCGTCTCCGAGTAGCAGGGCCTGGGCTCCCCCAGCTCAACCCTGCGAGCACATTGTTTCAAAACATTCCAGAAAGTTAAATGAGGCTTTTTGAGCTTGCCTCTGGAAAATCCGATCAGCTCTTTGTACTTCTTGCTTCGTGAAAAAGGTAAAATAAAATCCTGGGCTCCGTCTTGCAGGAGGCGGCGATGGGATGGTTTTCTTTTGCAGCCGTCGCGGCGGCTGTTCCGCGTTCGAGCGGAGGAAAATTTGCGCTTTTTTCGGTATTTTCAGACGAGCCCAGCGCGGGTTTGCTGGGCGCTGCGGATCCATCAGCTGTGGGTTGTTTGGGGAGGGGTGAGGGTCACATCGGGGACACCCCCCCGGCATGACCAGCAGTCGTCCCCCGTCC
>NW_020799127.1:8101133-8127281 GCF_003259725.1 Athene cunicularia | reverse complement strand
GCGGCCGAGGTCGCCGCGGCGTTTGCCGTCCCCAGGAGCGGGCCCAGCCCTCCTGGTCGGTTGGTCTCTGAGATCGGCGCTTTCTGCTGCGCTGTCGGGCGCTGCAAGGAGGCAATAAACATTTTTTTTGCTGCTTTCCGTTACCTTTTCCTGAACGTTTCTGTGCGCTGGCTGGGGCGAGGTGGAAGTTCCGCGAGTGCACACACACCTGTTCCTTCCTCCTCGTGCGCTCGGCTGACAGCGGCGGATAAAGTTTGTGGTTGCCTGAAGATTTAGGAAATAACGGAGGATACGTGAAGTTCACGAAAGACTTTGGGTGCTTGTGAGTAACGTAGACATCAAGGAATGCATTTTCTCATCCTGAGATAATCCTAATAAATAAATGCCCCGGGCAGTCGGTTATAAAAGTGATAGCAGAGTATTTGTGAGATGTGCCAGACCTCTGGAAACGGGGTGACTTGCTGTTTTGTTATTTAGAGATGAGATGTTTGTCTCAAACTCAGATGGCATTTGCTGTCTCCACCCAACTACGTTGGCTCATGTGACTTCTCCAAGAGAAGCTCCTGAGATCCAGCTCCGTGTCCGGAATATAAACCTCCAGCCCCCCCCTTCCCTACCGCGTCCTGAGCCTGAGCCTGGTCCTGCTTATCTGGGCTCCACGGACGGGCATGTCTTTCCTCTGAGCAGTTATGTCTAATTTTCCTACGGAGTTTACAAAGAAGTAGGTGCAGATTACAAAATAAACCAGACCCAATCCAACGCACCACAGCCTTCAGGCCGTCCCAGCTGACAATAACAAAAGAAGACAAGAAAAAAAAATATTCTTCTCTCTTTCTGTGTCTGTAAACAAGTGAATTTGTGACGTGTTGCAGCGTGAGACACCGTTCCTGTGCACGGGACCTTTGACGGAAGGGGCAGATGGAGGGGCGAAGCCTGGCTCAGGCACACACCTCGGCTCTCTCCTCCGGCGGGACGAGCCTTTTCTGCACAGTTTGCTGACACCCAGAGAGGTTTTGGCCCGGTGCTGCCAGGAGCGCCCGCAGCTGCTCCCTCTTCCCTGCCGCCTGGACTGTGCTCTTCAGGCGCTTTTAACAAACAAAACCGTTTTTCAGGGAACTTAATTTTTGCCTTTGAATGCAAAGTAGATCCTCAGGAGACGTGACCTGAGCTGAGGGGCTGGGGGGGTGTGTGTGGGTGTCCCTGAAGACGTGCCCCCCCATTCTGCAGCCCCTCACCCAGCGGCGTGCAGGTAGAGCCCCCCAGGGTGGGCAGGAGGGTGGGACACTGCTGTAACGCTAAGGGGGTGCCAGGGGGGCAGAGGAGGGGATCGTAGACGCGTTGCTCGCCCTGAACTTGGTATCGCTGTGGCTTGGGCTGATGATTTTCCCTTCGCTGTCCCGGAGGTCAGCGGCTAGCAGCAGCCCTTCTCTGGGCCGTGTGATTTTCACGGTGCTGTGCAGCAGTTCCCGTGGAGCGTGTCCCCCTCCCTGCCGCCCAGGCCGTGCACGCTTCCACGCAGACGTGATCCCTCCATCAGGCAGCTGCAGAAAAGCAAAGCAGGCAGGGGAACTGCTGGAGAGGCCTTTCACCGGCCATTTATTGTATGAATGGAGAGTGAAGAGGTGTTGGGTTGTTGGTTTTTTTTTCCCTTCCACTTCAAGGGATTGATGAAAACACCACCTGAGCTCCCTAGCCTCCCACTAGCGGTGTGTCCTGGAGGTCTGGAGGGCCCTAAAATGCCTCTGTGTGCAAATAGGGCTCTGCTGGAGCCTCACACAGCTGAGCTGAGCGGAACCATCATTGTGCTCTGCTGGGGACTTGCATTAAACCGTCACAGGGAGGTGGACCTGGTGCCGTCATACTCTCCACGGTTCTCTAAAGCAGGTCAGAAAACAGCACAGGGCTTCGCTTTTGTTTGATTACGTGGTTCCCATTAGCTCCTGCAGCAGCGACCTGCGTTTCCATCGGTCAGTGCCTGCCCATGAGCTCCCTCGGCACGGCGGGGACCGAGCCAACGTGCCTCTGCACGGGGATGTTTCCCGTCAGAATGAGACCCTGCGCAGAGAAGAGGGGTGAAACAAAGCCACGAGGGAAGGTCTGAGCCGCGGAAGCGTAGCAGCAAGTTGAGAGCAGGCTGCCTGCTTGTTGTTACGTGCTCCTCTGCCCCCCTCTGAGTAATACCTAATTATCAGCACCATCCGGAGACAGAAACGTGAGCACAAGTGAGAGCTGGGCGACTCTCCCAGCGGCTGGCTTGGAGGCAAAAGAAAGGTGAGGTGAGGACAAAGCAAGTGGCTGAGGCAAACCGGCTCCCTGATGCATTTTTGCTTCATCAGATGATTGTAAAACCAGCGCGTCGGTTCCTGAAGGGCCTTTGGAAGCTGCTGCCGTTGAGGACGGCGCAGGCAGCGTGGGAAAGCCACCGGCATCTCCCGTCTGCCCAGGAGGGGCTGCAGCGGCGGGAGTGCCAGCCCCAATAACTGCAGCTCCCAGAGAGCCTTCAGGGCTTTCCTAAGCGCCCGTTTCACAAGGCGAAAACGGGGTGTGGAGGCATTTTGACCACCCAAAATGATCTTTCTTCTTTCCTCACGTGAGTCACTTGGATTCCAAGCCGAGACCAGCCCGAGGCAGGTACCGATCCTCCTCGTCCTGGAGGAGGGAAAGGCCTCGGGGATGAGGCACCGTCCTCTCCCACGTCTTCCCCGCGTGGTCGGCGAGGGGAGCCTGGACTGACAGGGCCTGCGGTGCCTCCGGGTTACCCGCGCCCAGGGCCGTGTGAGACACGGAGCAACGGGCAGGGGGATTCTCTAACGCCTCCTCTGTGCCCTGAGTCTCTAACCCGTGTCTGTAGCGCGGGGCAGCTCCTCTGTCTCCAGCCGCCCAGCGTGCCGTGCTCGCTTCGTCTCCTTCCAGTCTCTTAAAAGTGCTGAATTAGCTTCAGCAAACTGGTACCGGAAAGATAAAGTCGCTAAATCCCACACATGCTCATCTTGATGGAGTTTAATTAACCTTTTCCCTGCAGCCCTGCTCTGTAATCCAGGCTAATTGCCGCGGGGATAAAGCTTGGCACTGCTCTTTGGCCCGACAGAGCGAACCTTAGCAGCGTATCTGCTGCCTGGGCTTCCAGCTGGGATCCGTCTCCTCCTCCTCAGCCTTCCAGAGGAGATAAACTGCCTCTGTACCAAATATTTAGTAATTTGCAGAGCTGCTGTTGCCACTTTCTTTCCTCCGACACAGAGCTCTTGTTGGAGACAAATCACAGGGTTTCTTCTCGAAGGACCTGTGCGTGGTCAGCGAGTGCACTTAACCAAAGTCACCTCCTTGCATCCTTCTCTTTTTTTTTTATTTTTTTATTTTTTATTTTGATCCAGTACCTGAGGCCCGATGGATTGTTTCTGCTCAGGGAAGAGGCTGATGAGCATTGGCTGTTTCTCGGGTGAGCCCCGTGTCCTTGCGGACGCGGTTTCCTTACGCAGCAGGGGGGTTTCCCTACCCAATAAGCCAAATCCCACTCCCAGGCTCTTGCTGTGTTTGGTTTTGTGTCTGCCTTGGTGGGCTCCACCTGGTATCGGCCGTCCCATCCATGGCATGGAGCATGCAGGCGCGTGGCCTTGGCGTGCTCCATCCTGGCGTGGCTCTGGCTTGCTCGGTGTCAGCTACCCTCCTCAGAAGAGAAGTCTGTATGCTTCTAATTTTCTTTCTTTGGTATATTAATTTCAACCAGATTTTGTCAGCAATCCGCTAGGAAAATAACCCCAGTGTGCCACAAACCGCATCTCACAAAGCGTCACGTAGGTTTTCGGGTCCTTGTACTGCCAAGACGTGCACCGAGGGCAACGTGACCCTTCGTGGCGATGCTGTCCTGGCCCCGGGGGGTGGCTCCTGCTGCTTCTCGGTTTGTGTTCTGGGTGAATCACTCCCTGGCGAGCCTTGTGCACGCCTGGGCAGGCCGGAGATGCTGCTGCCGCTGCTGGGGGTGGCCAGTGGACCTGCCCCTTGCCTGTCCCCATGGCCAATGTGTCGCCCTTCCTCCATTGCTGGTCCACTGGGAGCGCAGCTCTTGCCTCATTCCTCTCTCCGTACTGTTTGCTGCAGGGTGTGGGGGATCAGACCTGGTGGCAGGAGGGGCCCCGGCGCTGGGGCACGGTGGGGCAAGGGCTGCCCGGGGTGTGCGGCGGAGTGGGAACGTTTCCCCTTCCCCGGCACCAGCCACTGCGGCTGCTCGGGCAGGGCAGAGCGATCCTCCGGCATCCAGAGCGGCCCCAGCACGCCGCCAGCGCCGGTCCCTCTGTTCAGCAACGCGCTTGGGGTCAAAGCAGAGAAAACCCTGCGGCCCCCCAGCTGGGAGCGAGCTCGCGCTCCTCTCCCCCTCTGCGAGCGTTGGTGCAGCTGCCACAGCAGCCGCAGCCCCAGGACCAAAACCAACCGGTCCCCACCAGAAAATGCAAACTCGCCGTCGAGCGCCTGCCCGGGAGGCGCCTCCTCTCTCCCTGCGCTCAGACCAGAGTTTGAATTTGTTTGGGCAAATTGCGCAGCGGTGTGACTTCCAAAGATACAAACCTGAGATTTCTCGGGGGACGACGCTGCTGCCCTCCCGTCAGGGGTGTGAAGGGTGAGAGGTTTTACTTTGGTCCCACCCTCGTGTAGTCTGTCTCCAAAAATCTGTTACTGCAGAAGGTGATAAGTGGGGCTCCAGAAGGGAGAGCGGGATGTGGCGGGTTACGTGGGGAGCGTGCGGCGGCAAAGGTGATGGGTGTCTCCACAGCTGGGGCACGAGGAAGGACCAGCTGCTTCCCCTGGCCAAAGTGGGACGGGGAAGGGGGGGGCTTTGGGGTGGGGACGGCCCCCTAATTACAGAGATTTAGAGGGTGAAGAATACAGAGGGGGAGGGAGCGACGTTTAGAGAGGAGATATGTAATTACTGAGTATGAGTAATGGGGTGAAAGTAAGAAGTTTATTCAACACATCGCTAACTTTTTTGGACAGTAAATTCTCTATGGTTTCGGATTAGAGTTGAAGGGAAGCAGTGGAATAGTTGTTTAAATTCAGACCAGAAAACTTTCTTAGTCTATATAAAATCTTCCCAAACCCCAGTTTTGCTCTTCTGGAGCTGAACAGAGCCAGTTCTGTATATTAATAGCTACTTCTGCCCATAGGGATGTTTAAAAAAAAAAAAAAAAGAAAAAAAGAAAGTATGAAAGTGTCCCCCTCTGCCCTGCTGGAAGCTGTGCCCAGGCTTCTGCCAGCTCTGCCGGAGACACAGCCCCGCCGCTCACCGCGGGAGGACCCAGTGCCCTTCCCTCGTGCCATGGGCCATCTCCTCGCCGAGGCGTCAGACCTGAACGCCCAAGGTCAAGTTTTGTGGGGACGCTGGGGGGCTGCGGGTTTGCGGAGGAAGGGCTGGGGCGGACGCGCGGCGGCGCCGCTCCCGAGGAGCTGCCCTGGGCTGTCGGGGGCTCGGGGCTCTGCGCGTCCCCGTTGTGTAAAGCCTTCGCGGAGGAGAAGGATTTAATTGGAGCAAGGTTGCTTTGACAGGCTTCTCAGATTCATGCCACAGCATTCTTTCCCCCCCCTGAAAAGCTGGTTTGGATTTGGGTTACTCTTCGGAAAGCATCATTTAAAGCTTATGTTTCACCTCAAAAATCTCTTTATTTTCCTTTCTTTAAAAATTAAGTGTCTCGGAAAAAAAAAAAAACAACAGGAAGAAAATACCCAAACCTTCTAAAATGCCCAGAGGAGGAATTTAGAGTCCACTGAAGGAGCAAAGGCCTGGCCTGACAGAAATTACCGTTTTCTGCTGGGTGAGTGGAGCCCGCGAGCTGCGGTGGGGAGCTCAGGAGCCTGGTGCGGCCGTGGGACGTCGGACGCCGAGACCGCGGGTTCACCAGACCTCGCCAGGACAGAAGGGGCGGAGGGACGTTTCCATGTGCTCTGAGCTTCAGGTTTTAACTTCTTAAGCAGTGAGGAGCCTCCTAAGGAAAAGTATTCTGAGAAAACAATGATTTTTTTATTATTACTGTGTAGCTCGGAAATGGCAAGTCCAACCAGCGTCGCCTTTCCCGCTGGCTTCCCGTGTCTCCCCGGAGCCAAGCCGTTCGCTCGCTGCTGGCTGATTTTGCTGGCAATTAATCTGATTACTGTAAAATGAATCTGATTCATTCAAGATTTCAGCGCCGGCTTCAGTCAAGGTTGCATTTCTCCCTTTGCTGCGGTTTTTCGACGGGCAGGAGGCGGGCGAGGCCTCGGGCAGGGCAGCGCGACGCGGGCGCTGGGCGAGGGGGAGGCCTGAGCAGGTTTTTGCGCCCGCTGGCTTGCAGAGACACAGCCGGGGGCGACGCCCTGCCGTGATTCATTGAGGAAATGTTTCTTTATCTGATTAGTAACAGTCATTGATGAAACGGGCGCCGGTTCACTGCTCAGCCTGGCTCGCTGGCGTCCTGCGTGACCCGCTCCGCCGTGCCAGCGGGAAATGGTTGTGTGTGGAACCGTGGAAGGTGCACAGAGACCCCGAGCTACGGAAGTTTTCTCTCCGTGGCAAAAGGAATTGCTGGCTGGGCTTTTGCTCTTAGCGTGGATGTGAGCTGGTTCCCCCATCTGACCAGGGATCTCTGATCCTTTCCAGCCTGGCCGGCAGCGTGCACGCACACACAGACGCACACAAATGTCAGGAATTAAGGAACTGCACAGCTTTACCCACAGACATCTCTGTTCAGAGTCACAGAATCTCCTGGGTTGAAAAAGACCTTGAAGATCATCGAGTGCAACCACTGACCTAACACTGACGGTTCCCGACTCCACCATATCCCTGATATTTCTGTTCGTGGCCGATGATGTTGCCTTTGCCAAGCTCCTGAGGCGCGTCTCAGCACCATGTAACTGGGCACTCCAGGCATTTTTACATTTCTGCTCCGCTCTGGAAGTTATTCCCAGTGCTTAAAGGTGATTTAAGGTCTGTGAAGCAGGAAGGAATCTCCCCTTCTGTAACACGCTGACGTCTACCTCCCTGGTGTTGAAGCTTTGATAGTAAAATATGACAGGAGTTTTTACCAAGAACTCATGGGCTTCTTCCCATTTCAGCTCCTGAAAGGTTGCTCAGCGCTTGGCAGAAGATTTTTCTGGCTCAGAGAATGCCTTTTGTTCGAGGGCCTGTGGTTTTAGCGATAGAACTGGACATGCCCCGTTCTGCTGGCCGAGCGGATTCCGTGGTGCGGGAGCGGCTGCCTCGGCTCTCCCGGGCTTGCCCTGGTCGCGGAGCTGGGGGCAGGCGGCCGGGCACCTGCCGACAGAGTCTCACTGTTTGTGTTCTGCCCTTTGTCCGCTTGGACTCCAGCGTGTTCTTAAATGTTGTCTGATTCTGAGCAGATTGTAATGACTTTCTCCAGGTATTAATGTGTTTTCTTCCTCATCACCAGCGGCGCAGAGCAATTCTGAGCGCAGCTTATCGCCACGTACCCCGGATTTTGCTGCATTTCAGCAGCAGGGCGAGTGAGTTCTGGGCACGAATGGCCCGAAATCTGTTAAATGCTTTGCAAGGTGCTGAGATGGGAAGCGCGGCAGTAAAAGCTCTCACCTCTGGCAGGGCTGGGCTCAGTGGAAACCAGCTTTTGTGCTGCGGAAGGCTGAGGCCGGCTGGGCCGGAGGAGAACGTCTGCTGCTGCGGCGCCGAAGGTCGCGGCTTCCTATCGCTTCCTGTCAGTCTGGAGCCTTAGGTCTTCGCTCCACCTTCTCCCAAGTACCAAATGGACTAGCCGAGCCCGTTTTCAACACAGACAGAGTTAGGAAGTGTAAAATATTAGTTAATCCATGATCTTAGTGCGAATGGGGGAAGGTGAGCTGGATGAAGGGTGGTTTATGTCAGTTGACAAATAGGATGCTTTTTCCCCCCACCGATTACACCCCTGTCCTTGCGATTTCTCACACAGCTCGAGTGATTAAACGTAACGACGTGGCAATCTTGTTCCCTCTGCGTTCGTTCCTCAAAGCGGGAGTCAGTCAGCAGAGGATAAATAATCCTGACTTCAGACACTGTCATGCCCACTCCTCTGAATTTTTTTTTTCCCCTCTTCCCTTTTTCTCCTGCAGATGTTGACGAGTGCCAGGTCCACAACGGGGGCTGCCAGCACAGGTGTGTGAACACCCTTGGCTCTTACTATTGTGAATGCAAGCCAGGCTTTCGCCTGCACACAGACGGCAGGACCTGCATTGGTGAGTCACCGTTTTAAAATTTCTTGAGAACCTCTAATTCTTCGTGGCCTCTTCCTACCTGTAAGTAGGTGGCATCGTACGAAAGGTGCTCACGCGGGTTTGCCTGCTCGCAGCCGCCCTCTCCGCAGGGGAGTTGCGACGATGGGGATGGACTGCGTGTTCCTTTGTTTCTCAGCATCCCGGTAGCCTTCCCTAACAAGTTTCAATTACCGGGTCCATAACATTTGCTGTTCTTCGGCGTGGACACATACAGTTTTGACTTCTTTGCAGTTCCTTAGTTTATTCTGCTTCAGGAGAAGTAACTCTCAGTGCTTTGGTACTTCTGCTTTTGATACGCGGTGTGCCAGATACGGCGTTTCCAGCACTAATACAGAAACTAGATTGTGAGAAGGTTCAAGTCAGTCTTCATTTTTACCTCAACTGTTTTTCTAGTCCACACGGGAGGCACTAAGTGTGACAGACAAGTGAAAATAAGCAGGGCTCCGTGGAGCCGTGGCCGTAATAATCCCAAAACCCTCTTCCCTGGGATGTTGGTCATGGGTCTGCTTGGACAGTGAGTGTCCAGACGTGACAGTTCAGATGCTGTTGATTCCTGGGACAATTTCTTGAATTCCTGTTGTTTGCCTGCCCCAAACTAGAGGTTCAGAGATACCGGGGTGGAGCTTGGAGTTTGCCTTCCAGCATCTGCTGCTGCTGTTGTTTTTATTAAACCACTTCTCCCTCGCAGCTTTATTTGCCACATTTTTCCTTTTTTTTTTTTTTTTGAGGGATATTTTCATACAAGTGGAAAGAATTCCTGGGCAATGGTGTTACAAAGGCCATTTGCTGCTTTTTTTCTCAGAATATAGTCATGCTCCAGAGTTTGCTAAAAACAACTGTGTGAGCCTGGGTGTTCCAGTTGGGACTGGTGACCTGAGCAGAAAAAAAGCCACCAAAGGAAGTGGTGCCCACCTTGCCTAGAGCAGCACAAACCGCCCCACTGCGGGAGCACGCTCACGAGCGCAGCGAGACACACGCTGAAGGGGCAAGTTCACCACGTGCCCTTTGTTTTGCTGGAAAAATCCAGAAGCAAAGGGATCGCAAATAAAGCCAAAAGCTGGGAATGACTGGCGGGGAATGGCAGTGCTGCTCCAGCACTGAACACGTAAACTGGTGGTGGTGGCTCTGCCTTGCTGCTGTTTGCGTGTAAGTGTGCATGGGGTCTGTCAGCTACTAATTGTCTTGGTAACGGGGGGTTCTCTGGGGTGAACAGTGGCTCTGCCTTGTGGAGTAAAGTGTTAGACAAACTGAGAGGGGGAGAGCGCTCAGTGGGGTCAGTCCCAGAAGGGGAAACAACGTCCAGAGAAAGTATAAAAGGGATCACTATAGGGAGGGTTCTCCTGTCTAAAAGCGATTTCCATCTCTGCTTTCGTTCTTGGGGTTCACCCGCTCGCGTGGCTGCGACGGGCAGAGCCTTTGTGGCGGGACCGGGACAGGCAGGGCTGCCCTGCTCCGCGCCGCTCGCGCTGGCCGCCGCAAACCTGCTTCGCATTAAACTTCTGAGCAAGTATTTGCCATAATGTGCAGCGTTGGAATTCATCTGCCAGAATTAAGGGGTCTCTGTTGATGAAACCTGATCTACTACGGGAGTAACTTGGGCAGTTTGTGGAAGCTCTGGGGAGCGGAGCTGGCAGGATCCGCCGGTAGTTCAGCGGTGCCTCTACCCCTGTGATCCACAAAGTCCAGGGGAAGGCAGATGCAGACCAGGCAGAGCGAGGAAAAAGCTCTTGCTACATAATTGTCCAGTGCTGCTTCTAAAATAACAACAGAGCAGCAGACCTAAAAAAAATCTGACTTTCTCACTTCAGAACTGATAGCTTTTGTTCTTTACGCTTTTGTGACAGAAATGAGCATACACGTGGATGTGTATCACGCCTTCTGGACTAACCTCTTAAGCCGGTTGTGTGGAGGGATGGAAGTAAACAGCTTTTTCTTGTAAGAGCTCAGAACAGGGCACAGACTGTGGGGTTGCTCCTGGCTGCCCTCCGCATACCCGGGGGTGTGAGGTCACCTTGTGCCACGGGTGCCCCTGTGCCGCAGGTGCCCTGTTTGGTGCTCGTTGCCTGGTGCCCAGCTTTCTGCCCCGCTGGATTCCCCACGGTTCTTGGTGCTGGAGCCCTGCAGCTCTCCTCCCTGCACCTGCCAGGAGCTTGGTGTGACGGGCTTTGAGTTTACACAGCTCCGATCCACGTGAATACGGGCTCTTTGTGCCCTGGAACGAGCCCACCCCGCCGCAGAGGGAAGCACCTCGGCTGGTGGCAATGGGGAGGCCACTGAGGGAGGGGACGCTCTCGCCCCGGGTCTGGTCCGTGCATGGGACGTGCTCTCCGGTTCGTTGCCTTTTCCCCCACGCGGGCAGCGAGCCCACGCGCCCGGCAGCGCGTTCCCGCGGGTCACCTCGTGGTAATCCCAGGCCCCTGGGTGTGTGCTCGTTTTCTGTGGGGTTTTCACAAGTACATGCAAGTGGTTCTTTCCTTTAGTGCTCGGTCTACGTAAATATTTACACTCGAAGTCAGAGGCTTTGCTCCGACTTGATCTTGGAAATCACATGGTTTTTATTAAGGCAGCATTCTTGACAAGAGTTACCAGGCAGCGATCAGAGGGCGCAGGCAGCGTGCAGGCAGCAGCAGCGAAGGCAGGAGGCCTCACTCAGCACGCTCCCCCTTCGCACTTCAGTTCTCGTGTTTCAGGAGCGCTCTCCCGGCGCCGCTGGGGAAGGGGAAAGCGTTTTCTCTCCCTGAACGCCGAGCTTAAGGCCAGCTGTCAGAGGAAGGCAGAGCAGCACAGCTGAGGGGAGGAGAGCAGCATGAGCACCCACCAAGGCCACGGGGGTGCTGGGGACCCGTCACGGGGCGTCCCCAGAGCGGAGGAGCTCTCCTCGGAGGCTGTGGGAGGGCGGCGCAGAAAGGAGGCACAAAAACCTCCCGTGGTGGGGAAAATGAGGTTGGTGATCGTCGATTTGTGGCCGACCACAGCAACGCCGGTTGTGGTGTGCAGCAGAACTGGAGCCGCAGCACGAGTCTTTGGGCGAGCAACCTCTGTCACAAGGAACAGAGCGGAGAGGTCGCGGTGCCGGGCAGCTGCTTTCTCGGGCTGAAGGTAGCCAGAGGTGGTGGGTTTTGCTCAGGAGAGCCTGAGCCACGTTCCTTCACTCCTGTGAAGTTTCAGGTACTGATTTGACTCCAACAAAGTTTTTGTTTTGTTTTTTTTTTCCCTGTGTGGTTCCGAGGGATTAGGTTAACTGATAAAGGCTGTGTCTCTCTTCAAGTGGGGACATCCTCTGGTTTTGCTGGGCAGGCAAGATTTAGTGCTGCTAAAACAGAAAAAAAAAAGATGCTGCTAAATAAAAGAAATAAGGTAGGGATAAAGAGAACTGGAGACAGTGAGACTCTCCCATCCAATCCCCTCTGCTCTGGCGCTGCCCTGCCCTTAGGGAGGGGGAAGTTGCTGACGGTGATCTGAGCCGGGGCTGCGCTGCGTTGAGCTGGGTCGAGCACAGAGATGGGCTTTAGGCGCTGGGTCGAGCACAGAGATGGGCTTTAGGCGCTGGGTTGAGCTGGGTCGAGCACGGAGATGAACTTTAGGAAGCTGCTGGCAGCCCCAGTGAGCAGCAGCCCAGGCCAGAAAGCACTTTGGAGAGAGGAAAAGACTATTGCCATGAAGTTTCTAGTTAAGGTCTGTAAAACCATGGATCTAATTCTTTAAATGTTTTCTAATCCCCACAAAGCCCCCAAATGCTTCAATTAATCATCAGCCCTGCCTGGGCGCTGCAGAATTCCCCTGCGGAGGCCGGTGGTTGTTAACCCCAGGAGGGCAGGACTGGGCGAGCAGCTCAGCTCCTGGGGCTGGGCTCGGGGTGGTCAGTCCTTCTCCACCCTCTGGCTGAACTATTATCCCAAGCTTGCGGTGGAAAGTCGCAGCCTATTTTATTCCTGAAGGCATCAAAGAACTGGAAAACAGATAAAATCTTTTGCTACTTTCTCTTGGTGGCTTTGCAGCCTTGGTAGTTGTTCGCACCTTTGTGCTTGGTGTTGCAGATGATAAAGTCAGGCACAAGGCGGGGGAAAAATCAGCAGAAGTTTTCAGAAGTTACTTCAGGCCCCTTTAGGAGCAATTTCCTATGGAGCGTGTGGCAGTTCTGTGTGAGCAGCTGTTTAATCAGCACTTGTGTTTTGGAGGATCGGAAGAGACGTTTTGCCTTTAACAGCATTTTTCGTTGGGGGTGTTGGTACCTTTTACAGCCCAAGCAGAGCTTGGCTCTAGGCACAGCCCAACAGGGGATTCTTAAATTTTCTCTTTGACATTGCCTGGAGAATGAAGGGCGGTTGTGGACAGCAGACTCCCAGTGTCCCCTCGTGCTCCCACCTCCTTCACTAGAGCTACGTCTGCCCTTACTGGTGGGAGCGAGGGGCTCCGGCGGCCTCGCTGTGGTTCTGGTGGCACAGGAGTGGAACAAAAGCTGCTCTTGGCCAAGGCCAAGCTCTCAGCCCAGGGCTGAGGTGTGAGGAAGCCGCAGAGTCAGGAGCCTGCATGACCGAGGCAGCTCCCCGGGGTGGGCTCGTACC
The DNA here is from genome assembly GCF_003259725.1 of Athene cunicularia. NCBI lineage: Eukaryota > Metazoa > Chordata > Aves > Strigiformes > Strigidae > Athene > Athene cunicularia. The sequence continues at coordinate 8,114,472 of NW_020799127.1, read as the reverse complement.
TGGAGCCTCTCTGATGGCTGCGGCTCGGCAGAGCATCGAAAAATGGCCCAAACCACCTTCCCGCATCCCACTGAGTCTGTCAGCAGCTCTTGTCCGTGCTTCAGGTGATCTGCAGCTCAGTTGTGCAAGATTCTTTTATTGTGTCTTCGTTGGTCAAATACAGCAAGTCACTGGTGATTTTAATACAGAAGGGAGGGAGGAAAAAGAGCAAACATTTCCACTGAAAGTGAAACAGAACAAAAAGAGTCATTGGCCGTCCTGAAATTACCTCTTTCTTTATCAGAACCACATGGGCAGGAGGCAGGAAGCTGACATCTTCAGGTCCTTCTCCACTGCTTCAGCGGAGGGATGAAATCCAGTCCAGGAAAAGAATTTAATCTGAGCCAATTGCTTTTGTTGGCCTGCAGCGTAGAGAGATGGTCTGTATTAACACACAACATGTTTCTGGAAATTGTCTGAGGTTAGAATAAATCAGTTTGGGATTACATGATGTAGCCCTAGTTGTATTAAGAGTACTTCAGACGAAGAACTCTCAAATGTAGGAGCGATTTATAAAGTGAACAGAAGGACTGGGCCGTGAAACCTTGTGTGGGTTTGAACCGTGCACAGGGGGAAATCGTCCCTAGGTACTCTGTGGGGGGTTTCGGTTTGCGCGTCGTACAGGCAGCTCGCAGGACTTAGAGCACCTGCCCTTTCCTTTGGCCGCTGCCCTATTCTCAGCCGTTGCTTGGGACCGGTGGGTTTGCGTGAGGCTGCAAAAGGGAACGTCAGGCTCAGTCCTAGCGAGAGCTGCTCATGGTTTCTTTTCAAGTATTGCCTCACTGCTTCCCATGGCAAATTGCTCGGATCAGAAGGAAAGGTGCTAGGGATGGAAAGGGGAGCGGTTAGAGCGGAGGAGCCCCGAGCAAACCAAGGGAAGCGTTACCACCACTCCAGGCCCGCCCGGCAGCTCCACACACGGGCGAGGGAGCGGGCAGCGGTGACATGAACGGCCCCGGGCTGGGCGAGGGGCACTGCTCGGCTCCCAGGAGGTCACCGAGTAGCGACAGGGGCCGAGTTCAGCTCTTCCCAGTTCGTGAAGGTCAGCCGGAGGCTGCAGAGCTCGGGCAGCTCAGTTTTAAATCAGCTCCTCTGTCAGGCTGCTACTTTGCTCGCAGACCCGCTTCCCGCACGCAACCAGTAGTAAGAACGTTCTTTTCATCCCTTTTTATCCATTTCCTGGGCCCGAGAGGGTCACAGCCTAGGAGCAAGCATCTCTCAGCAGCACTGCAATCCCTTCAGACAGAGGGGATGGAAGTAACATCCCTCTCGCAGACGATGAAATATCATCTGTGGAAAATCTGTCTGAGCTTTAATTACAAAAATCTGTGTGGTGTACAAGATGACACTGGATTTGGCAACGTTGTCACAGAAATGTTGAGCTAGGGAAAGCATCTGGGAATGGAAATATTTTTAGAGTGGTTCTGTAAACAGAAAAAAAAAAAGAAAAAAGCAGTAATTAAAACAAGGCCAGCAGCGAGGTCTACTGGCTGTAACTCTGCGAGAAGCCAGCTAAGGAGAGCCAGAATTAGAAGGCCCTTGCTTTGATGGAAAGACACCCAAACCAGTTTTAACACATTCCTTTTGTTTTGCCTTCTTATTCCCGATTCCTAAATTGAATCAGTTTGCATCGGAGCAAAACTGCCGTGCTGCACGAGCAGGGTGGGTGGCTCGGCGGGCCGCGGTGGCTTTGCCGGTTTCGCGGCGCGTGCCCTCAGGACACCAGCTGCTTCCCCCCGACCCGAGCAGGAGCATCCTGGCAGAGAAGGGCTCCTGCTTCCCATCGCCGCCGAGGTCTGGAGCGTCCCGGGACGATGGCTGGGACAGCCGCGTGCGCCGGCCCCTTCCTCCTTGTGTGCAGTCACAGGACTGGGGGGCTCGGAGGGGTTTTTAGCCCTGAGGGGGATGCTGCTAGCGAGTAGGCTGTGCCGAAGGGAACACCAGAGGGAAGAAAACGCTCGGCAAGACCCCTGCGCTCTCACCGCGTCCCCTTTCACATGTCCCTAGCTGTCCACAACCTGTGCCGGGGACGAGCTGCTCAGGCGGTTCCAGCGCTCTTGGCCGCGGGGGCCTCGCTGGAGCAGCACCGCGTGTCCTTTTAGTCAGTGCCCGTCCCCTGCCCGAGCTGCTCATGGTGGCCGAGCGTTGCCGCGTCCCGCTTGGGAGCAGGTTTTGCCGTTGCAAAGCTCCGTCGGTACCCGGCTCCGGCGGGGTGCGTTCGGTGCCTCAGCGCCACTCGGTGCGCCCAGAGAGACGCGCTGGTGGGCTTGGGTGTAGAAACAGGCGCTTTGTATCCAACACTGCGGGATTTCTGTCCGCTTAAATTTTGTGTGGTAAAGAAGGACCCGCGCTATAGGTGTTTCCACTCTGAAAAGTCGTCTTGCGGAGGTATGCGAGGAGGGCGGTTACTTAGGGTGCGAATTCATACAGATAGCTGCACGCTGGGAGGTTATTTCAGACGTACAACGCGTTGGCTTGTTACACATTGGCCCCGTGCTTTTCCCAGATGAAGGAATGTTTTGGCAGGCATTAGCATTGTTTTACTACTTTTTTTTTTTTTTAAAAAAAAAAACAACAAAACACTCCAACAAGCACGTTATTTATGGGCATTTTTAAATAAATGTTATTAAACACTTTTAATATATCAGACTGTTTTAAAATGACCACCCATCTCTGCTGAAGCCTGACCCATAACTTTTCAGGAACGTTGAGTATTTCTGTTGTTTCCTTCCAAAGGGATTAAAGGAAATGTCAGCAGCACAACTAGCATAAACTGGTACTGCTTGCTCCAGCCGTATGTTGTGTATGGCAGCGCTTCGACCCTGTTAAGTCACTTTTATTCCCTCAGATATTGTTTAGTTAATTAGAGGCACACAAGGGAAAGTTAGCTTTTAAAAGTTTGAAATGAGAGCGCTCCTCAGCAATGAGTCAAGGCATATTTTCTGCAGGGGAACTGTTCGCAGAAAAAAATTTAAAATACACCGTTTTGCCTTTAATTTTCCTTCTGTGCCAAGTGTTTGATTTTCACTAATACATGAGAGAGGCTTAATCGAATTATTTTCAGGACTTTGTCTATAGAAAAGGCTTCTGGGCGCTGGGACGAGGCGCTGGCACCCGACTGTCCCTCGTCCGTGTGCCCAGGCTCACCGCCTTCGCAAACTCTCGAGGTTGCTGGGGGCACCTCGATTACCTGAAGTGTTAGTTTGTGGGGCGATGTTTTTCATTAGAGATCTTTTCAGTTTCCTCATAAGATTCCTCAGGGTCAGCACATAAGTTCATTCTGGAGCTTTGAGAAAAAAGGTCAGAAACGTGCGAGACCACAGCTCATCGCGTCCATTCTGCCTGTGGAAACCAGGTCCGTGGGGGGGGGGGTTTGCCCGTGTCGCACCCACACAGCTTCGACGTGCAGCGTGTCGTGTGTTTCATGCACATCCCTGTTCCCTAAGAGGAAGAACAGACTTTAAAAGCCACTTTCCTGACTCCCCTAAGGGACACCTCCCGTTGGAGCAGTCTCCGTTAGAGATGCTCACCAATCTAAGGAGGGGGTGGGTAACTCAGGAGACACGCAGTGGTCTAAGAGGAGACTTCCATCACTTTGGAGGCGTGTAATTGCCCCAAGATGGCTTATCGACCAGAGTCTGTGAGAATCCTGCTCCCGAAGGTCCTTCCCTGCTTTGTTTTCTGGCTCAGATCTCTGCTGGATCCAAGGTCAGCGGTCCTGGGTAGCTGCAGCCTAGTGAAAATAAGCGGGCAAGCTCTGCCCAGTTGCTGGCTGCAAGGTGCCCACGTCTCCAGTTAAACATCACGCTTCCGTTGCTTATCCTGCCGAGAAGCCCCAGGTTATAACCACAGAGAGGGGGAGGAGAGGGCTATTTTAAGGCTGATTAATGATAGCGAGCCTGCAAAGAGAAGATAGCCCACATGTTCCGTCATAAGATCTGTTTTCTGCCGTAGCCTAGGCAAAACCTTCTGTTTTCTGACTGTTTGGAATCCTTTGGGCAGGAAAGCGCCTTGCGCAAGGCCACACAGAAACGCTGTGGCACGCCAGGAACACCAGTCAGGAATATCAGTTCCCAGTCCCGCCTGCACTGGGGATGAAATCCCAGCTCCCGCAGCGTCCCCTCCCCGCGCGCCCCGGCCCAGCCGCCCCGCTGGCGCGGTTCCTCGCGGCGTGGACGAGCAGACGCGCCCGAACTCCCGCAGAGATGGCCCGGGGGGTGCTGCACCCCATCGGACTGCCGTCTGCGTCTCAAAACAGTTTTCCTTCAAAGTTCCCAGGAGAACTGATAGTTCCTGCTGGTCCTTGCCTTGTTTAATCGGTGTCGTTTGCATGGATGGAGCCAGAAAGTTTGTTTTCCGTTTCATTTTGTTACAGGGACACCCGAGTACGCCTGAGCGCAGCTCGGAGCAGTAATTAAGCAGAACTAGCTGTGGCGTTGCACCTGTGTCTTTGAACAAATTTATGAGAATTCCAGCAATAACGCACTGCGAGAAGCCTGCCTGCCACCACGGGCACCCTTCGGGGCGCTGACAACCAGCACCAGCTTCCCTCCTGCCTAATACTCTGGAGAACCTTGCCCAGACCCCCCCCGGCTGGGTCTCCCCTCCCAGGAGAGCTGCTGGGATCTCTTGGTGTAGAAAAGAGCGAGTTTAAGCGGCTACCTGACCCCGCTGAGCCGATCTTACCTTTAAAGAAGAGGGTCCTGTCTCGGGGGGGGGCTGCCCACGGTCCCTCTCTGGCGCACACAGAGTTTTGAGCAGCAGCTCACACCTCGCACGCTTTAGCACAGGTCGAATACGCCCCGATTTGAAATCCTCCTTAGCAGGGCTCGGCGTAAGCATCTGCGATTCGCCCTGCGCCCGTGCAAGAGGCTCGTCCCGCTGCCGTTACTTTTGTGCTGAGCTGTCCCTTTGCCCCGCAGCTGTGAACTCGTGTGCCCTGAACAACGGCGGCTGCGAACACGACTGCGTGCAGGTGACGCTGGCGCAGCACCGCTGCCAGTGCCGGCACAACTACCAGCTGCGGGCAGACGGGAAACGCTGCGCCTGTGAGTCCCCCGAGCGCGGGGCTGGGGGGGGGCCAGAGCTGCGCTTTGGCCTTTTTGTCCGGGGCAGGTGAGAGTTGGGAGGGCGGGGAGCGCGTACTTGCACGCTCAGATGTCGGCTAGATCTGACTGGGGTGTTGCTCACCAACAAAACGCTACGTTTTGTGTTGTCGTGGACATACCCTGCAGCTTGTTCTGAAGGCCCGGGAGGGCTGAAGGAGCGTAGCCAACAAATATGAAATTGTATGAAGGCGCACGCCTCCGGGAAAGTCAAGGAACAGCAGCGTGTCGCAGCAGGACGGGATCGTCTCCCTCTGCTTACAGACAGCTTTCTGGCTGACCAGCTCCCGGCTGCAGGATGGAGAGAAGCTGAAGGGGATACAGAGCAGAAGTTTAATCTTCTCCTTCGTAGCAGCTGGCATTCAAGAAGTGGGAGGAGGGAGGTCTCTAGCTGTGAAGCTGCTAAGGGAAAAGGAACGACTCGGGTATTAAGAATGCAGCAGTCAGTCGGGTTCTGTAGTGTCTGCCCGGGTGCTGGAGCAGGTCGGAGGTTGCCAAACCCCTCGGTGGGAGCACTGGAAGGCAACTTGCCCAGCACTTGCCCTAATCTCTGCAGGGGGACATGCCCGGGCCAAGCTTCTGCTGGGAAGCTCCGCTCAGGTTAGCGCCTGCCTTCTGCGGGCTCTCGCACCCCGACAGTCCTCCTGCCTGGGTGCAGCAGGGAACAGGGAGCAGAGGCTTGCTGTCTGGTGCAGAAGGGTTTTTCATGGACTGCAGATTTTTTTGCCAGGCCTGACTGCTTGAGGCTCTGTTCTCCCACGAGCAGGACCCGGGGGTAGCATGAAACAAGCCCGTGTCTTCTGCTCTGACCCGCAGTGAGGAACCCCTGCGGCGAGAGGAACGGGGGCTGCATGCACCAGTGCCACAGCCACGGCGGGACGGCCCGCTGCCAGTGCCACCCCGGGTACCGCCTGGCGCCCGACGGCAAGGCCTGCCAAGGTGAGCTCCCCCCGGCAGGGAGACCTCTGCGGGGAACCCACGCTCCGCCTCGGAGCCGTCGGTGCTGGTGAACGGGACAGGGGGATGCGAGCGCTCGGCCGACGCCGCTCCCAGGGCCCTGCGCGGGGGGCTGGAGCGGCACTCAAGCTCCATGAGATCCAATTTCCTGGGAAGCTTTACGGTAGTTCTGAACTCTTCACTCTGTTTCTTTGTCGGTCTGGACCCCCAGGGAAGAATTCAGGGTGCAAGAAACCAGTGAAAAACCTGTAGATCGTAACAACTGCCCCTTTGAAAGGATGTTTGTGGCTCATCCTGCTTTGCTGACCGATCGCTCATCTCTTGCAGACGTGAACGAGTGCCTGACGGGACAAGCCCGGTGTGCCCACCAGTGTCTTAACACTCGCGGGTCCTTTAAGTGCACCTGTAACCCGGGCTACGAGCTGGGGGCAGACAGCAAGCAGTGCTACCGTGAGTACCTGCCGCACGCTGGGCCCGTCTCCGGCGGGGTCGCTTCTGCAGGCAAGTGTTTGTGCACGGGCCGGCCTCTCTGAGTCCGCGGCACCAGGTCACAGCAAGCTTGGCTGAAGAATTTCACGAGCGGGTTTGGGGCTGTTTGCTCTCCCACCAAGATAAAAATCTTTGTCTGATCTTTAAAGTTACCGTGAAGCGACTTTTGCTGGTTTAGACAATTTATTTGGGGCCAGGTTTTATTTACCAATAATTTCATTTTGGCCAAGTTCTGTTCTTGGGGACGTCACTGGGTGAGTTCAGTCAGCTGCAGATGTGTAACTGAAGGAGGAATCGAGCTAGTGAAGTGATCACATCTGCTCCCCTCAGGAAGAAATAAACACTATTGTGCAAGAACGAGCCCGATTGTCCGTAGGTCTTTGCTCAGCTCTTACACAGCAGCAGGACAGTCCAAAGCAGAGCGCTCAGCATTTGGCACTACCAGCCCCCTTCTACATGAAGCCACCCCGGCAGCCCAGTGCTGGCAGCTGGTGTTACTGGAAGCCGTGATGCTCCACCCGCGCAGCTCTCGCTGGGAGCCTGCCAAGGGTACTGGGCTGAGGCTTTGCAGACCAGAAATGGGTCTTGAAAGGCATCAGACAGAGCGATGTGAGGACTGGGGGCAATGCTATCGAAGAGCCTAAGCGTGTGCACACCTTGCTTCCTAGGAAGAGGGTTTCATCTCACACCGCGTATTCTGCAAAATAACATCCCATAGCTCAGTTTCACAAGCAACTGCACGTTTGCCTTCAGCTGCTGGGGTGAAGCTGCACGATAGCCAGGAAGGCTTACAGAGGGTTGGATGAGGAAGCCGGGTCTGTGCCTAATAAACCTTAGCTAACTCCTCACCTAGCACTGCGACCGGGCAGCAGGGAGGATTGCCCTCTGTGGCTTCAGCTGACCAACCCACAGGTCACAAAAAGCTTAATTTTATTGCTCCTCAAGTGTTGGTTTTCCAGGCGGCCCCTGGTAAGAGATGCCAGCCCTGGAGCGTCACTTCTGACAGCGGGGACAGTGGAGGCACAAGCCCCACCCATGTTCTGACACGGCCTCTCCAGTTGTGGTGACTCAGTGCCAGATCCACAGACCGTATCTCGACTTCGGTGCCAACTGTAGCATTAAGCAGCCTTCTTGTATGAGAAGTGTTTCTCCCTGCCCCTTCTAGCCCATTTCTTCTATGCAAAACCCCAGTTGTTCCTGCATTAATAAGAGGAGAAAAGACAGAGGGACCATATTCATGTTGTGAAATCTGGTCTTCCACCACGGCACAGCTTTTGGTTTTGACTTGGGCAGATCCCTTGGGAAGCATCAAGCTGCCCTTCTCTCACCCTCCTTGGGGCTGAACACACTAAGAACACAAAAATGTTCTTGAAGGCAGAAATTGTTTGCCTGAGGTTCAGGACTGACTCAAAGCTCCATGGTACAAGTTCCTTTTAGTTTAAGAAAGCTTAATTAACTAGCCTGAAGTTAACATAAACCTTGCCAAACTAAGATGTATGGCTGCTACTGATGTTTGCACCCACCATTTTTGACACGTCAGTAACTAACGCTTCCCGCTGTAGGCATCCGGATGTTTCTGTAGTTAGCTGTAGTCTGCTGCTCCCATTTCTAGCTGGCATCAGAACAGCTCTGCACTTACAAAGACTGAGCCAACTTTTGGTTGGCAGCACACACTGCAGCTTGTCAGGAATGGGAGCAGCTCTGTCTGCAGTCTGGTTCATCTCAGAGATTGTCCAGAGCCCGCTCCACAGCTCTGTCCCTAGGAGGCTACACGGGGCGTTGCCTGGGATCCATCGGTTTATTTTCCTACATCACTTCCCAGCCCAGCGGTGGCCTCTGTGCAAAACTATTTTCAATCCTTTCCCCGCTGCAGATCGCTCTCCTCCTCAGCAGGGCTGTGCACGCAAAACCACGCGGGCAAGGAGCTGGGCTGGAAGGGGCTGGCTCGAGCCCGGCACCGAGGGAAGGCACGGGCCAGCCAGCACGTAGAGATCCTAACCAGTGTGCCTCTTCCAGGGATAGAAATGGAGATCGTGAACAGCTGCGAAGCCAACAACGGCGGCTGCTCCCATACGTGCCACCACACCAGCTCCGGCCCAGTCTGTACCTGTAACTTCGGCTATCGGCTGGAAGAGGACCGGAAGACGTGCACGGGTAAGGGGAGGGAAAAGGTACAAACCTTGTTCTCGCAAGCACGCAAGGTAACAAGGAGGATCTCCACGTGGGGAGTACCAGGTGTACGTGCAGTAGCCACTGTGCTACGCTGGCCACTGGCAACCACGTGCGTACGCACTACGAACAGGTTAGCAAGGCCAGAAACAGGTGCAAAGTCAAAGGAGGTGAGAGATTGCTCCGCTTGCAGCCATCCTCAAACCTCCCCTCAAGACCTCCTGGGACAGCAAACACTGACCTCAGGACTAGCTTTTCCCTGCTGAAACCGATCTAAAGCGGCATTGCCAGGTGCAGACTCTAATCCCGCATGGTGTAAGCCTAGGTCTAGAAGGGATGATGCTCGAGGTGTAGCGTCCGGCCTGTTACCTCAAAGGAAGCAGCGATGTAATTCGAGTAAATGAGCGATGTGCAAGAGTCACTAGCTCCAAGGCAAGTGTGGATCAACCCAGCTGGTTCTAGCAAGTGTGTGTTAAAGGAGAGGTCGGGGGGAGCTGCACCTCGAGCTCTGTACACGATATAAAGGTGAGCACGTTGGACCGCATTACGCTGAGCCCCTCGCAGGGAATACCCTGGTCAGAAGCCCGCGGCGGGGCTCCCAGCCAGGCTTTTACAGCCCCACTGTGCCGGGCTGGGGGCTGCTCCCGTGCTCGTGGCGGGGCACAGCCAGGCTGGGTGGGTGCCTCCAGCTGGTCCCCAGGTGCCGCAGGTCCTGGGGCCCTACCTGCGGGTTCGCTGAGGGTCTGTGCCTCAGCGCAGTGAGTCTACTGAAAGACTTCTCTTCCTATAAAACCAGCGAAGAGGAGGTTGTTAGCAAAGAGTAACGGTGTTTGGTGATGCAGAACAGTACTGACATGTTTCCACGCAGCGCAGAGTTGCAGTTCTCATTACTCAGGAAATAATTCTTGAATTTGTTCTTTGTGCAGTACCACCTTCTTCCTGCAGTTCAGGGAGCACGTCTGTGCAGGGCATCTGTTCAGGACAGACACAGACACACTCCTTGGGCTGTCACGGGTACCCTGGGCAGAGGGGGGCAGTTCCTCTGCCAGAGAGGAATCCCAAATCCCCAGACATTTGCTTTCCTCCATGGCTCTGAGGAAGCAGCAGGAGCTGTCTCTGTACCACACTGGAGAAAAAAAAAAAAACAGGACCTGAACTGCTCTGCCCTAGGAGAACATTTGTCCCACACCACAAAGCCCAGCAGCGCTGTTCGTTTTCCTACCAGACACCTCCTTGGTCCAGCCTCCCCTGGTGGTAGGGGGATGCTCCACAAACCCCCCTACTACACGGGCACCGTGGTAATTGCACTTCATAGTGATCAACACAAGTCCCATGAGTACCATTGAAGTGCAAAGCTGCAGGAGCTCTAGATCCATCCGTCAGAGACATCACTCGGGGACCGTTTGAAGGGCCCGTGCAGTTCTCAGCCGTCTCTGAACTCGACATCAGCATTTGTAACAGGGTGAATCAGAAAGCAAGAGCCAGTATTACAGCTGGAACGGCCCTTTTTGTAAGCACACGAAACCTTTGAGAACACTCTGGAACTGAAAAAATCACAGTTAACTTCCCGCAGGCCTCTAGGATTCAGGATCCCTTCCTTGGCTGAGGATGATCTATGAGCGTAAAGCTCACTCACTCCGAGAGGCAAACACAAATACTAGCTCAGCGCTTGGCAGGCAGATCAATAGAAGCTTCCCAGAACGAGTCACGGAGCAACTTTAACGAGCAGCGTCACCACCGCAAAGCTGGACGTGCATTAACACCTGGTGCCCTTTGGTTTTTATTTAGATATCAACGAATGTGACGGTGGTTCTCACTGTTGTCAGCAAGACTGTTACAATTACCCTGGAGGCTACGAGTGCGCCTGCTACGCGGGATACAGGCTCAGCACGGATGGCTGTGGGTGTGACGGTAAGCAGAAACATCTAGCTGGACTCTGCGAGGAAGCCAGCAGCGCGGCCGTCCTCAGCCTCGCAGCGCGGCGAGGGAGCGGGTCCCTCGTGCCCTGGCTTTCCGTGTTTTGTCAGCCTCCTCAGTCTGCGTAGCGTTCAGGCGACTCAGCTATTCTAACCCACGTGCTAGTCCAGCACAACGGGAGAGCGGCAAGGGGGCTTTTTGAATTCAAACCAGGATAGCTCACAGTGAGCTGGTCCAAGCCTGACTCCGTTCCTTCACAGAAATCATTTTATGTTTGACCCCAAAGGCCAACGTTGCCCATCATTTTTACCCAAGAGATACAGGCAGATAAAACTGTCTGTATAAGATTCAGCTATAACAGTGACTAAGCTGAGCTTTTAATAGAGAGAGCAAGAAATTGTCCTACCTGGGTTCAAACAGACAGGCATTTCTTCCAGTTTCTCCCAGCTCATACCAGTTTTCCTGTCAGCTGTCTGGTGAATCGCCTTCTCAGCACAGAGAACGTGGGGCTTCTCTCCTCCAACGGAGCTGTTCTCACTACCACAGCTCCCCAATAACATTCCACAGGTGTAAAGCCAAGCTTAACCCCCCGCTTCCTACACAACTAGTGACAGATGTGAACCGAAACCCAGGACGTGGCCCCTCGAAACCCAGGGGTCGCCGAATCACTTGGGCACTCAATTTTTGGCATCGGGTGGGTTCACTGAGGTGGCAGAGGGACAGAAATATATCAGGGCCCCGCGCTGTGCAGAGGGCTGCTCCCAGCACGCTGCAGCATCCTGTGTCTCGTAGATGTGGACGAGTGCTCTGCGAGTAACGCTGGATGCGAACACACCTGCCAGAACCAGCCTGGGTCTTTCCAGTGTGGCTGCGAGATTGGGTACAAGCTGGAGGAGGACCGAAGGAGCTGCAGCTGTAAGTGCCGGGCCTGTGCTCTGGGCAGTTGAGTGGCGGGCTGCCGGCCCAGGTGGGACTAGCACGGGCTGGAGCTCATTAGCCCCGCACGTCACCTTCTCCAGCTTTTTCACAGCACTTACTGTGGTGGGAATGACTCGTGTCACTAGTGGAAAGCTTTCCCCCGGGGGGGCCAGTCCTGTTCCAGCCTGTTACACACTTCCAAAGAAGCGCAGGGGGTTTTGGCACAGCGACGCTTGCAGTAGTCTGCAGTGACGACTCCACTTTAACCAGAGAACCAGAAACCTTTCCCCAGTCACCAGCCTCTGCAGTTTTTCCTTACAAGAAGTCATGGTTTTATCTTTTTCAAGGGCAGCGTCTTTCTGCCAGCACCAAGCACTCTGTTACCTACCTCACTCGCTCAGCAGGGCGGCCAACATCCCCCTCTCCACCCAGTGACCCCCGGCAGCATGGCCCGGGTCCCCCCAAACGGCTTTCTGAGGCCTGGACCCAGAAGAGCAGCACTCAGCACCCCCCCACTCTGGGAAAGCATCGGAGCCTGCTTCTGCCAGGGGCTCTGCCTGCCTCCCAGGGTGCCAGCAATGAGCTCGATCACCTGGGCTTTAAGCCTTGCCTACCCGCAAGTGAAGGAAACCTGTAGCTCTGCCTGTCAATACCCTTTCCAAAGGGAGAACCGAGCTGAAATGCATTGCCTACTTTTGTTAAATGAGCAGTCCGGTTTAATTTTCAAAAAAATTATTAACTTACCAGAAAACTCAGAGAAGGTGAGTGGCTCTGGTCAGAAAAGCAGCAGGTGATGGGTTGAGTGCGAGCCCAGTTACCTGAGAAGCCAGAGCTGTCAAGGTTAAGATCAAAGCTTCTCCCATAGATCCTGGAGTCGCTCAGCTGCCCGTGCCCGTTCTAGCCAACACAAACATCAAACAAGTTGCAAAAGTTTTAGAGGTGTCAGAACAGAGTGGGAGATCAGTGGTGCAAACCAGATCCGATGCCCCAGCCCTGTACAGATATTTCTGGTTGCCCTTTTTCACTACAGAGGTTCTCTCCCACTATTCACCTCTCGGAGATCTTGCCTCTTTCCCGCTTTGACATTCTCATCTCCGTGTCTGCTTCCCCAGCTATCGAGGGCCCCGTGGAAGCTCTGGATGGTCAGCGCCCCGTTATCCGCCCGATCCCTCACGTTGCAATCCTGCGAGATGAATTTACGCAGCTCTTCAGCGACGACTATGAAGAAGAGGAGGAGGAGATGGAAGCAAGAGGAGAGCACACGCTTTCAGAAAAATTCGGTGGGCATTTTGCAGCACTGGTAAACGGCAGACTTCGCTTGGAAGTCTTCAGAACTAACCGGTGGTGCTGGGTTTGTTTCTGCGTGGTGAGCGTACCCCCAAGGTTGCCGAGCCCCTTGTCCGCGCGCGCAGAACCCGTTACACCACAGATGTGTTGAGCTTTGCCGCAGCCTGCGGACGGGGAGGGGGTTCCTCTGCCCAAACCCTCGGAGGTGCCGAGGCAGCCCTGGGGGGGCTCCTCACCCGCAGCACCTTTCCTTGCAGTCTGCCTGGAGCACACCTTCGGCCCTGACTGCAGCCTGACCTGCGACGACTGCCAGAACGGAGCCACCTGCGATGCGGAGGAGAGCGGCTGCGACTGCCCGGCGGGCTGGGCCGGGCTCCTCTGCAACCAGAGTGAGTGGTGCCGGTGGCAGCGCCCGGCCAGGCCTGGCTGGCCATGGTGGCAGTGGCCACCGTGGCGGC
>NW_020799127.1:8099048-8101083 GCF_003259725.1 Athene cunicularia | reverse complement strand
GTTTGTTTTTTTTTTTTTTTTTTTTTTTCTCTAAAACATTTTCCTGTAGGGAAAAAGCAATAGCGTGTGGCGAGTGATGCTCCCCTGCCTGCGGAGGTGGCTCCTTTCACTTTCTCTCAACGTATTAGTAGAGCATTTGCCATAATTAGATAAATTACTATTATTACAGCCACCCCTGATGCTATAACATCTTCAACTCTTTTGTTGACCCATCCCAGTGTGAGTGTCTGTAACACATCCCTGCTCCGTCTGACTTGGCGGGTCACCTAGTCTGGTGCGGAAAAATATCATTTTAATAAGGAGAAGACGGTAAAGGGGATTCTTCACTCACAAACCAGTGCTCCCAGTAGCGTGCCTTGTCCTTGCACTGGAAGACCTTCGCGGTCCCTGTCCCTTACTCAGCAATGACCGCGGGCAGCCATCGGTGTGTCACTGGACGTTCAGTGGCAGACACGGAAAGGAAAGTCAAAATCTTCAGTGTTCAATGATAAATTTGCAGAACGGTGGAGGTGTGTTCTGCTGAAGAGAAACTGAAACGCTGAGAAGTTGTGACAGCAAGAGTTACCCAACGGAGGTGTCAGCTGCTGTCGGTATTTGTTGTTCCCTCCCAAAGAGTTAAACTCCGGGGGGACATAAGTCTAAAAACACAGCAAGAGTGAGACAGTAAGGGATTCAGACAAAATGACTTCAGAAAAATGTTTAGGAGCATATGGGAACTATTACTGCAGGAGACCGAAGCGGAATGTAAATGAATGCAAGAGATACCCCAACCTTTTTTTTTCTGTAGGAATGAGGTGATTGAGGGGTGCAGAGAAAAAACAGGAAGGTTAAGATTAAAATAAACAGTGAAGAACTGATCTGTTGTCCCAGGGTGGCATTTCCTCTGCTTAAACTGTCTCTTATCATACGGGAGGAGGCCTGTGCTGCCCGGGCAGATGCTGCCCGGGGCTTTCTGCCGACACGGTCTGCCTGCCATGTGCTTCTAATACGAGGATCTTTAGCATAACAGAGAAAGAACAATAATTTTATTCCCTTAATAGTGCAAATATCACTTTTATCAATAGGAATGGACTCTTGGATTACTTTCTCACACATGAAAAAATTGGCTTCTGCGAGCCCTGCGGGGTAGATTCTTGGCAGGGGCAGCGTCGCCGCTCCAGTCGAGCGCAGAGCTGGCCGTGCCCTCGGGGGTCCTCGTGCAGCGCAGCGGGTGACATGCTCTGTGACAGCGGGTGACACGCTCTGTGACAGCGGGTGACACACTCCTGACGGGGCGAGGACGGCCGGGCCGGCTGAGGAGGCAGCCCCTGAGCTGAGGCAGGGTCCGAGCGCTCCGGTCGCGATACGCAGCGCGTCGCTGGGCAGAAGCCTGGGTTCGCTGTGGGTGCTATACAGCTTTGAGTTTGGAATGGTTTTCCTCTCCTCGGCTGGAAATGAAACGACAGGTAGAAATTGGCTTGTGTTCCCAGAAAATCTCTCTCTATTACCAGGATGCCCTAAAGGATTTTTTGGGAAACAATGCAGGAAAAAGTGCAACTGTGCCAATCGGGGTCGTTGCCATCGGATTTACGGAGCCTGTCTGTGCGATCCGGGCCTGTACGGACGGTTCTGCCATTTAGGTATGCCCGTCCTCCGCCTTTTCACGAGAGATTCGTTATTCCCAGATTACAGCCCTTCTAGGTCCCGTCCCTGGGAAGGGCCAGCGCCGGGTGGCAGTGTCCACCCTTGCCCCACGTCGTTGAGCCCCGCGGGTCACTGACCGGCTCCTTCCCTCTGCCTCCAGTTTGCCCCAAGTGGGCGTTTGGCCCCGGCTGCTCCGAGGAGTGCCGCTGCGTGCAGCAGAACACGCAGGACTGCGACAAGAGGGACGGCTCCTGCCGATGCAAACCCGGCTACCGCGGCAAGCGCTGCGAGACGCGTGAGTTGCCGAGGAGTATTCGCGGAGCGTCTCCCTTTCCCCTCCTGCAGCCTCTTTCCCCCTCACCCGTTTTCTTGGAGAAAAGCTCGGCTCACTTTCCACCCCCCCCCCCCCCCC
>NW_020799127.1:8093307-8097951 GCF_003259725.1 Athene cunicularia | reverse complement strand
CCCGGCCCCCCCGCGGCGGGACGCTGCTGCCCCCGGAGCCCCGCGGCGCCTCGGCGGGCCGGGCGCTTTCGGTCGGGAGAGTTTTGAAAAGAATAAGAAAGGAGCTTAAGCCTGTAGGGGGGAGTCACAGGAAATAACACAAATATTTGTATAGAAATAGTAGGCTCTTGGCTGTTGTTCCGATCTGGAAATTATTAAAGGGTGAAGACAAACATCTGCCATCAATTAGCAAAGAGGGGGAATAACAAAAACTCCACTGTGTCACTTGAAATCTTCGCACTGGTGTGCTTTTCCGCCGTGATTTGTGAAGGCCGGTGTGTTTGCATCTGCCGAAGCCTTACAAAGCCTCGGCTTCAGCCGACAAAAGAGACTGCGGGCACGGAGCTTTTTTGGGAGCCTCAAATAGGATTTAAGGATCTCTGGGTCTGAGGCCCTCAGTCTGCACGTAATTAGCTGGCTGCTAAACAGTGTCACGGGGCGGAAAGCGCCAAGGGAGCTCTCTGCTAGCAGCAGAACCACCCTGGCATTGGGAGCAGGGGGCAGGAAAAGCGCTTCGTCCTCCTGAGAGTGGGGCTGCCCCTTCCCTATTGCTTCACACCGAGGTACCTGCTGCAAACCCTGCTGCTGCTTAAAAGCCAGGCTTCCCGCTTTCAGAGGCCTTCAGCCTGGACAGTAAAAAAGCCCTCACAGCATCCTATGGAAGTGAAGGGATGGTGCAGGTCTGGGGGCATGGAGGGAGCAGGGTGGCTCGGGTCACCGTCTCGGGGCAGAGTGTCCTCCCAGTGCTGGGTACGGCGGCTGCTGCCGCGGAGGGGCAGCGGGTTGTTTTGCAGAATCGTGATCGCAGACTGGAGACCAGTCTGGCCTCAGCTGCTGGGCACGGGATCGGTCGCTCTTGTGTGAAGAAAGGACGAGCGACAGCAGGGAGGTGGTTCTCAGGCAGACAAGGTAGCGCTGTGAAATGTGGAGCCTGCTGCTGGCCGCTGTGGACGACGGACCCGCGAGCGCGGTTCTGCCCCCGTGGCACGGGAGCCCTTGGCAGCTGGGCTTGTCCTCACAGAGCCGAGGGCTCCCGTGGCGCGCGGGGTCCGACGGGTGCTGTGCTCTGGCGGAAGGCGGTTTTCACCCCTCTCTTTTCGACGCAGAGTGCCCGGAGGGGACGTTCGGGGCGGGCTGCCGGCAGCCCTGCTCCTGCGGCGGAGCGCCCTGCGACCGGAGCACGGGGCAGTGCCTCTGCCTGCCAGGCTGGACGGGACGCGACTGCGGCCAAGGTGAGGAGGCAACAGCAGCAAATGCGCCGAGGTAGGGGTTGAGGCGTATAGCTGTTCTTTTTCTTTTGCTAAAATTAGTTTTGAAAACGTCTAGCGCAATTAGAATCACCCTCATGGAAAATTATAAAAAAAAAATGTCACTTTTGATGGTAAGTCTTCAACAATAGCCTCAGCTAGCTTACCTCTGTTGCTGAAGCTGAGTACAAGGCAGCAAACACATATTGCAATAAGGTGAAGATAATTTTAGTTCTTGCAGCCCTTAACGTGGATAAAAGGAGTCTTCCTTTACCGATGTGCACTTTTAATTGCCTTCGCCATATTACCCTTGAACTACTGGAAAACTAGAGAGTCCTAATTAAAAACTTTCATGTGATTATACAGTCTTACAGCAGCTGGAATACATTAGTCATACAGAGACGTCCCGCTCCTAATAGTCTGAGCAATAAAACCACACAGGCACAGTGCTTACCATACCTTTTGAACTGACTGTTTTCCAGGCCCTGGAGCAGTTTAGGAATAATTAAACGAGGATTCTTGCCCCAGTTTTATCAGTTCTTAGCCTTTTGCTTCTCCTTCGCGAGAAAAAGCGGGCCTGGGAACGGTGACTAGCGTGCTGCCCAGCAGTGGGACAGCAGCTGCGCAGACCCTTTGCCAGCAACACCATTTCCTAGCAAGGAGCCTTGTGGCTCCTCACAAGAAGATGCGAATCCAAAATTGACACGAAAGTGCAGGAGTGAGGTTAGACTGGCACTGACAGAGGGCTCACACGCTGTTTATAGAGCAAACAAGCAAGGTTGTCCATGCTAGGAGCCCGGCAGCCGTGCGTTGCCAGACAAAAGCCCTTGCTGTGTATGAAGCACGAGCAGGAGCAGCAGAAGATAGAAATTCCCCTCTTGCGCTCCGGCCATGATCCCGAGGCCTGTGTGTCCCCTCTCTCTGCCCGTGCTCCAGCTTGCCCCGAGGGTCGCTGGGGACAGGGCTGCCAGGAGATATGTCCCGAGTGTGCCAACAACGCCAGCTGCGACCCCGCCACGGGAGCCTGCCTCTGCCCGCCCGGCTACACCGGCCGCCGCTGCCAGGACGGTGAGTGCTGCCGCCGCCGTGTCCCTCGCGCCGGAATGGCCCTTCGGCCGCAGCGAGGGTTATTCAGGGTGGCCTGGGGTACCCGCTCTGCGAGCAGAGCACCCGGCTGTCGTCAGGGCAGGGCTCGGCACCACGCACGCCTCCTTGCCTCGCACCTCGAGGCACGGGCTGCGTGCTTCCCTTGAAACCCCTCTAGCGCTAGAGGTAACTTTTGCATCAGCAGAAAGGGAGGAAAAACCCTGAGCCCCTCGTTCAGCCCAGAGCTGAGCGCCCGCGCTCGGCCGAGGGGTGCGGGTGCCGGGGGCGTTACGGCAGCGCGGCCCTGAGGCCGTGTGTCCCTTGGCAGCGTGTCCGCCCGGCTGGTTTGGCCCAGACTGCCAGCAGAGCTGCAGCTGCGGGAACGAGGGACATTGCCATCCTGCGACGGGGACGTGCCGCTGCGCACCGGGCTGGACGGGGCCTCACTGCCAGAGAGGTATCGTACCGCTGTCCCTGCGGCCTTACCTGTAGCAGACGCCGGCCGGTGCAGAGCTGCGCTGTCGCTTGCTTCGTTCTCATCTTCGTGCTGTGCCTCTGCCAGAAAAATCTTTCTGAAATCCTTGAGGTTTCTCCGCTCTGCCCCGCCGGGTGCCGCTTGTTTTTCTGCACCGGGCTTGCTTGCAGAATGAATTCGCATCAAATTTGTGCTGACGTAGCCCCCGCTCTCACTGTCCCGCCGGGTGTCCTGAGGACCAGCCGCCGCGTTTCTCCTTCCACCCCAACACTGGCAATAACCCGCCCAGTGCCGGCGCCTCTGCTCGTGCCGTGACGGGTCGGGTCCCTCCGTTCCAGCCTGCGACGCCGGGCGCTGGGGCCCCGACTGCGCTCACGCCTGCAACTGCAGCAACAGCGACGGGAGCTGCAGCGCCGAGACGGGGCAGTGCCTCTGCGACCCTGGCTACACCGGCGGCCGCTGCGAGAGGAGTGAGTGCTGCCGCGGGCTGCCCTGTGCCCCCCAGCCCAGCCGCGACACACAGATTGATTTCCAGGGGAAAGGCACCAGACGGGCGGGCCGGGAGGCTTCTCCCTGCAGAGGGAGTGGGGGAAGCCACGGATGCGGATTTCTTCCACAGCTCTTCTTGGTTCAGTCACAGAAATTCAGCCCCCATGTCCTGTCTGTGTTGTGGCCAGTCCCGTCCCGTCCTGAGGGTGGTTGGGTGACGGGTCCACGTCTGTAAGGGGTAGGGTAGAGCCCGCTGGTCATTATAAAAAAAACATCCTGAGCTCCTGCCTTGGCCCAGCTTTGTGGGGACGCCAGGAAAGGACAGGATTATCAGTCTGGTTTGCTTCTGCTTGCTAGAGTGCCCGGAAGGATGGTTCGGGCTGAGCTGTCAGCACCGGTGTCAGTGTGACAACGGAGCCGCCTGTGACCACGTGAGTGGGGCCTGTACTTGCAGCCCGGGCTGGCGAGGAACCTTCTGTGAGCACGGTAAGTACCTGCGGGACCCAGCACCGCCAGCGGCAACCACAGGCCCGGGGCTCCTTGCCAGAGGGGTCAGCCTCCTTGTCCGACTTTGCTGTGCTGTTACGGCAAAGAGAATCCGTCGGGATGGGGATGGGGAAAACCGCGTGTCCACAAGCTGCGAAATCTCTGGTTTTAATTCGGAAGGGGAAGGTCTAGGAAAAAAACAACAAATGGACTAACAAAATGTCAATGAGGAGTAAAGGCAGAGCTGCCTTGGTCGCCCGCTTGTGTGCACACATTGCACATGGGGTCTGGGAGCGGCGTGTCTGAGGGGTCCCCGGGTGCAGAGTTGGGGTTTCCCCCCCCAGCCTGCTCAGTCTCCTGGTCAGAAACCAAACGTGGTTGTTCTGCTGCTGCCCCCCGGCCTTGTCCCGCGCCTCGGGCGCCGCAGTGGACGTGCAGGGGCTGCTCCACTCCGGGGCAGAGCCCTTAGCTGGGGGCTGTCACGCCGGGCAGCGGGTTATTGGCAGAACTGGCGCCAAGAGGCATCTCTTCTCCGCTGGGACATTCCCACCCCTCTGGAGAGGCATTTTGTGGGGATTTCTCCTTTGTTTTCTGCAGCCTGTCCTGAGGGATTTTATGGACTGGAGTGCCGGGAAGCCTGCAACTGCCTGAACGGCGCCCGCTGTGACCATGCCACGGGCCAGTGCCACTGTCCCCCCGGCTGGGACGGCCCCCGCTGTGGCCAGCGTGGGTGTCACTGCGGCCAGGGGTGGGGTGGGATGGGATGGGATGAGGGATGGGATGGGATGAGGGATGGGATGGGATGAGGGATGGGATGGGATG
>NW_020799127.1:8081784-8093257 GCF_003259725.1 Athene cunicularia | reverse complement strand
CGGCCACTGCCTCTGCCCACCCGGCTGGACGGGCCACAGCTGCGAGAGCCGTAAGTGGGGGCACGGGGCGGGGGGTGTCTGCGTGCAGGGGGGTGCCGGGACCCAGGGGGTTTGTGAGCGGGGACGTAACATCTGGATTTCAGCACTGCAGGGAGAGCTCCCGGGCGCCGCGTGCCCTGGTTCTCCCACTGCTGTGCTTTCTGCTTTCCCCAAGGCGATGGTGTGGGGGGGGACACAGCAGTGCGGCCGGCGGGAGAGGGTTGGGGTCCCCCAAGGGCCCCCCCAGCATCAGTGCGAAGCCGCAGGGCAGCAGTTGCTCCCCCCACCGCCCCACTACCACTGGAAGCAAAATGCCGAGTGAAGATCTTCCGTTCCATTTATTTGAAGAGTAGCAGCACCTTATCTCCTTTCTGCGCTTTCTCCTACTCTTCCCTGTATCTGGGCTGGTTCTACTGACCCTAAGTGCCTGGCTCCGGTCCTGAGCCCCAGCAAATAATTACATCTGTCATTCGGCAGGCTGCCGCGTTCACCTTATCTCTAAATGTAACACATACCCTGGCAATCCCTTTGCTATGAGAAAGCGTTGAAAAGGTTATTGGCCTTGCTAAGAGCAGCAACAGGGACCTCATCGAGTATCAGCACACCGAGAGGACCCGCAAGCTTCTTCCCTTTCAGAGGTCACGGCTCCTCAGCCTGGCGTATTCCTTACATCACGGTGCAAAAGGCACGTCTTGGTCCGGTGCCATGACTTGTCAGCATTAGTCTGGGCATAAGGGAGCTGCCCGCTGCAGCTATTTCTGCCATCGGCCACCCAAAGTGCTCTCAGGTTTCCTGCCTGGGAATGTCTCTGTTTGCAGAGGCTGTAAACGGTGCAGCTGGTGGCCAAGACGGGGCCAAAGTCGAACCTGCAGCTCACGGGCGCTGGCCGAGGGCGAGCAGCCGGATCCTGCCGCATCCTCGGGCACGTCGTCCCCTCCTAGCGCCGTGTCGCACAGCTCAAAGCCCTGCACCTAGACACCCCCCCGCCGGTCACGAAGCAGCGTTAAGCTGCCAGAGGGGGGATTGCAAAGGACGAGCGTACGGGGTTTGGCTTCCAGGCACCCCGTGGTTCTGGCCGTCATACCCGGGGGACTTTCCTGCCTCGCCCTGCCCGTGGTTGCCTGCACTGAGCTTATGCCCAGGTTCAGTTTTATAATCTCTTTGAACAGAAATGAATTAAAGACCCCACCCACGCATGCACAAATTACATGATTTTTTTTTTCTTTTTTTTAAACAAAAGCTCGAATCCTCCCCTTGGCTTCCCGCAGAGCTCTATTTCAAACCGCACGTATGTGCAAACATCTGCCCAGCTGCGCTTGGTGCAGCCACTCACGCCACAGCTGCGTGCACAAACCTGGCCCTCGCCTGGACAAGCAACCTGTTTGGACAGTTGTACAGGGACTTACGGATATTTTTTTAAGTGAAAATTGGGTTCGTCGATTCTGCACCTGTAGTGCTAACTGCTGCCCGGTGCTGGCACCGCACACGCTGTGCTGGGCTGCCGCTGCGGCAGCCAGGTGACAACAGAAGAAGCAGCAAAACTAAATGACTGCTGCCGTGCTTGAAAATAGTACAGCTCTCATTGAGCGGTGCCAGGAGTGACACTTGCAAAAACATGTGGCGCAGTTAAAAAAGACCTCCACGGCAGGTCAGGCGGTGGCCAGCGAACGCTTCACGCTCACACACCCTGAGCAGATCTGAGCGGTGACGCCACCGAGACGCTCCCGCTCCTGCCCGCTCAGGTCGGGGCCGTGCAGCGATGCCCGTACGTGCCGTGGGGTGAGGAGAGGGGCTGCAGTCCCCGTGCTGCGGGGCTGGTGCTGCCCGTCACCCCCCAGCCACAGGCACGAGCGGCCGGTAGCTCCATCCGCGCCGCTTGCTGGAGCGATGGCACCTTCACGGGCTGGCAGTGGCCAGCGGCGTCACAGCACGTGCCCTGGTGAGGCAGGAATGAAAGGCAGAAACCGCAGTGGAAAAAAAAAAAACCCAAACAATCCATGTTGCCTTATTTGTGTAACTTGTGGCCTCTCCCGTGTTTGCGTCGCTGCAGCTTGTCCGCAGGGGCTGTTCGGGGCGCGCTGCGGAGAGCACTGCGACTGCGGGGACAACGTGACGTGCCACCACGTTACTGGTGCTTGCGATTGCCCCCGTGGCTGGAGGGGCCGGCGCTGCGAGAAAGGTGAGACAGATCCCTCCGAGGCTCCAAAGTCTGGGAAGGAGACAAATTGCCTTTTTAATGAGCTACAAGTCACGGAAAAACGTTTCGAGGAGCTGACAGCCTGCGCCCTGAAAGAGGCTCTTGGGTTGCTGCGGAAAATACCGCGGCAGGGCCCTGCCTCGGGAGCCGGCCTCTGGGCTCTGAGGCCTTCCAGGCGTCGGCGGCAGTGTGGAAGCCAGTCAGCGCTTCCCTCTCCCCGCTTGTCTCCCCGCAGCCTGCCTGCTGGGCTCCTTCGGGAAGAACTGTGCCAGCCGCTGTGCCTGTCCCCCGGGAGTGCCCTGCCACCACGTCACCGGCCGCTGCGGCTGCCCGCCGGGCTTCACGGGCTCTGGATGCGAAAAAAGTGCGAAGGAGGGAGCGATCCTCTTACAGTTCTGCTGACAGGCTCTGGGAACATGACGGGTCAAGCAATTGCTACATAAAATACAGGGGGGAAAAAAAAAAGAAAAACAAGGGGAAAAAAACCCCAAACCCAACAGCGAGCTGTGCCAAGGAGCAACTCGCATTCTGGCAGCTGGGTGCATGCCCACAGAATGTTAGCAGAGCGCAGGGAGCCAAGTGGGAAATCAGAGCGACGTATTTATGCAGAGGATTAGCAATAAATCAGTATTAAAATGAGCTCCTGTGGGTATGAGCAAGTCTGGAAGAGACAGAGGCATGCGAGCGCATTCCTTACCCAGAGGACAGGGTGCACGGGCGATGGCTCTGTGTGGGGATGGGAGCTCGCGGGAATGTGAGCCTGGGTCGGGCCAGCGTCGCGGAAGGCAGCTAATGCCCTTAAGTACTCGGTTTTCTTTTCAACCCGAGTCTTTCCTGGGGTCGAGGAGCCATCTGCACGCAGCTCCCTTTGCTTTTTGTGCGGCAGAGACCTTTCACTGTCACAAAAGGCTTCCTAACTCCTGGCTTAAAATAAATAAGGAAAAAAAAGTCTTGCACGGAGGGGTTGGGCTAGCTCCAGCTCAGCCTCTCTGACCTCGGCGCCCTCTCTCCTGCCAGCCTGCCTGCCAGGGACCTTCGGCGCGGGCTGTGCCCACGCCTGCCAGTGCGCCGGAGCCACCCAGGAGTGCCACCCCGTCACCGGGGCGTGCGTCTGCGCCCCCGGCTTCCACGGTCCCTCCTGCCAGCTGGGTGAGTCCGTGCCCCGTTCCTCCGCGCGTCACCCACCCTTGCAGCTGCTGCCCACGGCTGCGCTTTGTCCTAAAAGCTCGGTGCCGGGCGGGGCAGAGCCACGGGAGCAGCTCGAAGCACGGGAGCTCACGGGTTGTCGGCCCGGCTTTCCTGCCGTGGTTGCCTTCGGCCTCGTCACTGTGGCTGAGGTCTTTTCTCATTCGGTTCTTAACCACTGCCCAGCTCTTGCAGCTCGGGAGCTGAGTCTCTCCAGGCCAGTGGTTTCCTGCTCCCTTGCCCAAGCCTGGCCCTGCACACAAACGCGGCAAAAAACCCGAAGACCTTGCACACGAAACTCTGCGGTGGCTCTCGCTGACTAATTCACAAGTAGGAGTTCATGTAAACGGAGCATCCTGCTCATCTGCGCTCAGGCCATTTTTTTTGGCCATTTTTCCTTCTTACGGGATATTTAGCAGCAGACTCATCAGCAGAGAGGTTCTGGACAGTCCAAAGCTCCTCGGAGTTGTTGTTTCTTTGCCATGAGATTACTTGCCAGCACTTTCGGGGATTTTCTTTGGCTCTGCCTTCGGCCTCACACTAGCAGTCACATTCCTGCACTTCAGGGGCCGCAGGAGCGTGTGTTGTCTGTGATATTTGGGCCACGCCTGGCACGGCTCGTGGGGGGTGCCCGTGTGTGAGCTGCGCTGCTGTATCTGACTGTCTCATGCTGCAAAGCCCGTCAGAAACCCATCGGCTGCGCCAGGCTGGCACAGACCCGCTTCCAGCAGAGCGGCCGCCTTCCTCTGCCACGGAACGGCTGCATGAATCCCCCTGGTGGATTTTTCAGGACGTTTGGACCTTCTTGTTGTCTTTTTAGGCGCTGAGACCTGTTTTTTCGTTTTTTTCCGCAGAGTGCTCCCCGGGGTGGTACGGCCGTAACTGCGAGAGGCCGTGCGAGTGCAGGAACGGGGGCGTGTGTGACGCTGCCACCGGGATGTGCCGCTGCCCGGCCGGCTACATCGGCGCTGACTGCGCTGTCGGTGGGTGCCCGGGGCAGCCGGAGCCCGCTCGAAACGCTTCTCTCCCTCAGAAGAAGGAAACCTAAAAGCTCCTTCCCTGCTCTGCCCGCGACCCTGCGCACTCGCGACAGGGCTGCGGGCTCCTCCTGCCCCCCATCCTTTGCTCGTGTGCCATTGCGGGGTCCCTCCTCGCCGCCCTTCAAAGGTTTTTCCTCCCCCCAGGGTGTCCGGCTGGTCGCTACGGCCAGGACTGCGCGCGGGTCTGCTCCTGCGGGGACGGCGCTGCCTGTCACCCCATCACCGGGGACTGCGTTTGCCCCCCGGGACGAGCTGGTCCCACCTGTGAGCAAGGTAAATATTCGCCGCAGGGTCGTGCATCAGGACGAGCAGCGTTTCAGGCTGCGGGTTGGAAAAGCGGGGACCTATTTCCTTGCCCTGAGCCCTCTGCCCGTGCTGGGGTGCTCCTGCCTGAACCGCGCCGCGCTCCACATGCCCACGGCCGCCTCGTCTGGCCCCGCAGGCTGCGAGCGGCACCGCTACGGGCCGGGCTGCCAGCAGACCTGCTCCTGCCGCAACGGGGGGCTCTGCGACGCTGCCGACGGCTCCTGCTCGTGTGCGCCTGGGTGGACGGGGAAATCCTGCGAATTAGGTAAATCCGGCTCGGGTTCATCGTCCTGCGCCGGCCCAGGAACCATGGAGCTCGCTCCATCTGGTTCATACTGGGCCCAGTTTCTGTTACCCCCACTGTTCCTGTTCTGCCTTGCCACCCCTTGGCCCACTGAGGTGCAGGAGCGGGGCCGGGGCCGCTGAGCAGCTCTGCCACTGCCTCTTCCCTGCAGAGTGCCCGCCGGGAAGGTTCGGCGCCGGCTGCCAGCTCCGCTGCGCCTGCCTGCACAACGGCACCTGTGACCCGGCCACGGGAGCCTGCCGCTGCCCCGCGGGCCGCTACGGGCCCCTCTGTGAGCACAGTGAGTTGTGGCAGCCCAAACACCTTTGGCTTCGTGGGAGGGGGGGGTTCCAAAGCCCACCGGGGAGCAGGACGTGGAGGCATGACCCTGTCGCACTCGCGGCTGCGTGCACCGATGGGCTCTTCCTCTCTTAGTGGTCGCACCAAACCCTTCCCGAGTCACCCAGAGGTAACGTCTGTTCTCCGCGGGGTACGGAGGTGCTGCTGCTGGGCACTCAGCGTCCTGTCAGGCAGAGCTGAGCTGCTGTGCGAGGCGGGAAGCTGGTAGCCTTGCCTGGGGCCACTGCGCCCGCAGGGTGGGCACTTCGCGAAGAGCAAGGCTCGCTGCTTCTCTCTGGTGGGCTGGCAGAGGCTTTGCCGTGGCGGCTGCGGAGCGCAACCCACCCGTGCTTTAACGGGCTCTCCGCTGGCTCCTTCCCAGGCTGTCCCCCGGGTTTCCACGGAGCTGGCTGCCGGGAGCGCTGCGACTGCGAGCACGGAGCAGGCTGTGAGCCAGCCACCGGCCGCTGCCAGTGTCCCGCCGGGTTTGGCGGCGAGCGCTGTCAGACAGGTACCCCGTCCTCCCCCTGCTCCCCCGGGACAGGCGGGGGGCCCGAGGCTCGCTCCCGTATCATCTCACCTCTCGTCTCTCCCCTCTCAACACAGGCTGCGCGGAGGGAACGTTCGGTGAGGGATGCCAGCAGCTCTGCGACTGCCTCGGCAACGCGCCCTGCGAGCCAGCCACGGGGCGCTGCCTCTGTCCCCCCGGGAAAACCGGCCTCAAGTGCGGGGCAGGTGAGTTGAGCCCCAGCCTGGGAAGGTGAGGAAGGCGACCAGGCCAGAGGGGCACTGAGAGTAGGCTAGAAGCCCAGTCTTATAATGGATGCAAACCCCTCTTCTTGGAGCTGAATTCTCATGGAAGGGGGGCGTTGGTTTTTGTATGTGTCCCCTCCAAGAGTGAGAGGGTGTCTCAGCAGAGGTAATCACCTCTCCAGCCTCTCTTTGTAGTCGGGTCTGAGTGCAAGCGCTCCCCTGGCCCCCAGTGCCCTTGTATTTAGATCACCAGAGCTGAAAGGCTGAGGATCAAACGCAGAAGAACCACCCTGTTGGCCTGGGGGTGCTCTGACGTCCTGTATCACCAGAGCTCCAGAGCAGGCTGGGGAGGGGGGGGAGCAAAGCGCTCTCTGCCTTATCTCGTGCTCAGTCTCCAACGTCTGAGCATGTCTGCTCCGGCGCGGAAGGAGGCTGAGGGCTCCTCTGTGCCCTCCCCAGACTGCCGGCCCAGCCGGTACGGCCCGGACTGCAGCCTGCCCTGCCAGTGTGCCGCCGGCAGCGCCCACTGCAACGCTCGGAACGGGCAGTGCCTCTGCCTCAACGGCTACCTGGGGCCGACGTGTCGGGACGGTAACGTGCGGGCCCCATGCCACAGCAGGGAGGGGGGAATCCTCATGAGAAACCAGCTGCTGCCCGGGGATGCCGCGAGACCCGAGCTCGGGCCATGGCGCAGGCCTGGGGGGGTGGTTTTGGTGGGGGATCGGAGCTGTGAGCTGAAAGCAGCTCCGTAATGTAGCACCTGCCTCTTCCCAAGGCCCTCCCTTGGTTCGATTTGTTCACCATCACCCCAGCCATGAGGGAGGTTTCGTGGAAATGCCGGCTGCGTGCTGACAGCACTGTGAAAATAAAGCTGCTCAGCAGCCGGACCCCAGACGTGCCCCCGGGAAAGCCAGGGCACAAAGCCCGCTCTTTTCCGGGCACACTGGACCACGGTGAAAAAAACCCCATGTTTCTACCCAAACCACAGCTGCACCTGTTGGCTTCCCTGCGGGTGCCGTGCGGCGCTTCTGCGGGATGGGCGGCAGCACCCCTGGGTTTGCCATCGGCCCAGCGCCCTCCTCGCCCCCCGGTTGGGGACGCACCCCGGCCAGTGGCTTTGTGTGCTGGGACGTGAAGCCACGGGGCCCGGCTGCGGGCGCAGGCTCTGTCCGTCCGGACAGACCGACTGACGTGTCTCTGCTTCCCTTCCAGCCGTGCAGCCGCCGGCGCCCACCGGGTCCCCGCCGGCCCAGCACTAGGTCCTGCCGGGAGCGCGCCCGCGGTGTGGCCAGGCAGCCACCCGAAGAAGCCAAGGACCTATTTAACGAACTTGTTTACAAGCCACACGAGCTGTTGCCATTTCCTGACAGCCCCAGCGGCCGCTGTCGGGGTTGCCTGAGCGAGGCTGAAGCGCCCAGTGTAACCAGTTCGCCACCACAACGGCGCGGGCTGGCCTCCGGGCACGCCGCGAGGGCAAGTACCCGGCCAGTGGCGCAGGCCCTCGGCCAGCCAGGGACCAGTTCAGGAGCCATCACTTCTGGCCAGCGGACTTTGACGGCTCGTGGCAAAGCTGGCCTTCATCTTTTGGGTGCTGGGCTTGGGGCGGGGTGTGGGGGCTGAAATTCTGGTCCCAAGTTTATGCAACAGTATTTATGGGAAGCTGCACAGCAGCGTTGTCAGAACGGATGGCTGAAGGTGCCCGGCTCCCCTGAGATCACGCTCCCGCAGAGGTACCACCTCACTTGGATATTTTTTTGTTGTTTAATTTGACTTTGCGATGGTCTTTTACTGTAAATTGTCACTCGCCGCAGTGCGGGCTGCTCTGGCCAGCTGTGCAGGGGGTGGGAGCTGGGTTTTCAAACCCGGAGTGTGTCAGCCCCCTTGAGCTGCCCGTGTGCGTGCTCCGATGAGAGGCCTCGAGGAACTGTAATACACAGAGACGCTGTGTGGACAAAGCTCTTGCGTGGTGCCAGAAATGCAAATCCCTATTCACGTGTTCTCGCCACAGCACAGGACCCCGCGTTATCTTTCCGTTCCAGCTGAACCAGGAGCGGCCGCGCTGGGCAAGCGCGGAGCCACGGCGGAGCCTCGGCTGCCACCGGCAGTGACGGGGAACACTGAGGCCCAGCGAGGTCCCCGAGAGCCGGCCCGAGCCGGGCCCCTTCGTCTGTTTGCACAAAGCTCTTGGGGAATTAGAGCCCCGGAGCCCACGATGTCAAAAGGAACCAGGAGACGGGCCGCTCCGTCCCGGCACATCTGCCTCTGCTGCTGCTGCTGCAGCACAGCCCTGCCCAGGCGCTTGGCCTTTAAATTATTCCCACAGGGGCCAACTGAAAATAATAAAAGAATTGTTTCTTTTCCTGATGGAATTTATTTTAATCTGTATATAACTTGTAATTTTTTGCTAATTCTTTTCTTATTTTATTTCTTCCTTAACAGTATTTTTTGCATTAGATATCATTATTGTGAAGAAATAATGTTAATATAAGTATGTAGTGAAGGACCAAAATGGTGTAATTAAGGTTGTATGTTGTATGATTGATAACCAGGGAGTAGGAAGATTTTGTCCATGTGCCAAATGACCCTGATCAATCCTGCTCGTCTTGCTGCCGATTCTCCAGACAATCACACGTTTCGTTCCGTTTGCCTTGAAGCGACCGTTGTGTTAGACGAAGGTTTCTGGCCCTTCCCGCGGCCCCTCCCCATGCGCCCCCCACCCAGCGCCGCGAGTCCGGGGCTGGCGAGAGGCCCCGAGCCGCTGGGTGCAGCCGGGGGGCCGCGGGCTGTGCCGCCGTGGTGGGCAGCGATGTCACCGTGCCGTCTGCCCTGACAGCGAGGTGCAGAGGATGCAGAGGAAGGCTCTGCCTCGCCGGCCCGGCTCCGGGAGAGCCCAGAAACGCAGCCATGGGGCTGGCTCTGTCCTGGCAGCTGCCTGGAGTAACCCACGTGTCTGAGCGTGGGTTCGCAGCAACTCCGGACC
The DNA here is from genome assembly GCF_003259725.1 of Athene cunicularia. Lineage (NCBI taxonomy): Eukaryota > Metazoa > Chordata > Aves > Strigiformes > Strigidae > Athene > Athene cunicularia. Next base: position 8,084,135 of record NW_020799127.1, on the reverse strand, counting down.
TGTATTTTTTATACCATGATTTTTCTCCCTGTGCGTATTTTTTAATACAGTTTGTTTGCTTGCTCTTCTTGTGTAGCTAGTGTCTTTCTTTTTGGATCCCAACTCCTCAGTTGAGCGCTGATGAAAAATTTTAATTCTTCCACAGTTACTAGAAATAAACAAGCCTCACTGAATTTCTCTCTCCTCTTGTCTCTCTCAGTCAATTACCCTTGAAATGTCCTGCAGCTGCCGGCAGATTTTCAGTCAGCTTTTCTGAAGGATGTTTCCTGAGGTGGGTGGATGGCCGGAGCAAGCCAGCACGCTGCTGCCAGCAGACGGGAACTTGCCCTGCGGAGCCCTTACTAGGAAACCCGGCTCACTGGCACCGACCCGCCCAGGGACACGCGCCACCACCCAGGGAGGGACCCACCGGTGCCGACATTGCGCACCGTTCCCTTCTGGGCGACAACGGGTGTTTCATTGGCATCCAAGAATTTATTGCTAATTCAATTAATCCTTTAACAGTTTTAATCAAAACAGACACCTTATAACAACGGTGAACCCAAAGCCGGGCAGCGCAGGGAGCTGCCTCCCCCCCCCAGCTGCCATCTCCCCTCCACGAGGCGTGAGCAGCTGAGCCTGGCAGGGCCCTGCAGCCCCAGCTCCCGCGGCGTTAAACACCTGATTTGTGACGAACCCAGGCGCAAACTGTGCCCAAAGCACTGCGCTGCCTCAACCCTCTTTGTTAACTAACCCCTTGGTGCTAGTTCTGGGGGAGAAGGGAGAGGGGACCGCTCTGCCTCACGAAGGCTGAGCTTTGACCCTCTGTGACTACGTCCCTCTCTGGGGGCGGGGGGATGAGCCCCCCAGTTCTGCCGGGGCACCTCCACCTGCCCACCCCGGGAGACGGGAAAGGCAGCTGGGAGCTGCAGCGCCACTCCTCTTCATGCTGCTGGGCTGCTCGGCCAGCGGGACTTGCAGATCTCTTCCCTCCGGCTGGAGCATCCCAGTTCTGGCCTCAAGAGAACAATTCTGAGAGCACCTGCCTTTGGCATCTGCTGGTTTAGCAAGTGGGCACCACCTTGTGCTCAAAGGAACCAAGAATAATTGTGGGGGCAGAAGAAAGAGAGAGAGAGAAAAAAAAAAAAAAAAGAAATAGGAGGGAAAAATTGGATCAAGGAATAAACCTGGCATGTGGGTTTAAGTTCCTAAAAGTTCTCGATTCAGGTGCCTCTCCCTGTGCCCCACGTCCTCCCACAGAAGGCGCGAGGCTGCTGCCAGCAGGCGCCAGCCCAGACGTCGGCAGGGAAAGGGACGGCAGCACGAGCCGCTTCAGAGCCCCCAGCACCGCCGCAGCCTTTTCAACTTGTGCCAGCACCGTGGCTGCCTCTCGAAGCCCGTTCCAGGTCATTAATATTAGCGCTGGCCGGGAGCGCGCCGGTGCCAGGTCTCACATTAATTCGCTGCTGCCACGGCCGCTGCAAAGACCGGTCCTGCACGATAAGATCTGCCGCCTGCGACTGCTCAAGACAGACGGAATTCAAGAAGAAAGGCTCTGCCGCTGCCTCCTCACTACGAGCTCAGTCTGCAGAGGTTTGAAGACCCCCCGACCCGCGGGAGGATGGAGGCGCCTACACGTCGGTCTCCACCCGCAGGCGCTCCATGCGCCGGACGTTGCCCTCCACCGCCGTGCGGCTGGTGATCTGCCGAGCGCAGGCCTGGGGGAACCAGCCCCGCTCGCCGTCCCGCAGCCTCTCGCCCCAGCACCAGCCTAGGGGAGGAACAGGGCTGCTGACGCCACGATGGGCCACGGCTCCCGGGGGCTGCCCCCTCCCCTCCCCACCGAGGTGCCAGCCCAGGGAGAGCTGTGCCGGGGAGGACGGTTCTGATTTACTGCCTGTTCTGGGGATTATTTCTCTCGCTTCTGAGGTCTCTGGAGTCGATGTAAGGCAGCGGCCGCCCGTGGCAGTGCCACCTCCGTCACCCTCCGGGGACCCGCTGGGACACAGCACCAGCCAGCACCATGGACCCCACCAGCAGCCAGAGCTTCCTGGAAGCTTCTGGAAAGTGTTAAACGCCCAGTTCACTGGGATCACTGAAGCTTCTTCTCCCCCCTCCAGCAGCTCCACCCAAGATAAACCCTCCCTGGCCGCAGCTCTGCGCGCGCTGACACTCACCGTCCTCTCCACCCAACACCAGCACCACATCAGCCTGCTGCAGGGAAATCTCGTCCGCCTGCTTAGCCAGGTAGGCGCGGGTTATCTCCACCTGGCTCAGATCTGCGGGGACAGCAGGGACCCAGTGGAAGGGACGGCCGGTAGCCACAGCACCCCCGGTGCCCCCCGGCCCGGCCTGGCTGCCCACCCCCCCCC
>NW_020799127.1:8077855-8081734 GCF_003259725.1 Athene cunicularia | reverse complement strand
CCCGCAGGGACCGAGCTGCCGGCTCAGCGGGCACGGGCGAGGCCCCCGCCACGGCCAGGACGTGAGCTGATACCCGGGGTGGGGGGACAGGGACCACCCACCAACAGTGGCCAGGCCAAGGGTCAGGGAGCTGGCCCTTCCCTTCAGTAAAGGTCAAAACGGGGAAATCTCAAGAATCTCTTAAGTCTTGTGCTGCTTGGGAAATTGAGATTTTAACCCCACTAGTTGATTTCCAGAGAAAGGAAGGGACACCACCCCCCCCACCACCCCCACCCCTCCTTACCTCTTCTTCTTGGTTATGATGAGGACGTCGTTGAACAAGAAGAGGTGGCAGAGCCTGCCGGCGCCTCGGCGGAAGATGCCCCCCTCCTCCGAGAGCAGCAGGTAGAGCTCCCCCCGCTTCAGCAGCCACCGGGAAGCAGAAATCAGCGGGAAAGGCTGAAATGGATCCGGGGAAAGTCTGACTGACTACCCGCCTCACAAGCGGCGGGCAAACTCAAGTCCAGAAGCTGTATTTGAGCTCGCGGTGGACGCTGGGCTGTCGGCACGGGCAGGTCGCACGGTTTTAAACATCTTTTTCAGGAAACTCCCCAGGAGGCAGGCGGGGAGGCGGCGCCGCCGTGTACCAGCAGCCCAGAGACGCCGCAGTGGGGTACGGTGCCCAGGCTTTGCTGCAGGACGTTAGAAAACTGCCTGCAGCTGGCGGTCCTGACAGACAGACAGAGCCTCGTGTCTGTCTGGAACAAGACAGCCAAGGACAGACATCGCTCATCCAGCCGGGTGAAACCTCCCCGTGTCAGGGCAAGTCCAGCCCCCGCCACCCGCTGCAGGGGATGAAGGCGCGGAGCGAGGCGGAAGGGTCGTGTGGGTTACCCAGGAGTTCGCAGCCCTGGCAGGGCGAGTGCCCAGAAATGGGTTTTTATGTCAGAAAAATGGTCACTCTGAGCACGGAGCGGTGATGCTGCTCTGGCAGCCCCGGTGCTCCGGCTGGTCAAGGCTTTTCCCAGGAAGCCCTGACAGGGTTCCCCCGACAGCACACGCCAGATTCCCCTCCACCACGCGCACGAGACCTCACCTTCTTCTTTCCAAATTCCAGCTGTTTCTGCAGGGTGTACATCTGCTCTGTCCTCTCCATAGCACGAGCTCCCTCGTTGCAGCTCTTCACCAGCTAGAAAAGGAAAATCAGCACCAGGGCAGCGGCGAAGGGCAGGAGGCCAAGCCCAGCCGTCCTCTGCTCCCCCGGAGAGGAGAAAGAGCCGAGCCCCGACATTGGGTTCAGGGCAGGTTTGGGGAAAGGCAGCTGGAGGTTCCCCTGCGCCCAGAGATCGCCGGGAGAGAGACGGCACCTTCGCTCTGCCTGGGGAAGGACCACGGTGAAACCGCGCCAAAACCAAGCTTCGCCCAGCAGCACTATGAAGGGGAGGAATTAATCGTCCGAAGGGAGGAGGTTAAGACCGGAGGATGAGCACTCAGAAAGGCAGAGGCGGGAGGGAAACCTCCCAGAGCACTGCCCAGCGGGCAGCCGGGCCCCTCGCCTGGCCTCTGCCCCGCAGAGACAGCTCCGGCCCGGGAAGAGCCCGACTGGGGGGGTCCAGGGGGTTGTTCCTCCTCCGGATGCACGAGCAGGACAGACCATGAGCAGCAGGAGCCCGTTGCCGAGAGCTGGTCTTTAGGGGGACAAAAGGAAGAGCCACCACCGCGGCTTTGGCGGCCGCAATCTCCTGCATGAACGACCACCAGCGGGGGAAGCGGGTGGAGATGAGACGGGAGCGCGCAGAGCACACGGCTGGTGAGGGCCACCTCCCCTCCCTTGGCTCCTCCGCGCTTTGCTCGTTGCTTTGTTTACTGCTTTTTGCCTAAATCTCCCAAAACCAGTGTCGCAGCTCGCTCTCAAGGGAGGTCCTGAGACGGGACAGCAACAACGGAGAAGACAACACCGAAGGGAAGGAGAAAAGATAAGCCAAAGAGGAAAGAAGAAAAGATGCCAAAAAAAAGGAAAAAACTATCAGGTGAAAAAGGTGAGCCCGGGAGGAGACGTGTACACCCCGCAGCTCCTTGGAGCAGAGAAACCTCAATGAACCGACGTAGGGAGGAGGAAGGAGAGGCCAGAGCAGCAGGCTCGGGGCCGGGTGACGGAACAGCGGAGAGCTGGCGGCCGGGCCTCACCTTGCTGATGGCTTTCAGCGCTCTGGTGGCAGCTCCGTACGCTGCAGTGCATGCTTTTGTTTTTTGACAGACAGTCTGGAATTTCAAGATAAGACACTTCAGTGATGTTGCAGGACAGAGATCGGCGCCTCAGCCGCCTCCCTGGGACTTGGGGACGCGACAGGCGCTCGGGCCGTTCCCGCGGTCGGCCTGGAGCAGGACAGGCACGTGCCCCAAGCAAGGCTTAACCGTGAGTCTGGTTTCTGCTGGGGCTTTCACCTCGGACACGTGCCCCGGGCACCCCCGGCCCTCACCCCTGCAGCCCATTGCAGACTGGGAGCAGTGACAGCAAAGCCCAACCCAGCAGCTTCGCTGTTCAGCGCAGCCAGGCCCAGAAGTCCCGGGTTTCAGCAACGCTTGTGCAAGACCTGCTGTCCCTTCCTGGCCACCCGACCATTAACCAAACAGGACGCTCGTGCCGCCCTGCCCTGGTATCCAGACGCAGCGCGGGGCGCAGAAGAACCTCGCGTCACCCAGGTGGACGGTGCTGAGGTGTGGAGCTTTAAGCTGCACGTGACACCCACAAGGAGCAGATCGCTCTGGGTCTAAATCCTGACCTCAGGCTCAGGCACCCCAGCCGCAGCGACCAGGGGGCTGGAAGTCCCAGCAGAAGGCTCAGCAAACCACGGAAGGGTGTCGCACAGTCACCTCTGCAGAGGCACCGAGCAACGCACCGCGCGGCTGACTTACATCCAACAGCAGGGGAAGCCGTGTTACCCTCTGCATGGGGAGAATGAGAAACGATATCATTGGCAGGCCTCCACATTCTGGTTTCCTTTCAATTTGTTTCAAGGTCTCTTTAAATAAGGGGTTTGTGGTTCTGGAACAAGACAAGAAAGCTCCATTAACTCTGTTCCTCCGTTATCAAGGTTTCCCAGCAGCTTTCCACACACAAGCGCTGCCGCTGGTCGGCTCAGCGCAGCCGGGGCGGGAAACGGGCCGAGGTGTCGAGGCCACCAAGAGGGGGGTAAAGCAGACGCAAACCTGTACCACCAGTACGCTCTGGAGATGAACAGCCTCCACACATCCCCTAACCCGCCACACCCGCGTTCCCGACCTCCGCAAGCCCCCTCAGCACGCGGCAGCATTACCCCCGCTTACCCCCCATCCTCCACCCTCCTACAGCACAACACAAGCCACGTCCCGGTCACCCGGCAGGGATGCTCTGAGCTCCGCAGCTGAGCTCTGCCAGCCCGCCTTAGGGAAAAGGCAGCAGCCACGGCCTGAGGGAGCCTTGTGCCGGGCAGGTCCCACCTGCCCCGAAGGCCAGCGAGCCCCCGTGGGCAGCTCCGCCGCCCGCCCCAGCGCCCGCAGCACTCACAGCAGCCTCTGAAGTGTCCTCTGCTGGTAGACTTCGTTGGAGCAGTAGCTGACGTAGGGGCTGAAGTGCTTCGAGGCGTGTTCTTCCACTATGTCGCTGATGTCGGGAATCAGGAGGTTTTCCTGGTGTCGCTTCTCTAAGTCCTCGAAGAAGCTACGGGGAGGATTTCAAAGGGCTTCGCCACGTCACTCGTTAGGGCCGGACAACCCCAACGGATGGAGGTTTAACAACATTCCCACTGCAACTTTTTCCCAGTTTTCCCAGAGGACACAAGGCCCTGGGTCCCTTCGCCGCGCAGCTGAGACACCTCCGTCCCCAGCTCCACTGCGGAGTCGGGGAACGGCCTGTCTCTT
>NW_020799127.1:8071562-8074601 GCF_003259725.1 Athene cunicularia | reverse complement strand
TAGCGCCAGGGTCGGGTTTAGCGCCGGGCCGGGCCGCGGCAGGGGCTGGGGGGGCTCCGGTTCCCTGACGCTGCCCCCGGCAGCCGGTACCCCGGGCCCTCTGAGCCTAACAGGGCTGGGGAGTGGGCTAAACTTAACCAAAAATTTATTTTATTTTTTTTTTCCCCCTGCTTCTTGCCCTTTCTTCAAGAAGCGGCTCGCCCAGCGCCGCTGCCCTGGGTCGGGCTCACCCAGCCCCGAAACCCCCACCAAGGTCACTGAAGGTCACAGGATTCCCCTCCCGTGACAAACCACCGCGCCTCCGCCTGTCCTCAGGCTCCCGCCCTCGGGTAATTCCGGGACTGATCCTCGCTAAAGCCGCGGCAGCTCAGGTGCCCCCAGGTGTGTCCCTCTGGGTGCAAAAAATCACCAGTTTCGGGGGTTTTGGTGCCGCACGCGCTGCCGGGGGATGCAGCGCCCGGGGGAGAGGATCGGAGGGTCGGGCTGCCGGCAGGAACGCGGGTGCCCAGCAAGGCCAGGCTCAGCAGCGCTCTGTATTTACTGGGAACAGACTTTTTCCTTGACCTTCTCTTTTGTCTCCTGCTCTGATTTCGCACCCCACTCCCTCCACCCCCCCCCAAAAAAAAAAAAAAAAAAAAAAAAAAAGCGCCTTTTTCTCGCTGGTTTATGGTGAATCTCAAGTGCTTTCTGGATAACAAAGTCCGCTTGTCAGCAATATTCTTTTAAAAGACTCTGTTCTCTTCTCTCAGAGGCCAGCCTGACAATCGCTCTATTATCAGAGCTTTCTTATCCGATAGATTTTGCTCCTTTCCCTCCAGGGCTAATAAGGAGAAAGGTTGCCAGCCGTCAGGGAGAGGCGGAGGGTTTCCACTCAAGAGTTCAGCTAAGACTGAAACCCTCACAAGGCAAACTCCAGGGAAGGGCCATTATGCTGCATGTAGGATCCCATCATTTGATCACGATGAATGACTTTTTGAAGCGGCGACCATTCATCAGTTTTGTAATGCGTGTTGTTAGCTCAAAGACTCTGCTTTCAAGTCATTTTTGCTCCCAGGGCCCCCGCTGAACCGTCCTGACCGCTATGATAGTTCGCTAACTCTCAGCTCCTTGTTGTGAAAGATTCTTGACCTTTTTAGACGCTAATGCCTTGTCCTACCTGTTCCTCCGCCCCAGAAAGATGGAGCTCTTCCCTGTGCAAAGTCCCCAGCAAACATCCCTGCTGCGGGGTGCGACCGGGTCCCTCTGGCCCTCAGCACCCAGGGGTGTCCATCACTCTGTTGACGCAGGACAAACCAAGCATCTCGAATACCTGACAGCAAAGTTCCCGCCGAGGGCTGGTGGGCGTCGCGCCACGTTATCCAAGAAGGGAAGGTTCTGCGGGCTCGGGGGTCCCTTCCCGTGCAGGAGGGGCCCCTCCACCCCGCGTCCCCCTACACCAGCCCCTCGGTGACCTGGGCAGGGCCGGGAAGCGCTGCAGAGCCGCGGCGGCCCGTCCGAACCAGCCATTTGGGCAGAGGAGGAATAAAAGCGGTGATTTTTTGCAGACTAGAACAGTTCCGAAATCCACTTTTTCATCAGATTGTTCCAGTCCAACAGCCTCGACCCGCTCCAAGCCCCCATTCCTACCCCCAGCTCCTGCCCGTCCCACGCTTCACCTCAGAGCAAAGCGAGAGCAGGACCCACCCCGACACCCCGCTACTGCGCACGGTGCCGGGTCTCTCCCCTTGCTCCAGGAAAAAAAATTCTCACAGGACCATTGCTTATAAAAGCACACAGGTTTATTGCATATCAATCTCATGTATAAATTCATTGTAGCATTGGAAAGATTACATTTGGTATACATTCCTATTCTACAGCATTAACCTCAAAATCAGCTTCTTCTATTCATTATTTTAAAGGAATTTCTCTACACAAGTACATTTGTCCTTTATCACAAGCATCAAAATGAAATTTGTAAAATCGCCTTTTTAATTATTTTCTACACTTCATATCTTTTATTTCATTATGCTCCCAACAAAGCGATTTCATATTAATTAATAACTGCCAACACCTTTTTTTTTTTTTTTTTCTTTTTTTTTCTTTTTTTTTTTCCTTCCTTGGCAGTTCAAGGCTTCTAGCCTCGGACGCAAAATCTAATCACATATACAATAAGTGCATCTACGGAATTTTTTTCTTTTTAATAAAAATTTCACAAACGGACACAATAATGACTGCTAAACACAAGTCATGCACAGTTTACTTATAAACATAACAGAAGCAATATACAATCAAGAATGATATGGAACAAGCACCATCCTCTTTCTCAATGTTTTTTAAACATTATATGAAAACCAGACATTTACAATTGATTTAAAAAAAACACTATACAGTTCTAAAGAAAAAAAAAAAAAAACAACCAAAAAACAAACCCTAAATCATATCTGTATTGTAACAATGGGAAAAGGAATGACATGGGATGCACAGATTTATGATTTTTGCAAGCACAATATATATATGTTTTAAATTACATCTTCTGCAGGCTGGAAATGACATCAGGGCAAAACATCTCTTGCTTTGAAGAGAGCAACGAGGATGTAAAATACATTGAGGATTACTTTCAGAATTACTTTGTTCACATGTGAATTGCACATTTGGAAATCAAAGCTGCCTTTTTTTTTTTTTTTTTTTTCTTTTTCATTCTTTTTCCAAAGTGGTAATAAGAATTAATGACAGAAGAAAGAGAAAAAAAAAAAAATCTTGGAATCATTCAAGAACATTTTAATCACAGTATCACTCAACACTACAGAGGAAAAAAAAAGTTTCATGGCTTTGTGAAAACACTACTGACCATCGTCTAGGAGCAGAGGTTTTTGCCCTTATGTTACCAGCACTGATCCGCGTGACCGCATCGCTGCCTGCCCCCCTCCCCACGGGCAGGAACGGGCAGGATCCTGCAGCCCCGTGATGCTCTCCCCCTTCCCCTGCCACACACACACACACACAATACAGCACGTAAAAATCGAATGTAAGTCAGTAGATCGAAATGGGCTGGGGGGGGGT